>NC_090440.1:1262036940-1262339970 GCF_031143425.1 Pleurodeles waltl | reverse complement strand
CCTCATCTGGATATACTGAAGGCAGTTTACCATTCACCTCTGTAGTATCTGATTGTTTCTGTTTCTTTGCTTGTTTCTTTGCCCACTTGCTCTCTAATTTTTCCACTTCCAAATGCACATAGCCAATAAGGCAATGTGAAACCACATTCCTGAAAATCACACAGTCACAACTGCTTCATCATCTAACTGTGCCCTAAAAATTCCCTGTAAGGGAATAAAGATCCTACTTTGTATTTCTCTAATAACTGTCTGCTTATCATGTGCTACTCCTCCTACAGCTCCTAGAACAACAGGATTCAGATCAATGTTTATTGGTGCACTTACAACAAGAAATGCTAACGTCTGAGCCAATGTGACTTGAGACAGTGGTGCTGGAACAGTCACAATTGAAGCTGTGACACCTGGAGCAAAAACAGTAGTGGATTCTTCAGCAAGTGCAGCTGAAATCGAATGTGTTTGTAGTGGTTTCCCAATTGGCATTAGATTCAGGTCAACATGGTTTATAGCCACTTTACTACTAGAGGTTGTAGCATTCTCTGGGCCTGGGAATAGAGCAACATAAGGTAGTGGACGTGTGGACAACAGAGCATCAAAAATCTAATTCTCAGAATCACTATCTGTGTCAGTTTTTCTTGCAGCTTTCTCTGTTTTAGATTCTTTTTGGACTTTTCTTTTGTCAATGCTTGTTAAATTCTAGTTCCCTCAAATACACATTTTCTCAATCTTTGCTGTTATTTATGAGCATCAGTATAGTAATCCACTGCTCTTTTTGCTTTTTTTTAAACATTTTTATTTCTCTTTGGTATGAGCTGCATGTTCTCAAGCATTTAGGGCCATATTTATACTCCGTTTGCGCCGAAATTGCGTCGTTTTTTTTGACGCAATTTCGACGCAAAACTAACGCCAACTAACGCCATATTTATACTATGGCGTTAGAGGCGAATAGCGCCAAAGTTCCCGGAATGTGCGTCATTTTTTAGCGTGAACCCCTTCCTTGCGTTAATGATATGCAAGGGAGGCGTTCCCGTCTAAAAAATGACTCCCAGGCCTTTACGTGGTATTTATACTCCCGGGCAAAAGAGACGCCCGGGAGTTGGCGTGGCTAAAAACGGCGCATTTGCGCCACTTTTTAACGCCTGCTCAGGGCAGGCGTTAAGGGACCTGTGGGCTCAAAATGAGCCCACAGGTGCCCTCCCATGCCCCCAGGGACCCCCCCTGCCACCCTTGCCCACCCCAGGAGGACCCCCAAGGATGGAGGGACCCACCCCAGGGACATTCAGGTAAGTTCAGGTAAGTATAATTTTTTTTTTTTTATATTTTGTTTTGGTGGCATAGGGGGGCCTTATTTGTGCCCCCCTACATGCCACTATGCCCAATGACCATGCCCAGGGGACAGAAGTCCCCTGGGCATGGCCATTGGGCAAGGGGGCATGACTCCTATCTTTACAATGATAGGAGTCATGTTGATGGGGGATGGGCGTCGTTAAAAAATGGCGCAAGTCGGGTTAAGACGATTTTTTCGACGTAACCTGACTTGCCCCATTTTAAGACGCCCATGCGCCATTTTCCCCCTACGCCGGCGCTGTCTGGTCTACGTGGTTTTTTCCCACGCAAACCAGGCAGCGCCGGTCTGATTGCGCCGTCTAACGCCATTCCATAAATACGGCGCCCGCTTGGCGCTTCAGAATGGCGTTAGACGGCGCAAAACTTTTTGACGCTAAACTGCGTTAGCGCAGTTTAGCGTCAAAAAGTATAAATATGGGCCTTAATGTGTCATACTGTGTGGAAATAGGAGGTGGTTTCATCTTATGCAGTTTTTCTCTCAAATTCTCAATAATCTTTAAGTCAAATGTACCATATTGTGGAAATCTTAATGATCCTTCCTTTTCAGTGACCTTGTTCAATTGATGAAGCCACAAACCAGCATGAAGCCCTACATTTGTCGCCATATAATGACCTGGTGTATCTTCTGGTGGAGCCTCCTCACCCTCATGGACGGGAACTTGCACAACACCTCTCATTAAATCACTAAGAGCTTTAAAGCATTTCATGTTTACAATGATTCAACAATAAATGAGCATAGATTGATTCAAATAATGTCAATATTTTTGTTCAACACACAGTTTTGTACAAGTTAATATTCACTTCCAATCCTATCACAGTCCTTCTTCGTGAGCATGTAGTAATATGGCCCTTGAAGATTCACCAACCAATCCCAGTGCAACATTCAGCACCAATTGACCTATTGCAGCACGGCATATGCTGACATAATTCTCACGGCTTGCAGTGGTTCACCGACCTTTGCAATTTTCTAGTTAACAAAATTCCACAAATTTCAAGCATGCACAATAAGCAAATAACACCTGTCTGCTCCACTAAAAAAATCAAAGTAGTTCATCCACTCAAGAAACATTTGGAAACAACACCTTCAAACCTCTGCACAGACACACAGATGAAGTCTCGACTGGCGGGAATTCACCCTGACTGATATAGTTTCCCCTTTTCACAACAGGTTCAACTAACAGCAAACACTATTAGTACAATCACAACAATTTGTTATAGTCCCCATCTCAATTGTGTGGTCAATGGTACCCACACTCTGACATCACAAAACCTCAGCAGACAAGTAATACCACAATACATTTTGTTTATCTATATTATCCAAAGATCTTGGACTGCACTAAATTCAATAACAAATTCAACTTCTCAGCTTCAAGCACATATGCACAGGTAGGCCATAAACATTACTAAAACTCACGACACATATCTTCAATACAATGACGTAAGTTCAGCATAGACAATTGTAATGCACAACCCTATTGCTACTCACTCCTCCCCAACTGCAACCAACTTTGGAACCGCAAACTATTTCTGTTCAATCCAATTCTTTATTCTGTTATGTAATATTAACCATAAATCACGTAAACACATAACATATAAAATACAAAACATTTAAAAAAGGATAAAAGCTCACAAATTTAAAATCTTAAAAGCTTCCTATTTCATTTACAGTCAAAATTCAAAAAATAAAAATAAAAATATTTAAATAAAAAAGGATTTACACTGTTCCGTCAACTTATAGCTCCTTTTAGGAAGCATTATTTCAGTTCAATTTCAGACTTTCGGGACACTATTTCAGTTCAAGTTTGGACTTTATGGACTTGAGTATTTAAAACATGGGGAATTAAATTGCTTTCAACTCATTGCTCCTGTGACATCAACTGTCACTCTGGTACACTTGCCAGAGCGGGGATTCTTTTATCTCAGCCTTCATGTGTAATCAATAAATAACGCTGCCTTTGGTTAAATTGATTTGTTAATCAAATAATAATTTTTAGCTATCATCAGTACAGATCCAACTAATGTATTAGTCGATATTTCAAAACAAAGTAAAAAACCAAGATAGTGAGTATTACAAATACTATAGAGGAAATGCAGCAGGTGTGCTCCATAAAGAAGGTAATACCATTAGGTAAAATAAGGGCTGGAAAGTATTCTCACCTGTAAATTGTCAGACATCTCTGAATAAGAAAGGTGAAGGCTCAAAAGCCTCTCTCCTGAATAGAAGAATCCTAACCTAATCTAGGAATACACTCTAATATAATCTTGCAACAGTTAATAACTTTCCCTCACTCAACAACCAATCGGCGCTTAGCAACCTCTGGTGGCAGGTGAACTCCATACGTTTTAGAATCATGTTCTTGAATTGAAACACTGTCCAGATATTGCTGTTCAGACATTCTTCGCACGAGTCACATTTCCTGCCATCTTCTCTCCTCCCACTGAGAACCTCACTATCAGTTGTCTAGTAAATACCAAATGCCTATTCACAGCTATCAGAAGGCTTCTGGAAAGTTACAGCACCTGCAGTGGAAAAGAAAAAACATCCTGTGCAAAACAACATTTTAATAAGAAAACATGCCTTTCAATCTTGACATGTGAATTAACATTGAAATGGCATCAGTAGTTAGCATCACTTCAATCAGTACATTATGTTCCTTTGAGTGCATGCATGCAATACCTAAATATGATTACCCACTCCGACAATTGCATTTATCATACTTGTGTCATCCAGCATAGATTTTTGCACTTTTCAGTTAAATGCGTTCATTTGCGAAATTAGGAAATCACCTCTATCAAATATCTTCATCTTCTGAGTCAAGGTTTTGGCTCTCGTAGACCAAAAATATTATGTAAAGCATCAAAGGTTTAGTCTCCTTTGTTCACTGCTAGACAAACAATATTTCATTGATGCTAAAATCAATACATCCTATGTACAGTATTGTTGAACTTGGCCCTCTTTCCAGGGTCACCCCCAACCCTTCTGCCTCTGTTCTGCCTCTTTTGCTGAATTTCGTTTTGTTAGTCTTTTGGACGCTGCTCACATTTCTACTACTAACCAGTGCTTAAATACTTGTGCTCTCTCCTTTAAACCTAGTGAAATTGGCTTACACCCAATTGGCATATTCAATTTACTTGTAAGACCCTAGTAAGGTGGTACTATAGGTACCCAGGGCCTGCAAATTAAATACAGCTAGTAGGCCTGCAGCAATCACCCACTTAAGCAGAATTTTAAACATATCCCAGGCTTGCCATAACAGCTTGTGTGTGCAGTTTCAAACTGCCATTTCAGCTGGGAAATAAATGAACCACTTGCCAGGCCCAAACCTTCCTTTTTTAAAGCATATGTTATCCTAGGGTAGGCCCAAAAAAGCCCGTAGGGCAGGGTGCATTTTATTTAAAATGTTTGACATATACTTTTAAGTTTTAAATATCCTGGTAGTAAAGAACTTGTAAATTCACTTTCTACTAATGCGAGGCCTACCTCACCCATGGGGTAAGATTGAGGTACTTTATGACATTTAGTGATAATGTTTGTGTGGGAACAGGTCTGAATGTCATCTTTGGTGTCTGAGGAAATGTAATTTAAAACCATCTTTAATGGTAAAGTCAGATTTTAAGTCACAATTCTGAAAATGCCACTTCCAGAAAATTTTCATTTTTTGCCCTAACCATTTAGTGCTGAGGTTAGGAAAAGTTGTGCTGCATCCAATGGAGTGTCACTTTTCTTGCGTCCCCCTGTGCACCCCTAATGCCACCATGTGTGCGCCGTATTTATGATATGGTGCACCACAGCGGTATTAGGAACAATAGTGTCAAAATATTTGGCTCTATTGTGGCGCTTAGTTCTACTAGCCTCAAAAATATTGACGCTAGTGGAGCAAAGTGCAAGGAGGCCCATTGATTATAATAGGTGCATCCTTTCAACGCCTGCTTTCAGCAGGTCTGGGTGGAGGAAGTTGGAGGAGGGAGGCTAGAGACAGGGACAATGGCTGCCATCAGTGCTGAGGCCAGAGTCTGAAAAGCTCGCTGATGGACTGCCTGACTAGAGTGAATGCCCTCCAGGTATGCATTGGTTTGTTGGAACTGCCTCTCTACACCCAGGAAGGCATTCAAAATGGTAGACTGCTGAATAGTGAGGGACCTGAGGAGGTCAATGGCCTCCTCACTGAGGGCAGTAGGGCTGACAGGGGTAGGGGCTGAGGTGCCTGGGGCGAAGGAGATGCCCACCCTCCTGGATGAGTGGGCACGGGGCAAACGCTGAGGGGCTGCTGGGAGGGCGGTGCTGGTAGGGGAGGTGGCGGCTGAATCCTGTAGATGCGGGGGCACAGATTGGCCGCCACCGCAAGGGAGCTTCCATGAGAGGAGGAGTCCGTATTGCTGGTGTCAGCTCCTGTCCCCTCCGTGGAGCTCCCCTCGCCCTCCATTGCACTGGTAAATTCAGACTCCGTAGTGTCGCCCTCCAGGGCCATGTGGGATGTATCTCCCTCCTGCTTTGGTGCCACTGCTCCTCTGCCTGATGATGCTAATGCACACAAGAACAGGGAGACCACAAAAAGGGGGGGGAAGACAGAAGAAAGACATGTTGTGTGCATGCAATACAGCTACAGTTGGTGGACAATACAGACACAGAAGCCCCCTGCACTACGCCGCGCACTTGAAGTTCCCTATTCAATCCCAGGGACATGGATTACAAGGCTATGCCAGATTGCTGCACACATGGATGTCACAGGAGCCTGACTAGTTGTAGTTGGCACTGTACACAGGTGAGGTGGGGTGCCTTAAGTAGGGTACTTGCCTACTAAACTCGCCATGGCCTAGGGGAACCCACTGCACACCTCCCCCACCCAGACACCTACAATGCGCGCTGAATCAGCAGAATGAGAGTGTACTCACTCCCTTGTGGCTGCTGTGATGCCCTCAAGCGCCCATCCAACTCCAGATACGCCACCGCCAGGATCCTGAACATCAGGGGGGTCATGGTGTGACGGGCACCCCTCCCACGTTGGGAAGCCATCCCCAGCTGGGCCTCCGCTGTCTTATTGCTCCAGCGGCGAATGTCCTCCCATCTATTCCGGCAGTGGGTACTCCGTCTGTGGTAGACCCTTGGGTACGGACTTCCTTGGCGATGGCACGCCAAATGTCCTTCTCCTGATGGGCGCTGACCTACAGGAATAGTACAGGGGAAAAAGATAAGTTATTACCGTCCGCACCGTCACAGTCATTGGCCCGCATCCCTACCCTTGGCATGACTCACATGCACTCGCTGTCATTTCATGCACGCCTCATTCCCCCCCCTATCTTTCATCCACACCACTCTACACAGGCATTGCCCATATAGCATGCTCACAGTGTACTTACCTGTTTGTCTGGAGGACCGTAGAGTAGCGTGTACTGGGGGACGACCCCATCCACAAGTTTCTCCAACTCCTCCGTGCTGAAGGCAGGGGCCCTTTCCCCAGACACACGAGCCATTGTCTCTTCCAGACTGAGGTCACAGCAGCACTTGCAGTGTAGGTCCTCTCCTGTCGAAGATCAGTTATCAAGTGATTGAACAAAGAGAAAATGGCGGTCACGCCCGTGGCAGTGCGTACCGTCACCGCCGGCGTACATCCTCATTGGCTCCTGGGACCCATAGGGTCCAATGTTAACCAATGCAGGATTGCGCCGCGGTCTTCGACCACCTACTGCGATGGTGTACAACGCCAATGCAATTACCTTATATCCCATTGTCCCACTTTATAGGTCAGGCAGCTGCCATTTCATGGGCCCACATGCCATTATTTTGGACTGCGTCACACATACCTAGGCCTTGCCTAAACACTCATACAGGCATATGTCAATTTGCTAATAGTTCTGAGTATGCTGTGTTTACATACCTCAGAGTTGGTTGACTCTCTGCTCGGTGTTCTCCTCCATAGGCACTGTCCGCTGGGGTATGTGAGGAGATGGCGGCATCTTCCGGTGTACAGACCGCTGGTGGATCTGTCGACAATGGAGGAGCGACATGTGATCATCACCTACAGACTTGATCGTGCCACAGTCCAGAAACTGTGTGCCCAGTTGGAGCCAGACCTGATGTCAGCTATCCGCCATCCCACAGGAATCCCCCCTCAAGTGCAGGTGTTGTCAATACTCCATTTCTTAGCAAGTGGGTCATTTCAAACAACAGTGGCCATAGCATAAGGGATGTCCCAGCCTATGTTTTCCAACGTGTTGTCCAGAGTGTTGTCTGCCCTGCTGAAACACATGCAGAGCTACATCGTTTTCCCTCAGGTGGAGGATTTGCCTACAGTGAAAGGTGATTTCTATGCCCCGGGACATATCACCAACATCATAGGTGCCATTGATGGGACACATGTGGCCTTGGTCCCCCCGCAGGAGTGAACAGGTTTACAGAAACCGGAAGAGTTACCATTCAATGAATGTGCAGATGGTGTGTTTGGCCGACCAGTACACCTCCTACGTGAACGCCAAGTTTCCTGGCTCAGTGCATGACGCTTACATTCTGCGGAATAGCAGTATCTCTTATGTGATGGGGCAACTCCAGAGGCACCGTGTGTGGCTTTTAGGTGAGGACATGGACCCCATACAGTGTAGATAGTTGTCTACATCTGGTGTTGTCCCTAAGGGTTAGTGTGTGTCTAACAGTTGTCCCTCGACATTTGCAGGTGACTCTGGTTACCCCAACCTGTCATGGCTACTGACCCCTGTGAGGAATCCCAGGACAAGGGCAGAGGAACGCTACAATGAGGCCCATGGGCGAACTAGGAGGGTTATAGAGAGGCCCTTCGGCCTCCTGAAGGCCAGGTTCCGGTGCCTCCATTTGACAGGTGGTTCCCTATTCTACTCACCAAAGAAGGTATGACAGATCATCGTGGCCTGCTGAATGCTTCACAACTTGGCTTTGCAACGACAGGTGCCTTTTCTGCAGGAGGATGGTCCAGATGGAGGTGTTGTGGCTGCTGTGGAGCCTGTGGACAGTGAAGACGAGGAAGCTGAAGAAGAGGACATAGACAACAGGAATATGGTGATCCTGCAATTCTTCCAGTGAGACACAGGTAAGAAGACAACACTGCCTGCTACATCTGATTTAATTCTAGTACCTCTCATCTGTCTGTCATTTTCACCCGGTGTATGGTCACTGAGTTGTCACTTTTTCTTACGATTTCACAGATGTGGGTCCCACTGTGTGACATCTGCTTTGTTTACTCATGGACGAGTGCTGTGTGACATAGGTATGTTGACATTACATTTGATATAGCATTTTGCCACTGTAATTGCAAATACACATTTTCGAAAGCACAGACTGTCTCTAGATTGTTTTTTGATTTAAGGATGTTTACTTAAGTGCTCAATAGTGGAGGGGGTTGTAAAATGGTCCGGGGTGATGGTGGAGGAATGTCCATGGCAGAGTCCAGTCTATTAGTCTCACAGGAGCATTGTCCAAAGGGGCATAGGAAGTGGAGCTGGGGCAGTTTAAGTATGGACAGGGTGACAAAGTGGGACAGAAAGATGACAATCAGGGTGGTCTCATTTCTTGGCGGGGGTCTTGGCATTGTTCTCTGTCTTTGTCCTGGATCTCAGGGACCGTTTGCGGGGTAGTTCTCCAATTGCAGGGGATGGGGTGCTGGTGTGGTGGTCCTGTGGCGTTGCCTCCTGTCCACTAGCGCCGGCGGAGGTGGTGGGCAGTTCATCATCCAGGCTAGTGCCAGGGGCCCCTTGTTGTGCCACAGTGTCCCTCCTGGTGTTCACGAGTTCCTTCAGCACCCCTACAATGGTGCCCAGGGTGGAATTGATGGATTTGAGTTCCTCCCTGAAGCCCAAATACTGTTCCTCCTGCAGCCGCTGGGCCTCCTGAAACTTGGCCAGTACCGTTGACATTGTCTCCTGGGAATGGTGGTAGGCTCCCATGATGTTGGAGAGGGCCTCATGGAGAGTGGGTTCCCTGGGCCTGTCCTCTCCCTGTCGCACAGCAGCCCTCCCAGTTCCCCTGTGTTCCTGTGCCTCTGTCCCCTGAACCGTGTGCCCACTACCACTGCCCCCAGGTCCCTGGTGTTATTGGGGTGGTGGGTTAGCCTGGCTTCCCTGTAGTGGTGGACACACTGCTGATTGACATGTCCTGGGGACAGAGGTATGGGCCCGCTGGGTGGGTGGGTGGGTGCTGCTCTGGTGTTTCCAGAGGGGGCAAGCTCTGTAGTGGCCTGTGCCAGTGTGAGGGGAACCGACTGTCCCGAGGTCCCGGATGGGCCGGGCTGGTCATCTTGATCCAGTTGGACAGAGCTGCTGTCATCACTGTGGGCCTCTTCTGTGGGTGGAGTGGACATATCTGGACCCTCATGTCCAGTGACGTTGGGTAGGGGTCCTGCTGGGGTGTAAAGGCACAATTATTGCATCAGTGTGTGCCATGGTGTGCAATGGGTGGGTAACCATGCACCCAGTGCTTGCATTCCTGTGTAGGATCTTGTGTGATAATGGTTTGGGGAGTGTATGGGTATGTGTAGTGGCCATGCATTGGTGATGGGTGTCCATGCTTTGGTGTTACATGCAGGGTTTGAGTTTGGGATGTGTGGTCTGTGATAGTGGGACATATGTGAGGAGTTGGAGTGATGGGGGTGCGGGCGAGGGTGGGGGTATGTGATAGCATGCAGGTGGGTGGGGGATGTAATAGTTAAGTTAAGTCCCTCAGGATGCAGTATAGCCAAGACCTGCTCCTCCCATGTTGTTAGTTGTGGGGGAGGAGGTGGGGGTCTACCGCCAGTCCTCTGAACTGAAATGTGGTGTCTTGAGACCATGGAACGCACCTTCCCCCATACGTCGTTCCACCTCTTCCTGATTTCATCCCTAGTTCTTGGGTGCTGTCCCACTGTATTGACCCTGTCCACGATTCTTCGCCATAGCTCCATCTTCCTAGCTATGGTGGTGTGCTGCACCTGTGATCCGAATAGCTGTGGCTCTACCCGGATGATTCCCTCCACCATGACCCTGAGCTCCTCCTCAGAGAACCTGGGGTGTATTTGAGATGCCATGGGGTGGGGTGGGTGATGTTTGGGGTGGTGTGTGTTGTGATGTGTGGGGTGATATTTAGAGGTGTGTTGTGTGAGGTGCATGGATGTTGTGTGAGTGATGGTGTTGAGTGCCTGTGGATGCTAGTTTGTAGATGGTGGTGTCTCTCTCTGGCCCTCAGTCGCAATTGTGGTCGTAAGGGTTTGTGGGTGATGTGGGTGTGTGTTTTATATTGTATTGGATGTGTGGGAGTGGTGTGTGTATGTGTATCAGATGTGTGTATTTGGAATTGTCCAATATGGTTGTGTTTTGTAAATGTGTGTGTATTTTGAGCACAGCGGTGTGTACTGCCAATGGAATACCGCGGTTGAAAGACTGCCACGTGGATTGTTGGGTCGTTATAGTGTGGGTGTATTCCTGTTGTTGTGACGGTGTCGGTTTTATTATCGCCAGTGTATCACTGTCCTTTGGTGTGGCGGACTTGTGAGGCTGTCTGGATCATAATGACCGTAGCGGAATTCTGTGGCTGCAGCGGTGTGTTGGCGGTGTTCTGCACGGCTGTAAGCGGCTTTTACCACCAATGTTGTAATGACCCCCTATGTCTTGTATAGCTTTCTTTCTGGTGTTTCTGATGAGTTGGTGGTGTGCTGTAGTGGCAGCTTTGAAGGTGCTATGGGCTTCTGTGGATTTGGTGTTTCTCCAGATTTTTTCAAGGCGGCGACAAGTACGTCTAGATTCTCAGAGTTCGGGGGTGAACCAGCTGGCTTTCTTGGCATGGGTGCCGTTGTTCTTTTTGAGGGGGGCTATGGTGTTGCAGCAGTCGGCAATCCATTTGTGGAAGGTGCGTACTGCGGTATTTAGGTTAGTCATTGTGTGTGATGGTGGGAGCGGTTATGGCGAGGGCGTCAGTGAGCTGATCATTGGTTATTCTTGTCCAATTTCTATGTGATGGTTGGAGTTGAGGTCTGATGACGGTGGATGTGTTAAAGGTGAAATGGATGCATCGGTGGTCTGTCCATGGGAGTTCCGCAGTGTGACTGAAGGTAGCAGAGTTTTCTGTAGTAAAGAGTGTGTTTCCTGCTGAGTGTGTTGGCACTGTCACGATCTGTCAGAGTCCTATGTTGTAGAGGTTGTCTAGGAGGGATGCGGTATTGGGGTGTTGTAGATTCTTGAGGTGGAAGTTGAGGTCTCCCAGCAGGGTGTAGTTGGTGGCTGTGATGGCTTGTGCAGAGATGCAGTCCATGATGGAGTCTGCGAATGGTGTGAGTGGTCCGGGGGGGGGGGCGGTAGATGAGGGTTCCCCTGACGGTGGATGTTGGGCTGGTGTGTAGCTTGAAGTAGAGGTGCTCCATCAGGCTTGTGGATTCTTCAGAGTTTTCGGGGTGTGTGTTCAGGTGAAGGTTGGACCTGTGGACGATGGCAATTCCCCACCCAGAGTGGCTGGGGTGGTCTTTCCGGGAGATCTTGTATCCCTGGGGGATGGCGCCCGGGATGTCCGGGCCTGAAGGGGTGCTGGTCAAGGTCTCGGTGAGGAACGCGACATCCGGTGTGGTGCTGTCAAGGAGGTCCCAGATTTCGGTATGTGTTTATGGAGGGAGCGGACGTTGAGGAGAATGCACTTCAGAGTTTTCAGGGTCGAGAGATGTTGCAGGTGGGTAGTGCTGGGTCCAAGGTCTTGGTGGTGATGTAAGTTTGGCAGCAGTGGAGGCAGCTGAATGGACCGTGGGTGTTACCTAAAGATGCTTGCTTGCAGTTGTTGTTGTATCCTGGATTGATTGTGATGAGTGCTGCTGATATGTAGAGGCGGCGGGTGGCAGGACCAAGGGTCCTGGTGCTGGTCAGGTTCGAGTAGCAGACAGGCTTGCCTTAGGCGCGCCAGTGGCACACTTGCTGTGCGCGGCAGCCATTAAGTAGGGAGGGAGCCTTGAACTAATGACAGTGGTCAGAGCTCAGAGACAGAAGGGCTTTACTTGACGGTGGAACTACGAGGTGGCAGAGCAGTTCACTGACCAGGTCAGTGAGGTTCCTCATCCTACCGTGCAGCGGGTGTCATTAAGTAGGGGAGAGAGGACTGCTGGGAGACAAAAGCTGGAGTGGGAAACGGCCAAAAAAGGGGGACAGGGCCACAGGGGCAGCAGCGGCGGGGAAAGAGAGCAAGAGAGAGGAGGGGGGCGAGGCCGCAGGAGCAGCAGCGGCAGGGAGAGAGAGGGGAGGGAGCGAGATGCGAGAGTGAGAAGAGTGAGGAGAAAACAGGGAAAGGATAGAGGAAAAGTGCAGAAGCAAAAGGCACAAAAAGAACAGCACACAAAAGAATAAAAATGGGGAGAAAGGAAAAAAGAGGCAGAGGGCAGCCTAGCAGAAGAGCAGAGCTCTCCCACTAGACACCAGGGATGAGGCGCAGGCAGAGGCCTATGGGTGAAGGAGGGCCTCGAACCACTGACAGTGGTCAGAGTTCAGGGACAGAACGGCTTTACTTGCCGGTGGAGCTACGAGGTGGCAGAGCAATTCACTGACCAGGTCAGTTATGGTTGCTCTTCCTATCGCACAGTGGCTGCCATTAAGTAGGGAGGGGGCGAGGAGAGGACAACTGGGAGGTGGGTCAGGAAACAGCATGAAAAATGGGGGTGGGACCGCAGGGGAAGCAGCAGAGGGGACAGAGAGCGAGAAAGAGGAGTGGGGTGGGGCCGCAGGGGTAGCAGCAACGGGGAGAGAGAGAGAGGGGGGAGAACGAGAGGGATGCAAGAGTAAGAGGAGTGAGGAGAAAACAGGAAAAAGATAGAGAAAAGTGCAGAAGTGAAAGGCACAAAAAGAACAGCACACAAAAGAATAAAAACAAGGAGAAAGGAGAAAAGAGGCAGAGGGCAGCCTAGCAGAAGAGCAGAGCTCTCCCACTAGACAGCAGGGATGAGGTGGAGGTAGAAGCCTGTGGGTAGAGGAGGGTCTCAAACTACTGACAGAGGTCAGAGTTCAGGGACAGAAGGGCTTCACTTGCAAGTGGCAGAGTAGTTCACTGACCAGGTCAGTAAGGTTCTCACTCACTTTCATGTACTCTTACTCTCTCTCACTGTCACTCACTCTCATTCATTCTTGCTCATTCTTGCTCACATTTTCACATTCATTCTTACTCAAACATTTTCACCCACTTATGTTTACTCCCTTGTTGTCACTTTTCTTTCACTCACTGACTCGCTCATATTCAAACCAAAGTTGCTGCGTTGTGCGGTGCTAGAGGGAGAGAACATTGCATAGCTATATCTTCTAAGATATGGCACTGCTACTCTCTTCCACAATGCTGGCAGTCAAACAGGGTGCCTGGCACCACAAACAAACATTTGCACTGTGGCACGCGGGGTATGTAATGTCCACCATAAGATTTGTACTTGAAGATAAGGACTAGCATCAAAAACCATGGGAAAACCCAAGTACAATCATGGGCCACCACCTTGATGTAAAGTAATGTAATTCAATATTTGCACTACTTAAGTTCTAGTGAAAAAATGTTTTACACCACAAAGTAGATAGTTTATCAATACCTTGCACTACTTTACATCATTTCAAATGACTTTGCTCTGGCACAATGTCTTGTTGAATCTGAATCTCAATTTCACTCACTTCAATTACTACCTATAACTCAAACACAAACACATGCTCACACAGATAGACACACTTACACATACATGTGCACACTCACAATAACACACTGACCTCATCTGGACATGCACAACATACATTTAAAGGAATGTATTTTCCTTACCACTGCTGCCAGTGAAGTCCCTTTTCCAACTGGTCGTGCATCAATTTGTATTATATTAATAGTAAATAAAAAAAGAAAAACCCTCATTATAAGATTGGTGGCAAATGCCGCCTACCGCCACTGCGACGGCTTGCAGAATTCCGGCTGCGGTCATGGCTGCGGATGGCGGCAAGGTGGCTCTGCTGCCGGCAGCAGCGCCATTCCAGCAGAACGCTGCCGACCGTATCATGAGCCGTGATACCGCCTTTCGGTGTTTTGCTGGAGGACGCTGCTGCTGGCAGAAGTGCCACATCCTGTCTCTTGCTGGAGGACCCCCTGCAAGCAGGTAAGTCGGGTTCTCCGACAGGAGAGGGGGTGGAGGGTGTTGTATGCGTGTGTGGGGGTGTGCGTGACTGTGTTTGAATGCGTATATGCGTGTGTAATGCGTGTGTGCATGAATGGGTGTGAGTGTGTGTAGTTGTGTTGTGTGATTGCGTGTGTGCCTGGATGTATGTTATTGAGTGTTGCTTTGAGTGTGTATGAATGTATGCATGTATGTGTTAATGTGGGAATGCTTGTGTGTATGGGTGTGTATGTATGTACGTGTATGTGTGTGTATGTCTGGGGTCAGGAGGGGGAGGGTGGGGGAGGACTCTCAGGATAGGGAGGGGGGTGGAGGAGACCCCTATCAGTGCCAGGGAAGGAATTCCCTGGCACTGATAGTGCCTAACGCCATGGTTTCATGGTGTACAGAAATCACGTAAACCTTGGCGATGGGTGGGTTAAAAATGACATGGGCGGCATAGTGACGGCCGCCGAGCTGGAGTCTGTAGTCTCCAGCCCTGTGATCGTTACTGCCCCGGCGGTCGGTGTGGTAACTTGGCTGTTTGGTCTTGGCCAAACCACCAATGTCATAATAGTGGCAGTATGTACCGCCAGCCTGTTGGCGGTACTACCACTACTATTACACCGACCGCCGGGGTCGTAATGACCCCCATTGTTTTTACTATTAGCATAATAATACATAAATGAGCAGAAAAGAAGGGTGGTGCACTGACACCTGTAATATTTGAGCCATCCCATATTCTTTACACTGATTTTGCCTCCTCTAAGGCCAGAGATTGCAAAAGCAGTGCCAGGGGTCTCAAGGGGCAAGCCAGGGGGTTAAAGCTGTGAACCCTAAATGCAGTCAAAGGATACAAAGTCTCAAAAAAGCATATTTTGTCCCTTATCTCTGATGTTTGGGAGCACATATTTTCAGCATGCAACGCCACCACCAATTTTATACTATCTTATATATCATTCACAGTACGCTTTGCAAAGTCACAAGGCAAGGCTTTATGTTAGTAAGCTGTTTCATTAATTTGAATCTGACTAAAAAGTAGAGAGTTACCGCTGTCTGGACAAAGTAATGGGCAGATTGAAGAAACGTAGCGCTGCACCTAGTGCAGCGTCACTTTCCTTCCACCCCTTAGCACCCCCTACCACCACCATGTGTGCCCCGTAATTGAAACACGGCGCACAATGGAGCAGGATAGGAGGTAATAGCATAATTTTTTCATGCACCTCAAAGGTTTGGCACTACTCCTACAGAGTAAATAAGGGCCCATTATAAATGATGGAAAACCCCTTTTGACGTCTGCTCTAGGCAGGCATTAAAGGGGCCAAAAAAAGTCACAAGGAAATCTCTTAAGTGTCCTTGCACCATTTTTTCTGCCCCCTAACAGGGAAACGCCCCGCTGGCATACATTTTGCCTGGTGCAGGCATAACGTAATGCAATGGTTTACAAAGTGGTGCAATGCATGCATTGTGCCACTTTGTAAATATGGCGCAAGGGAAAAAGCCACTTTAGCGCCGCCTTAGCGTAAAAAAATGAAGCATTGGTGGCGCTAAGATGGTGCTAGGGGCTCTTAAGTGCTAGGGGCTCTTAAATCTGCCCCAAAGTTCCATCTTGCTCAAGAGGGCAATTCAATATCCTGTTGTAGCATAAAGCCTAAAGAATTTTAAGTTCATAATTTTCACATCTAAAATATACTATGGCCCATATTTATACTTTTTGACGCTAAACTGCGCTAACGCAGTTTAGCGTCAAAAAATTTAGCGCCGTCTAACGCCATTCTGAAGCGCCATGCGGGCGCCGTATTTGTGGAATGGCGTTAGCCGGCGCAAGCAGACCGCCGCTGCCTGGTTTGCGTGGAAAAAAACCACGTACACCAGACAGCGCCGGCGTAGGGGGATAATGGCGTATGGGCGTCTTAAAATGGGGCAAGTCAGGTTACGTCGAAAAAATCGTCGTAACCCGACTTGCGCCATTTTTTTTCGACGCCCATCCCCCATCAACATGACTCCTATCATTGTAAAGATAGGAGTCATGCCCCCTTGCCCAATGGCCATGCCCAGGGGACTTCTGTCCCCTGGGCATGGTCATTGGGCATAGTGGCATGTAGGGGGGCACAAATCAGGCCCCCCTATGCCACAAAAAATAAAATAAAAAATACTTACCTGAACTTACCTTAATGTCCATGGGATGGGTCCCTCCGTCCTTGGGTGTCCTCCTGGGGTGGGCAAGGGTGGCAGGGGGGGTCCCTGGGGGCAGGGGAGGGCACTCTGGGCTCATTTTGAGCCCACTTGTCCCTTAACGCCATCCCTGACCCAGGCGTTAAAAAGCGGCGCAAATGCGCCGTTTTTGGCCACGCCCACTCCCGGGCGTCTCTTTTGCCCGGGAGTATAAATACCACGTAAAGGCCTGGGAGTCATTTTTTAAGACGGGAACGCCTCCCTTGCATATCATTAACGCAAGGAAGGGGTTCACGCTAAAAAATGACGCACACTCCGGGCACTTTGGCGCCCGAAGCGTCTAACGCCAGAGTATAAATATGGCGTTAGTTGGCGTTAGTTCTGCGTCGAATTTGCGTCGAAAAAAACGACGCAAATTCGGCGCAACCAGAGTATAAATATGGCCCTATGTATGACAATGTGAGTAATGTTTTAGTACTGGGTGACATTGATGTTTTTGGAATTCTAGAGCCACGTTTTCTTTTATAGTAATTTTTCACATCAGATAAGAACAATCATAAGATAGACCGTTGAACCTATTTAAGTAGATGTTTAGAATTGTACCTATAATGTATAAATTTGGGCCCTAGTACAATGCCCTAAATGTAGTTTGTTTGAGAAAGGTTTTGATATGTTTGATTGAAAACCATCCAGACCTATGAATTAAAGTGATCCTTAGCCTGTCATTTGTGATGCTAATGAAAAACCAACAACAACAGAATGTAGTTACAGTCGTGGCTCACTGCCCTCACGTGTGGCGGGTGCAGCGGGTGGGTGTGGCGGTGGTTGGAGGGGTAAAAGTTAATAAAAAAAAGATTTAAAAAACTTACCTGCATGCCACCGTGCTGCTTCGCTCCCCGTCTCCTCTGCTGCAGGCAGGCACAGGCTCCCAGCCGGCGCTGTGGCCAAGCCTGATGCTGCTCAGAACAGCGTCAGGATTTGCTGGGAGCACCCAGCCTGGGCACTCCCAGGCAGACTGTGAGCCTGTGCCTGCTCTCTCTAGCCTGGCAACTGTGTTGCTATGTTGGAGAGAACCTACTGCACATGTGTGTTTGGCTGGCCTGAGACGGCTGGCCAAACGTACATGCACACTGAGGGGAGGGCACAGTGCACTCCCCTCATATCCTCATCATCCCCAATACCCTGTCTCCTTTAACAAACGAAACAATAATAAACATGGTTTATTTCCGTTTTCTTTGTTAAAGGATTTGCAGCGTCTGCTGCTGCCGGGGGGTGGTGGCAACGCTCATCTGCCCTAAAAGAGGAGGAGCCACACTGTGTAGTTATTACACTGTCAATTACGAATTGCATTATGTACCATTTTTGTTATTGCCTGTGTTTAGTATATCAGAATCCAACCTATTGCACAGATCTGAAAAATCCTTGCCTGAATTTGGTGACAGTTATCCTACAGAAACTGTGAAGAAGCTGAAAAAATCACATAGATATGTTTAACTCTGAGATTTGAGTATTTTCTTGACCCCCGGGTGACTTGGGCAAGTTGGTCCCCCTCCTGGCAAATGGTTCCCAGCTCGTCCTGCACCCAGCTCACGGGAGAAGCGCTAGCGCTCCCCGTGGGCCTCCCTCACACCCCCCCCAAGCTGGGGATGGAAGGGGAGCAGCTTCCCCTTCCACCTCCAACACCTCCCACCCCCCAGTGAAGTCTGATGACGTCAGCGTGCAAATCGCGCGCTGACCTCATCAGAGGTCACCTCGGATTGCGCTGGAAGCATGTTTCCAGCACGATCCCGGAAGAGAAATGCAAAACCATTTTTCTTCCGCCCGGGAGGTGGGGCGGGAGAGACATGAAAGGAAAGACCTTTCCTTTACTTTCATGTCTCTCATAGCATTTCTGCTGCCCAATCGCGAGGCGATCGGGCAGCAGAAATGCCCACTAGACACCAGGGATTTATTTTTTGTATATATGAATAGGGAAGCACCCTCTTGGGTAGGGGGCCACACCCCAGGGGCCCAAATGATTTTTAGGCCATTACTGCCCCCACCGGGGCAGATCCGCCTAATATAATTAGGTCGATCTGCCAAAGCACCTAGACATCAGGGATCATTTTTCTTTGTTTATTTTTGCTCTTTTATGTGTGGGGAGCGACCCCTAAGGCAAGGGTCGCTCCCAGGGAGGCAAATTATTTTTAGGCCATTTCTGACCCAGGGGATGCAGAAATCACTAGACACCAGGGAATTGCTTTTTTTCATCACACTTACACATAAGGGGAGCGGCCCCATGGGCAAGGGCTGCTCCCCAGGGGGCCAAATTATTTTTACGCAATTTCTGCCCCCTCCCCGGAGGTAGGTAGGCCTAATATAAAACCCCCGAAAACCCCTAGACACCATTTTTTAAATTTTTTTTTTTTTGTGTGGGGAACGACCCCTTATGCAAGGGTCGCTCCTAGTGGGGCCAAATAATTTTTATGCCATTTCTGCCTTCTCTGGGGGCAGATTGGTCTAATATAATTAGGCTGATCTGCCCCCAGAGGGGCAGAAACCACTAGACACCAGGGATTTTTTTTAGCACACTTACGCTAAAGGGGAGTGCCCCCTTGGGCAAGAACCGCTCCCCTGGGGGCCAAATTATTTTTAGCCCATTTCTGCCCCCGAGTGGGGGGGGGGCAGAAAACACTTAAACACCAGGGATTTTTTTTTATGGTTTATTTTTATTTTTTTATATGTGGGGAACGAACCCATAGGCAAGGGTCGCTCCCGGGGGGCCAAATTATTTTTAGGCCATTTCTAATATAATTAGACCGATCTGCTCCCAGGGGGGCCGAAACCACTAGACACCAGGGATTTTTTTTTACTTATGCATGAGGGGAGCGGCCTAGGGGGCCAAATTATTTTTAGGCAACCCTAGACACCAGGGATATATATATATTTTTTTATATGTGGAGAGTGACCCCTTAGGCAAGGGTCGCTTCCCGGGGGGGCCACATTATTTTTAGACCATTTTTCCTTTGGGGGCAGAAAGCCCTAGACACAGGGGAATTTTTTTTTTTATACTTATGCATAAGAGGAGGGGCACCTTTTTTTTCAAACTGCACTTTTGGACCTAATTTGATTCCCCTCAATTTCAACATCTTTTTGGCTCTTCCCTGTCACAGGCACTTGGCCCACCTACACAAGTGAGGTATCATTTTTACCGGGAGTCTGAGGGGAACGTTGGGTGGCAGGAAATTTGTCCCGGTGGGGTGATCTGACACAGAAATGTGGGATAAATGTGATTTTTTTTTTAGCTTAATTTGAGGTTTGCTGAGGATTCTGGGTAAGAAAACATTGGGGGATCCATGCAAATCACACCTCCCTGGACTCCCTCGGGTGTCTGGTTTTCAGAAATGTCTGGGTTTGGTAGGTTTCCCTAGATGGCTGCTGAGCCCAGGACCCAAAACACAGGTGCCCCCCCCAAAAACAGGTAGTTTTGTATTTGATCATTTTGATGTGTCCACATAGGGTTTTGAGGCATTTCCTGTCACGGGTGCTAGGCCTACCCACACAAGTCAGGTACCATTTTTATTGGAAGACTTGGGGGGAATGCTGGGTGGAAGGAAATTTGTGGCTCCTCTCAAATTCCAGAATTCCTTTCTGTCATCGAAAGGTGAGGAAAATGTGTTTATTTTGGCCAAATTTTGAGGTTTGCAAAGGATTCTTGGTAACAGAACCAGGTGAGAGCCCCAAAAGTCACCCCATCTTGGATTCCCCTAGGTGTCTAGTTATTAAAAATGTGCAGGTTTGGTAGGTTTCCCTAGGTACCGGATGAGTTAGAGGCCAAAATCTAAGCTAGGCACTTTGCAAAAAACAAGTCAGTGTTCAATGTAAAAATGTGATGTGTCTATGTTGCGTTATCTGTTGGGACCATTAGGCCTACCCACGCAATTGAGGTATCATTTTTATCAGGAGACTTTGGGGAACAAGTGTTATTGCCCCTGTATTTCTCTACATTTTTCCTTCCAAATGTAAGACAGTGTGTAAAAAAGACATCTATTTGAGAAATGCCCTGTAATTCACGTGCTAGAATGGGCACCCCGGTATTCAGAGGTGTGCCAATAACCACTGCTTCTCAACACCTTATCTTGTGCCCATTTTGGAAATGCAAAGGTTTTCTAGATACCTATTTTTCACTCTTTATATTTCAGCAAATGAATTGCTGTATACCTGGTATAGAATGAAAACCCACTGCAAGGTGCAGCTCATTTATTGCCTCTGGGTACCTAGGGTTCTTGATGAACCTACAAGCTCTATATATCACTGCAACCAGAAGAGTCCAGAAGATGTAACCGCATATTGCTATAAAAAATCTGACATCAAAGGAAAATGTTACAGAGTAAAACATGAAGAAAAATGGCTGTTTTTTTCACCTGAATTTCAATATTTTTTTATTTCAGCTGTTATTTTCTGTAGGAAACCCTTGTAGAATCTACACAATTTACCCCTTTCTGAATTGAGAATTTTGTCTACTTTTCAGAAATGTTTAGCTTTCCGGGATCTAGCATTGATTTCACACCCATTTCTATCACTAACTGGAAGGAGGCTGAAAGCACCAAAAAATAGTAAAAATGGGGTATGTCACTGTCAAATGCCAAAATTGTGTTGAAAAATTGGGTTTTCTGATTCAAGTCTACCTGTTCCTGCAAGCTGGGAAGATGGTGATTTTAGCACCGCAAATCCTTTGTTGATGCCATTTTCACAGAAAAAAACACTAGCCTTCTTCTGCAGCCCTTTTTTCCCATTTAAAACAAAAAACAAAACGTTTGCTGTATTTTGGCAAATTTCTTGATCTCCTTTGGGGGAACCCACAAAGTCTGGGTACCTCTAGAATCACTCAGATGTTGGAAAAAAAGGACACAAATTTGGCGTGGGTAGCTCATGTGGACAAAAAGTTATGATGGCCTAAGTGCAAACGGACCCTAATAGCCAAAAAAAGGCCTGTCATCTGAGGAGGGAAAAGGTCTGGCAGCGAAAGGGTTAAAATTCATATATTTCTATATCAACACCTATTCAGAGGAGACTTATATGACACAATAAAAATAAAAAAGCAGAATTTAAATTATACTGACAAAACTCCCTTAACCCAATTGTCGTGCATCTCAAACATTACTAGGTGGTTCATTGGCCTAGGACCATTACAAAGTATTACAAAACAGAGGGCCTTGTTACAACTTTAGTGGTCCAAAAGACTGCCATGTTGGCAGTAATCCGGCTAATGTAATTATGTCTCACACTGTGAAGACTGCCAAAAAACATCCACAAATCCGACACTGCCAGGAGAAAGGAGGGCAGAAAAGAAGCGATCCCACCACCAGCACCGCCACACCAACACAATTCTATTCACCAGATTATGAGCCTCAAATCAGCACAGTGGTTCTTGCATGGTGGTAAATCATTGACGGTACAAACTGCCTCCCTCAGAACCCACCACTGTCAGAACACAACACCACATTGGATAGTTTGAATATCCCACACCTGACACACATACACACACCAGACACATCTATTCACAGCACTATATAGAACACCCCTACACAACCCACAATCCTTTGCTACAAAGTCGATTTTACACATACCCAGAGAGCAGGCAAATACACTCATATACCACCATTACACCATAGGCACAGATACACATCTCATCCAGCACAAACAACATACCTTCACTGCCAACACAATACACACATAATGATCACACACACACCACAAGCGTCCATCACCCGCTACGCATCACCCACCCACACCCCATCAATCACCCTACACTGCACCCTTACCCACACAACACCCCACCACCCACAACACTTCCATGTCCCCACAAAAGCACCCACGGTTCACAGACGACGAGTTGAGGGTCATGGTGGATGAAATCATCAGGGTAGAGCCACAACTGTTTAGAGCAGAGGTCTAGCAAAACTCGATTGCCAGGAAAATGGAGTTGTGGCAAAGAACAGTTGACAGAAACAACTAAGTAGGCATTCCAGGGGTGTCAGGGCCAGGCACCTGAACCTTGACCTCAGGAGCCCAAATGTCCTCTCCACCACATTTTGTGTCCTTATATGCCCTTCATTGTATGCCCGCTCTTCCACCATTGTCAGGTTACCAAAAGGAGTCATCACCAAAGGTTACAGCTGCAAAAGAATGAGAGTACATGTGTCGGTAATGCATATTCATGGTTTCATATGTTCCATGCAGATGTTAGTTTTAGGTGGAGTGGTAACTCAGACTTGGTTCTGGTATTGTGTGTGTTCCTGCTTTGTGGAATGGTTGCAGTGGTTTATGTTAATGGACATTAATATCATGAGTTGTGGCTCAGGGACCTGGTGATTGTCAAAATAAATCCAAACTGGCAGTTCAACCATGCCAAATATGTGTTGTGTTGTCCATATTTGCGGCTGTGTCCTATTGTTAGTGGAACCTACCACTTCCTTGCACCACAATGCTGTCATTTGTATTGACACCATGTTAGCCCTAAAAAGACAAACCCAGGCCGCCATGTTGCCATGTGGAACTACGCATGCAGTGCAACACTTAGTGACTCTTTGTGGCAGATTATGCCTGTGCCAGCTGTCATGTGTACAAGGGTGTGATTCACACAATTGGAGGAGTAGCAGAATATGTGCACAGAAATCTCCAAGTTTCCCATACATGATTTATCACAGACACATTCAGCACATGCACAATGCAGGCATCAGGAGGGGGCATAACATATTTTTTACAAGGGTCCCCATGTGCGGTGCATGAAAGGTCAGGTATGTTCTCAATACTCCTACAGAGTCCTTCTATGGCATCCAATATTTTGACAGAATTGTACCTACTCTGCACCATGGTGGGCCATTTCTTGTATACAGCAAACACATGGTGGTGTTAGGGGGTGCTAAGGAGTGCATGTGAAGTGACACAGGACTAGGTGCTGCACCACTTCTCATTAATCTGCCCCATGGTCTTTCGTGGCTGGTGATGTTGTATTCCTATGTGTGTGGCACAATGCAGCAGATAGGTGAAGGTGCACACTACGGGTACATCAGGTATGTGTAGGTGATATGTAGTTGGTAATGGCCCAGCTTCTGTATGCAGAGGGGGCATAACTCCGCCAGTCCTTCATGTGGTATTGCTGTCAGGTTGTGGCTTTATTATGTACATATGGGTGTACGTGTGTGTGATGTGCAATTAATGTGGTGTAGTGTGGCATGTGGCATATGTGTCTGTACTTCAGTGTTCCCCTTCCGATGTGTGTTTAGTGTGGTGTATGTCTTGTTTGTCCTACAAGGTTGACGTGTTGTTTGTGTAATGACTGGTATGGTGGTTTATTTATGAGTAGCTCATTGCCATATTTCCCATCCTGGAACCGCTCGTTGATTTTGGAATGTCGGAATATATAGGCATCCTGGAAGCTGCCGGGATGTTTGACTAGGATGTTTGTGAGGAGCTTACATTGGTCCGCAACGGCCTTCACATTTATTGAATGGGTGTGTTGGGAAAGCAGATGTGGTAGGGTGTGAGGAAGACGATTGCACCCAAAACCTTTGGTAGGAAGGCAAAGAAGGATGGCTGGGAGATACCACCCACTTGTGCGCCCATTGTCTGAAAAGATCCTGACGCCAGCATATGGAGGACAGCAAGGAGTTTGTTTATGGGGGGAATAGTTGTTGGAGTATCCACACTTGCAGTGATGTCTGGCGCTATGTGCAGCAGGCGTACAATGGACTCCCGCTTCAGATGGTAGGTTCTGATGACAACTTGTTCCCTGAGTGCAAGGATGGTTGTGCAGTGTCAAAATATCCTCTCCCGCCTTTTGTGCTACCTTTGTGGCTGCTGTGGTGGTGTTTAGGGATGCTGTGGTGGTGCTGGAGGGACCTGTTGTCGTCACTGTCATCCGCAGCGTGTGCCAAGCTGGAGCATTCCCAGTTCCTTGCTGTCCTGGAGGTTGTCAATGCTCCTTCTGTGCGTTTTCCTTAAGTGCAGTAGCAGTGGGAATCATTTTAATGCTTGGTCTGACCAGGCATTAAAATTTGACACAAATCGGGCTTTGCGTCATATTTTGGGACCGGTTTCTTTCTGTGCATCGTTTTAGTGTAGGGGAGTAAATATGGAGCTGGAGGTCTGACGTAATTTTTTGGAAGGGAATGCCTAACCTTCATATTATTGTCGCAAAACCACACAAGGTGGGCTGGAGCTCCCAAAAAATTATGATAACTCAGATATTTTGTCGCTAGATGGGTCTAGCTTCAAAATATAAATGTGATGGTTGGTCAGTGCTGCTTTTGTGTAAAAAAAATGACACAACAGCTGCGCAAACTTTTCTTTAATCTGGGCCAATTTTGTTCTAGTCTGTGTGTTTAGATGTTTTGTTTCTACATTCTGGTGGGTGATTGGCACCACTTCATAGCTCCTTTGCAAATGTGACAGAGACCCATCGACCGATACCAGAGGAAGAAATTCTGCTGTCCTGCTTGTCAGGAGCAAGAGTGGCTAAGGTCTGGGAAGGGACTGTGGGGGCTCTCACTGTCTGAATTTTCTCCACCTTAGTCAAGGTGATACATCACACTGCCAAACACAACCTGACCATGAAGGCCGTTCCGGAAATAGATTTATTACCAAAACAGCATTCCTTCAGACCCAGCACTCATCCTAATGCTAATAGTTTTTAAAACACCAACAATATGCATTAACAACCAATCAATCATTTGAATGTCAATGTGGATTCCTATTGAAAGAGCAATGGCAACAATAAAAAGACAGAGGAGCTACCAAGTGCCCTTTTATGGAAATTAACAATTCCAGTATCTCTGTCTAATGTGCTTTAGTGGAAATTACCTCTTTATCACATCCACCTACAACCTTTCATCCCACAGCAATAGATCTTAGAGCCTTGGGATGGGAGGTTGTTGGTGAATTTGACAAAGAGGTAACTCCCACTATTAGGGTGTTTGACTCCATTGACTGTTTTGACTGGGTTTGACTGCTGGCATCTTGTTGGCATCTTGTGAAAACCTAGTTCATCCCCCTAGAGAGCCGATATCCTGCCAAGCAAGTTGTCAGGTTGCTGAGTTGCTTAATTGCCGGAATTGATAAAAAATTGTCAAAATTGCCAGATCACTGAGTTGCTAAGTTTCCAAGTGAGCCATCCTGTTCTTTCTTTGGCTTTTGGCTTGTGTGGTTGTGAGGGTGGAGGTGGCACCTTCAGCATGACCAGGGGGGAGGAGGTAAGTAGATAATTGCTATAGCCACTGTAGCTGTAGCTTCTGTAACTATTGATAACTGTGGATAAGGCTGTTTTTGTGCCACTGTGCTGTGTTGCCGGTCTTGGGGAATCTGCCTCCATCTGCACCATTGACTGCACCATTGACCTCCATTGACCGTAGTGACTTTATTGACCCCCAATGACTCTAATTATCACCTTTATTTGTCATAAGGCTACCGGTTAGAAGTGGGGGTCAGATAGGGCTATTCCACATTAGGGGCTGTGTTAGAGGCATATTGGGACCCCTGGAGGTTGCTAGGTTCACTGATCGGTCACTGGGTGGTAATATACAACCTGGGTCTGGGTCTTGTAGATCTGAGGAGTAACCAACCCATTTTATTGTGATATTATTGCCACAGAGGAATTGCACTATTAAGCATTTTTTCATCCTGCTGCCTGGGTTAAAAGTAAGCCTTCTCATGATCAATGGAAGGCTTGACCACCCCTCGTGACATTAATAAAATCCAAAATTAGTAATCTGGATTACTGTGGATCATGGGTAAGTGCAAGACAAAGGGGAAAATCTTGCTTCCTCGTAGGCCTTACAAGCATAGATACCATGCTTGAATGAGCCTTTGGAGTACTTTCTATGGAAATAACTCTCACTGAGTGAAGACTGTCTATGAAGGCAGGGATTAAAATAGCAGGGCCACTGGAAGGCTGTGTGGAGATGCCAGCCTGCGGTAGCATGTTGAGGATGCACTCGGTGTGGCAGAAAAGGTCTATTTAGTAAGGGATATTGACAGGGCAGCTACCCATAGTTCTTCTGAAGATTCAAATGGGGTTGAGGAGGTTAGTGTGCAGAGATTAACCTTTGTGCTTGCTTGGTCAAAATCTAGCATCAAAATATTGGAGTTAGCGCCATTTTTAAGAAGCGCCAACTCACCTTGGGTCTCATTGTGACAATGAGATGCAAGGTATGTGTTGCCTTCCTAAAAATAATCCTAGCCCCCCCAGCATTATATTTATCTCCCAACACTGAAACAACACTTCCAGGGGATAGACCTGAGGAATGGTGCTAAGCCCGATTAGCTTCCAAATTTAACGCCGGGTCACACCACGCGTTAAAGTGCTGGGAGGCCCATTTCCATGTGGAACACCATGGAATGGGCACATAGATGTCAACCCCAACCCCCAGCATCACCACCACCCACACCACAGGAACACTACAGGAAGAGGGAGCCCTTCCCAGGTAAGTTGCAAGTAAGTTGACATGCATAATTGTTGTGTGCTACTGTGGGTCCCCTACCTGGGGCTCCCTGGCTTGCACTGGGTATGTTTGGGTTGTTCTGGGGATATTCATCTCCTGTCGTGGGCATTGAGGTTGACAGGAGTCATTTTCTGGCTGCTTGTGCATCAAACAATGACACTAGGCTGACTAGCGACAGATATTTTGCTGCTAATCAGCCTACTGTCATTTTTGACCCACTAGCGCCATTTTTCCTACTGCCATCCATCACTGGCTAGTGTCTTTTTTCGAGATGCTAGCCATTCTTTAGCACCATCATGCATCATTTCTTAAATAGGGCGCACAGACGGCGTTAGGGAATGGCGTTAGCTCACATTAGATTAAATGACACACGTCATGTGCGTCGTTTTTCATAAATACGGGCCTAACTGTCTAAACCAAGAGTTGGTAATGGGAAGACAAGTGAGGGGGGGAATGTGGGGGGGAATCTCGAACCTTAACGAGATCTACGAGAAATTTGCTGAAATTCTGAAAGGGCATCCTATCCCATCTTATCTTAATTAAGGAGACTTTGCTGCCATGGAAGCCCAAATCAATAGCTTTATTAGAGATTGTATGTTTGCGAGAGAGCATAATGCGCCCAACATGGAGCTGTGGTTCAGTGTACTATGATTGGCACCTTACCACAAAAGGAGAGGACAGGTCCTCATGCTCGGATAGGAAGGAGAAATGGCAAAGGTGAGCGGACTGTTGTGCATAAGGGGGAGCCTCTGTCATGAGGGATCAAGCCCTATTACTATCACCACAGGAACACAGAGGAGGATGGACACAGTGATGGGAGCAAATAGAGGAAGTGACACAGTTCACAATACTATGATACTGAGGGGCATATTTATACTTTTTGATGCAAAACTGCACTAAGGCAGTTTTGCATCAAAAAGTTTAACATCGGCTTGCGCCATTACTGAGCACCAGCCGGGCGCATATTTATGGAATGGTACAAGCCGTTGCAAAGGGTGGGCTAGCACAAAAAAAAGGACGGTAGCCGGGTGGGGGTGGCAGCATAGAAGAAGGGGGTTTGCACCAAAAAAGGACGTTAGGCTTGTTAGAGGCAAAAACAAATGCCTCTAACCAGCCTAGCCTCATTTTCTGACACAAAACCATCCATACCACATGACCCATGTCTTAGAAAAGACAGAAGTTATCCCCACCATCCTAATGGCCATGCACAGGGGACCAGTGTCCCCTGGGCATGGCCAATGCACACTGTGCCATGCAGGGGTCTCCAAGCTAGGTCCCTAATGGCACCTTAATTTAAAAAAAAAGAATACTTATCTATACTTACCTGGGATGGGGTCCCCCATCCTCATGTGTCCCTCTGGTGGGGGTGGGGGTGTTCCTGGTGCTGGGGGAGGGTACCTGTGGACCCAATCCATGGTGTTTAACCATGGAAACGGGTCCACAGACCCCCTAACACCTGGTCTGACCTAGGCATTAAATAATAATTCTGATTAATGCAGATGCAGCTGAGTGTCCTGTGTTTATGGCTGTCTGGGTGGAATGTACAAGGGGAGCTGTCAACTAGCATAGACCAGGCATGAATTGGAGACAGACTGTAAGGCACAGATGGAAATAAGTGCAGGGAAATGCCTACTTTGTAAAAGTGGGATTTCTGAAATAGTAATGTAAAATCTAACTTCACCAATAAGTAGGATTTCTTACTACCATTCCAGCCATACCAAATATGACAAGTCCACTCCACTGAGTTCAGAATTTACCACTTAACACTATATAAGGAAATGTACAATGCTGGCCTATGAGAGTAGCAGGCTTCACAGTAGTGAAAATGACTTTTTCACCCCCAGGCCATGTAAAACTTATAAGTAAAATGTCCTGTCTTTTACCTATAGCACCCTGCCCTATGGGCTACCTAGGGTCTACCTTAGAGTTGACTTATATGTATGAAAAGGGGAATTTAAGGCATGGTAAGTAGTTTTAAATGCCAAGTAGAAGTGGCAGTAAAACTGCATGTACTGGCCTTGCAATGGCAGGCCGGAGACATGGTTAAGGGGCTACTTATGTGGGTTGCACAATCATTGCTGCAGGCCCACTAGTAGCATGGCCTGGACATATCTAGTGTACTTTACTAGGGATTTATAGGAAAATTAAATATGCCAATTGGGTATGAGCCAAAGTTATCATGTTTAGGGGAGAGAGCACAAGCATTTTAGCACTTTTCAGCAGTGGTGAAGTGCGCAAAGTCCTAAAACCAGCAAAAATGAGATCAGAAAAATAGAAGGAGTCAGCCAAAAGGTTGAGTTAAGACCAGCCTAGTGCTATCAAGTCGAACACATGTTCCTAAGCTAAAATTGGGGAAAGCTACCCAACCCCTTGAAGGTACTCTTCACTAAGGTGGAAGAATATGTAGTGATCATAAGCATTGGCATGGTCAGTCCCTGGGCGATGCGTCACCGTAAAGTCCATTCCCTATAGGGAGATGGACCACCTCAAGAGTTAAGGATTTTCACCCCTCATCTACATTAGCCATCTTAGGGGTGTGTGGTCTCTCTGAACCCAGAATGAGTCCCAAACAGGTATGGTCTCAGCTTCTTCAGTGCCCAGACGACAGCAAATGCTTTTCTTTTAATGGCACTCCACTTCTATTCCTGTGGAAGAAACCTCCTGCTAATGAAGGCTACTGGTTGGTCTAGGCCCTCTTCATTCAGCTGAGCTAAGACTGCCCTTATGCCATGCTCTGAAGCACCCGTCTGCACAATAGATTTGATTGGAGTAATCTGGGGCCCTGAGTACAGGTGTTGTACACATGATTTCCTTGAGAGAGTCAAAGGCTTTTTGACAAGCCTCTGTCCAGTTTACTAACCTGGGCTGCTTCTTAGAAGTCAGCTCAGTTAATGGGGCAACAATGGTGCCATACCCCATAACAAATGTTCTGTAATAGCCATTAAGGCCTAGGAAGACTCTCACTTGTGTTTGAGTTTTAGGTGATTGCCAGGCCATGATGCTTTCAATCTTGGCCTGTAGGGGTTGCACCTTGCCACTACCTACCATGTGTCCCAAATACACCACAGAACCCTGCTGGTCTTGATTGTCAGGTCTTCTTGTTGCAGGGCCTGAAGCACCTCTTGGAGGTGATACAGGTGTGCCGTCCAGCTGGCACAGTAAATGGCAATGTCATCTAAGCAGGTAGCACAGAATGCCTCCTTACCAACCAGGACTCTGCTAACGAACAGTTGGAAGATAGCAGGGGCATTCTTCAAGCCAAGGGGCATCACCCAGATTTGGTAATGGCCCTCAGGGATAGAGAATGCTGACCTCTCCTTTGCTGCCTCAGTCAAGGCGATCTGCCAGTACACAGATGTTAAATTAAAAGTACTGAGGAATTTGGCAGCGCCTAGCTTGTCAATGAGCTCATCAGCTCTGGGAATGGGGTGGGCGTCAGTCTTGGTGACGGAAGTGAGATTTATGTAGGCCAAGGAGAACTGAACTTTGGGTTTGGCGCCCGAAGCCCTAAAACTAGCATCTTAGAGACTTCCTCCTTGATACTTTCTCTAACCCTATTTGACAACCTGTATATTTTGTTCTTTATAGGGGGGCTGTCTCCTGTGTCAATTTCATGGACGTGCAGATGGGTGAGCCCAGAGGTGAGGTAAAACAATGACGTAAACTGTCTCTCCAACTGTCAACAGTCAACTTGCTGCTCTGGGGTCAGGGTGGCAAAGAGGTTGACACCCTCCACTGACCCATTGTGTTCCTATGCAGAGAAGAGTTCAGGGAGAGGCTCGCCCTCCTCCTCCCCACCCTGTCAAAAGAAGCATGCTCACTTCAGATCTCTCAAAGTGAGGCTTCAGTCTGTTTATGTGGAGTACCCTTAGGTGGGTTTCTACGGATCTGGAAGTCCACTAAGCAAGTGGCCTACCCCTTACACTCCTTGATCTCGTATGGGCCAGTTCAGTAGTCCTGGAGAGCACTGGGCTCTACTGACTTCATGACCCATACAGGTTAAAACTCTACCAGAGTGGCCTTCTGTTCATACCAGCATTTTATTACCACTTGACTGACCTCAAGGTTGCTCTTGGCCTTTTTCCAGAAGTGGCGCATCTGTTATCAGAGGGCCAACATGTGGCTGATCACATCCTGATGTGGTGTCCTGGGAGTTTTATCCCACCTTTCCTTGACACTACCTAGAGGTCCCCTTACAGGGTAGCCATCCAGGAGTTCAAAGGGACTGGGCCCTACTGGTTCTATGGCAAGTCTTTGTAGGCAAAGCGAAGGCATGGTAAGAGGAAGTCCCACTTATGCCTCACGGCCTCAGGTAGCCCTGCAAGCATGCCCTTCAAGGTCTTGTTGAACCTCTCAACTACACCATTGGATTGAGAATGATAGGGTGTGGTGAATTTTAGGTTACACCACATGCATCCCACATGGACTTCATGTATGCAGACATGAAGTTAGTGCCTCTCTCTGACACTATCTCTTTGGGGAACCCCACGTGGGTAAATATCCCCATCAAAGTTCTGGTCACCACAGGTGCAGTCACCGTCCTTAGAGGGATTGCCTCTGGGTAGCGTGTGGCATGGTCCACCAAGACCAGGATAAACCTGCTGCCTAGGGCTGTCTTGGGGTCCAATGGATGAATTACATTGATGCCCACCCTTTCAAAACGGGGTACCAAAAACGGAAAGTGGAATCAGGGGAGACTTCGGGCCTGATTCTAATGTTGGCGGGCGGCGGGAGCCGCCCGCCAAGCTACCGCCGCTGAATGACCGCACCGCGGTCAAAAGACCGCGGCGGCCATTTAGACATTTCCTCTGGGCCGGCGGGCGCTCTCCAAAAGAGCGCCCGCCGGCCCAGAGGAAATGCCCCTGCAACGAGGACGCCGGCTCAGAATTGAGCCGGCGGAGTTGCAGGGGTGCGACGGGTGCAGTTTGCACCCGTCGCGTATTTCAGTGTCTGCTTAGCAGACACTGAAATACTTTGCGGGGCCCTCTTACGGGGGCCCCTGCCGTGCCCATGCCATTGGCATGGGCATGGCAGGGGCCCCCAGGGGCCCCGCGGCACCCCCTACCACCATCCTGTTCCTGGCGGGCGAACCGCCAGGAACAGGATGGCGGTAGGGGGTGTCAGAATCCCCCATGGCGGCGCAGCAAGCTGCGCCGCCATGGGGGATTCAAAGGGCAGCGGTAAACCGGCGGGAGACCGCCGGTTTGCCTCTTCTGACCGCGGCCGAAGCGCCGCAGTCAGAATGCCCTGCGGGGCACCGCCGGCCTGTCGGCGGTGCTCCCGCCGACCCTGGCCCCGGCGGTCTTAGACCGCCGGGGTCAGAATGACCCCCTTCATCTTTTTCCCTGACTTCTCACTGGCCTGGCAGTTGGCAGGACCTGCAGAATGTATCTGAGACTGTCTTCTACACAACCTAAATTAGCCTGTGCTCACCCTCTGGTAGCTTGGCACAGAGCAGGGAGGCTTAACTTAGAAAGCAATGTGTAAAGTATTTGTGCAATAACTCATACAGTAACATAATTGAAACACCACAAAAAGTACTCCACACCAGTTTAGGAAAATATATAATATTTATTTGAATAAAATAAGACCCAAAGGGCAAATATCTAATATGCACAAGTCAAGAGATTACTTTTTAAAGGTGTGAATGAATCTCAATCCTTAAGGATCAGTAGTTGTATCCCTGTAACACACATTACCTAGGATGTGTCAAAAATAACAACACACGGGGGCCGCAGAGGAGGAGATGCATTGAATGATAAGTTGATGTGTCAGATTCTTTAGCGCAGCACAGACGATGCATAGTTTCTTTCCATGCTGCAAGGTGATGCGTGGATATTCCGGAGCGCAGCCTTGGTTCCTCACTGCCATACAGGGACATTTTGATGCCCAGGAACGATGTGTTGAAAACCCTTTATGCACTGGTAAGAAAGAGCAGGCATTGCGTCAATCAAGTAGGAGATGCAGCAATTTTTCAGCGGCGAGACAGGCACTTGGTCGATTATTGAAGGCATTGCGTGGATTTTCTGACGCAGGGGGATTTTCTTCTTTTTGATGAAGTCTTTGTGGCCCTGAGAGCTCAGAACATGAGGCAAGCTCAGTCCAAGCCCTTGGAGAGCACTTGTGGGGAAGGCAGAGTCCTTCCAGCAGGGTCCTTCCAGCAGAGTCAGGGGCCAGCAGACTACAGGCCAACAAGCAGGGCAGCAGTCCATCCATCAAAGCAGTCCAGGTTAGTCCTTTGGGCAGTCAGGCAGTTCCTCTGACAGAGTCCAGTTGTAGATCCAAATGAGTCTGATTTGGTGGGATCAGAGACCCAGTATATATATGTAGAAGTGCCTTTGAAGTGGGGGAAACCTCAAAGAGAAATGAGATCAGAAAAATGGAGGAAGGCAGGCAAAATGTTGGGGGAAGACTACCTTAAGGCTGTCCGGTCTAACAATGGGTATCTTTAATTCTCATACAGTAGTTAAAACTCCAGGAGAACATTAATCAAGTCTCAGGCCTCATTACACATTTCTTTAGAGGAGGTCCTTCTCGCCATAAGTATGAGTGCCGGAGGGAAAGCGTCTGGGTCAGATAAGGGCCCAGTTGATGATTTTAAAGTGGAGGGGGAATTACAGGGTCCCATTTTGACTAGAGTACTCAGTGCAGCTGCTGGGAGCTCGATTTGGGCTATTTCAAACATAAATCCTAATTTTTAAAAAAGGGGAATAAATCTGACCTCAAATGTTATCGGCCTATTTCCCACTTAGATTCTTTAGCTAAGTTGATGGGAATGGTCCTTCAGCAAAGATTGGAGCGTTGGACTGAAAATAATTCCATCATATCTGAGGTACAAAATGTGTTTAGGAGAGGGTGGGTGACTGTAGAGGAATGTGTAAACCTTGAACTCCTTGTAGAGAAGTACAGTAAGGCTAAAGCTTGGTCTTTCTATCTATGTTTTGTTGACTTAAGCAGCACCTCTAATCTGGTGGACCATTCAATACTGTGGACTACCATGGTTTCCTTGGGAGCCCGTGGAATATTATTCACTCCGTTGCAAGCTTGTATAAGAATTTACAGGCTATGGTGCGGTATGGCCACAATGGGCAATGTTCTCCCCTTTTTAAGGTCATGGGGGTTGTTAGATAAGGCTGTGTTCTGTCACCATTTTTGTTTTCACTCATCATTAATAGGGTTGATGACACCCTACAGACTTTGCAGGCTAATGCCCCCATTGTCGATGGCCGTTCAGTCACAATATTATTGTATGCCAACGATGCACCCTGTTATCCAGGACGCCGATCGGTCTACAAAGATTAAAGGATACCTTTGGGTATTTCATGGCACCTAGGAAAATGAAAATAAAAAAGGACGAGCATTTGCATTGCAATAGGCCTCGCATTTGCACTGCAATAGGCCTCGCATTTGCAAGAGTTAGAGCTATTGGCATTGTAAATGACAATGTATTTTACCTATGTGTTTTGGTTTGGTTTCACTCAAGGCCCTTGTACCTACAAAGGGATCCGAAGAAATGGTTTTGGCGTGTTTTACGCCAAGTAAATTGTAGATCCTTTATAAGGGTTCTCTCACCAGTACAGATCCAGAAGGTTAAAATATATTCAGAAGTGTTTCTGGTGAGAAAGGGACAATGCCTTAGCTATTAGTCTCCTGATGAAAGATCACAACATTATAATGAGACATACAAACTGGTCAGCATTATGTAATATGAAAGTGCATGCTCTTGATTCAACAGCACTAAAAAATAAAATGACCGAAATTCATATAATTTGACCGTTTTTTATCGAGGGACATAAAGAATGATATTCCATGAGGCAATAACCCAGTTATTTGACAACTGTCACAATGAAGGGATTATATGGCTTCCAGAAGAAGGTTCGCTGGTTGGAGTTGGAGCTGAACCAGAACCGGAATGCGATGCACATCTAGGGGCATATTTATACTCTGTTTGCACCGAATTAGTGTCATTTTATTTTTACTCTAATTAGGTGCAAAACTAACTCCATATTTATACTTTGGTGCTAGACCCATCTAGCACCAAGGCCCTGATTTAAACTTTTTTTGCACTGCATTAACGTCATTTTATGACACAAAAGTGGCGCAAACTTACAAAATATTGGCCCCTATTTAAACTCTTTGCTGCAAAACTGCACTAACTCAGTTTTGCACCAAAAAGTTTACCACCGGCTTGCACCATTTCTGTGCACCAGCCGGGCACCATATTTATGGAATGGTGCAAGCCGGTGCAAAGGGTAGGCTAGATTTTTTAAAAATGACTTTAGTCGGCTGGGGCTGGCAGTATAGAAGAAGAGGGTTTAGCACCAAAAAATGGCTTTAGGCAGGTTAGAGTAAAAAAAAATGACTCTAACCAGATTAGCGTCATTTTATGGTGCTAAACCTACCATGCCACATGACTCCTGCCTTAGAAAAGGCAGGAGTCATGCCCACCACCCCAGTGGCCAGCACAGAGGACAGGGGTCCCCTGGGCATGGCCATTGCACCCGGTGCCATGTATGGGGGCCCATTTCAGAGCCCCCTATGGCACTTTCAAAAATAAAATACACTTACCTGTACTTACCTGGGATGGGGTCTTCCATCCTCGCAGTCCCTCTAGTGTGGGTCGGGGTGCCCCTAGGGCCTAGGGAGGGCACCTCTGGGCTTATTCCATGGTGTTCCACCATGGAAATAGGGCCACAGGTCCCCTAACACCTGCCCTGACCCAGGTCTTAAAAAATGGGGCAAAGCAAGCTTTGCCCCATTTTTTGACCCCTCCTCCCTCCCTTGCACCATTTTTACATGGGAGTATAAATATGGTGTTAAGGTCATAGAGTAGTTTTTTTGCACGGGAACGCCTACCTTGCATCTCATTAAGGCAAGGTAGGTTTCCACTTCCAAAAAATGACTTTAACTCCATAAATTTGGTGCTAGACGGGTCTAGCACCAAAGTATAAATATGGAGTTAGTTTTGCACTGAATTAGAGTTTAAAAAAATGACGCTAATTCAGTGCAAACAGAGTATAAATATGCCCCTTAGCGTCAAAAAATTATGCTAATCTGGTCAGAATAATTTATTTGACTCAAAACTGCCTAACGTCATTTTTTTTTAAGCTAGCCTACCCTTTGCACCGGCTTGCACCATTCCATAAATATGGTGCCCAGCTGGTGCTAAAAAATGGTGCAAGCCTTAGTGCAGTTTTGCACCAAAAAGTATAAATAAGGCCCCTAGAGTCTTTGAATGGATCTATAGACCTGAAGAGGTGGGAACAACAGGCACACTAAGGGCCATATTTATACTTTTTGATGCAAAACTGCGCTAACGCAGTTTTGCGCCAAAAAAATTCGCGCCGGCTAACGCCATTCTGAAGCGCCATGCGGGCACCGTATTTATTGAATGGCGTTAGCCAGCGTTAGCCGACCGGCGCTGCCTGGTGTGCGTGAAAAAAAAACACGTACACCAGGCAGCGCCGGCGTAGGGAAAAATGGCGTTTGGGCGTCCTAAAATGGGGCAAGTCAGTCTGAGGCAAAAAAAACGTCTTAACCCGATTTGCGCCATTTTTTGGGGGCGCCCAACCCCCATTAACATGACTCCTGTCTTAGCAAAGACAGGAGTCATGCCCCCTTGCCCAATGGCCATGCCCAGGGGACTTCTGTCCCCTGGGCATGGTCATTGGGCATAGTAGCATGTAGGGGGGCACAAATCAGGCCCCCCTATGCCAAATTAAAAATGAAAAAAAAATACTTACCACAACTTACCTTTTATTCCCTGGGGTGGGTCCCTCCATCCTTGGGTGTCCTCCTGGGGTGGGCAAAGGTGGCAGGTGGTGTCCCTGGGGGCTTGGGAGGGCACCTCTGGGCTCATTCTGAGCCCACAGGTCCCTTAACGCCTGCCCTGACCCAGGCGCTAAAATCTGGCGCAAATGCGGGTTTTTTAGTCTCGCCCACTCCCGGGCGTCATTTTTGCCTGGGAGTATAAATACGATGCAATAGCATCGGAGTAATTTTTTTAGACGGGAACGCCTACCTTGCATATCATTAACACAAGGAAGGTGTTCACGCAAAAAAATGACGCTAACTCCATGAACTTTGGCGCTAGACGCGTCTAACGCCAAAGTATAAATATGGAGTTAGTTTTGCGTCGAATTTGCGTCGAAAAAAACGACGCTAATTCGGCGCAAACGGAGTATAAATATGCCCCTAAGCCCCTACCTATTCAGAGTCAGGCTTTGTCTTAATCATATGTTTTGAAGATGAGCAAGATATGCAAGTAAGTGGTCATGTAGCTTTCCCCTAATGCTTCTAAACGTAGGGCTCCCAAGCGCTAACAGAGGGAGGGGTTAGGCATCAGACAGGGCTGCATCACTGCAATGGTGTCACAGATACTCAGCTATGCAAACATCTGTTGGTTTACTGTGTGCTAAAATTGATCTTATTGTAAGATTTGACATAGGTGTGGCTTTTTTTATTAGAACAAAGAATACTCACTGCAAAATACCTAGAGTTAGGTTTTTCAATTCTTGTAACACTGGAAATGATCGATTGAGGCTGATCATCGCAATTACTGGATGTTTGGTCAAAAGGCTAGTTCTGTAGATTAATGCACATGATAAATAGAAACTTGCACATCAAAGGTTCCAATCACAACACGGGCCATTTTATTGAGGTAGACAACATGAGTAATACAAGACTGAAAATACCAATTATTAGGGATGAAAGACTATGCAAAATACTAATATGCTCAGGGCACCAGTTTTTCAGCAGTGAAAATCTAAGGCACAAATTGTGAGGCACTTTCAGGCTAACACTCGTTACTACTTAGTAGTCACTGAAATGCAGTACACAGGATGGCACACTCCAGAGTGCTGTGATGCTTGGGAAGAGCGTCTCCTACACAGAGACACCAGAAAATCACAGCATTTAAATGTAATAGTTCCTGATGCTGACCAGACAATGAATCATGAATGTTTGTGGCATGGCTTAAAACCCACACAACCTAGGGGACGAGTCACTGCTAGGAGAAATATGTGTACACAGTACAAGGTCCAATCCCAGAGTGTCGATCACACTTAGCTCGGTGGGTTAGTGTACCTGCTGAGCAGATCTCTGCCTAATGAATCTGCCTATCACAGGATCAGCTTCCGATACGGTTGACTCGATGTTCATCTTCGTCCTATAAAGGGAGTACCATTGAACAGAGTGATACTCATCTAGTAACCCTTGTCATTGGTAGTACTAAGAGCTACGTGACCGTGGCAACTCACGAACAAGAATAAAAATACCCAGTTCTGTTTAAGGACCAACTAACTACCTGGACTTCCCTTCGGGAACAGCTACACACTCATTGCTAGCCACGGTTCTTTTCTAAGCCAGCAGCAAGGAACACAGCCAGGGTAGTGAATGTTGCAGAAATGAAGTAAGCCAGCTGGTGAACATTAAGGTTTCATTATCTGGATACTGCTTTTGTGCAGGTTTTTTGGTATAGAGTTTGACTTCATAGTCGCTAAAGACAAGTGTGAGGTGGCTCAAACTTCTCGAGGGAGGAAAAGGAAAAACTATGGAAAAGGAGGGATTAGTGGGCTAAATCCAGGTTCCCGAAGTCATGTCACAGTCTGGACACACATGTAAGAAGAAGAGCGTAGCGAGGACCTACACTGTGACATCAGCAAGGAAAGGGTCATATTTTCCTCAACCAGCCCTCAACATGCAAGTTTAGGGAAAATAAGAATGAGATAAATACAGCGTTAAAAGTAACAGTAAGTAATTCCACTGGGTAAATCATACATTGTAAAATGACAAAAACCTCTGTTTTTAGATCAAAACAATGTTTTCCTTTTCATACATACATTACTGTAACAAAATAAGAACACTTTTAGCTCCTGCATCCCTCCAGGATAAGTGCACATGGACTGAATTTTTTTTTTAAAAACTCGACAACAAAGAAAACAAAAAGTAGATTAAATCAGGGGAATGTTTGTATTCAGATACGTAAGCCAAAATAAGCAGGTCAATTTCCTGAATGTGTCCTCTAACTTTCATTTTAACAACACAAAAATGGCCAAACACAACACGTGTGATTTATGTGCTGAATGGTAACAGGACACCAGCAGTTTCTCCCTCTCTCATGCTTCAAAAAACTTTACTAATAATCTGAATTTTGGTACCACAATTGATATTGTACCTGAATATGTAGGCAAGAGTAACTGCAATCCTGTGTTCGGAGCCTTTGCCTAAACTTTTGCATGCAAAGGTCTGAAAGACGTTGCAGCAGTGAGCTGCAGGAAAGCGACACCTAGAGTTCAGGAAAGGTAAGAGCCTGGGAAAGGTTCTGCTCAACATGACATGGACTCTCCCCCAGCCATACCAGCCTTCCAGTAGCACCAGCCTGTCGATAATGTTCAGGGGCCCAGTAGACCAGGCCACCTCTCAGCACACAAGATCTATTCCCACTTGGTAGGCATACTGCTATGTGCATACATGGTACAAACTCATAACCTGGACAGAGTGCTGCGGCAGACAGATGGGCTCTTACGTCATCACTGCCTTATCCCTCACTAGCCTAGTCGCATCTATCTGTCTATCATGCGGGGAACGCGGTCCTGCCGGAAAGCCACCTCGGCGGAGGAGCAAACTGTGTCCAAGGTTCCGTTATCTTTAAGGTGTCTTTCCTTTCCTATTCACTGGGTGATTTATAGATGAACGTTCGTGTGTCTCAATGAGAACAGACAAAGGCACAGGCTCTGCCCCGATACTGGGAAAAAATGAAATCTCTCAAAAATCATGAATGCAGTGGGCTGTGTGATGTGTTCATGATCATAATACTGAATGAAGCTGTTGGACCTGGCTTTTTGACAGGGACATCCCCAAACTTTTTGCCTCCTTCCTCCTATTTTTTCTGACCTGTTGTTGTTGGCTTTTGACCTCTGGGCACTTTACCACTGCTAACCAGTGCTAAAGTGCATATGCTCTCTGTGTAAATTGTACTACTGATTGGTTTATCCATGATCGACTATTTAATTTACTTGTAAGTCCCTGGTAGAGTGCACTACATGTGCCTAGGGCAGGTAGATTAAATGCTACTAGTGGGCCTGCAGCACTGGTTGTGCCACCCACCTCAGTAGCCCCTTAACCTTGTCTCAGGCCTGCCATTGCAAGGCCTGTGTGTGCAGTTTCACTGCCACTTCGACTTGGCATTTAAAGGTACTTGCCAAGCCTAGAACTCCCCTTTTTCTATACATAAGTCACCCCTAATGTGTGCCCTAGGTAACCCCTAGAGCAGGGAGCTGTGTGGGTAAAAGGCAGGACATGTACTTGTGTGGTTATATGTCCTGGTAGTGTAAAACTCCTAAATTCGTTTTTACACTTCTGTGAGGCCTGCTCCCTTCATAGGCTAACATTGGGGCTGCTCTCATACATTGTTGAAGTGGCAGCTGCTGATCTGAAAGGAGCAGGAAGGTCATATTTAGTATGGCCAGAATGGTAATATAAAATCCTGCTGACTGGTGAAGTCTGATTTAATATTACTATTCTAGAAATGCCACTTTTAGAAAGTGAGCATTTCTTTGCACTAAAACCTTGTTGTGCCCTTCAATCCACGTCTGGCTAGGTTTAGTTGACAGCTCCTAGTGCATTCACTCAGACACACCCCAAACACAGGGTACTCAGCCTCACTTGCATACATCTGCATTTTGAATGGGTCTTCCTGGGCTGGGAGGGTGGAGGGCCTGCCCTCACACAAAGGACTGCCACACCCCCTACTGGGACTCTGGCAGACAGGATTGAACTGAAAGGGGGCTTGGTGCATTTCTTAGACACTCTTTGAAGTCACCCCCACTTCAAAGGCACAACTTAGTATAAAACAGGGCCTCTGCCCTACCTCATCAGACACTTGCTGGAGAAGAAACCTGAACCAGAAACTACATCCTGCCAAGAAGAACTGCCTGGCTGCTCAAAGGACTCACCTGTCTGCTTTTCTACAAAGGACTGCTGCCTTGCTGTTGGCCTGCTGCCTTGCTGAACTCTTGCCTGGCTGTAAAAGTGCTCTCCAAGGGCTTGGATAGAGCTTGCCTCCTGTTCCCTGAAGTCTCAGGACCAAAAAGACTTCACTCTTCCTCTTGGACGCTCCGTGAGCCGAGCTTTTCGACGTACAGCTTGTTCCGAGGCAAGAGAAAACACTGCACACCGACGCTGATCAACGCGACGCCTTCGGGACGACCGAAACTTTGACGCACGCCCTCGCAAGGACAACGCCGCCCGACTTCCCGGGAGAAATCGACGCGACGCCTGCCGTGAGATCAAAACTTTGACGCACGGCCTCGCAAGGACAACGCCGCCCGACTTCCCGGGAGAAATCGACGCGACGCCTGCCGTGAGATCAAAACTTTGACGCACGGCCTCGCAAGGACAACGCCGCCCGACTCCGCAGGAGAAATCGACGCAACGCCTGCCGTGAGATCGAAACTTCGACGCGCAGCCCCGCAGAACGACGCGCAGCCGGAAAACAAGCAGGAAAATCCACGCACAGACCCGGGACATCTGGTAATCCCCGCGACCCACAGAAAGAGACTGTCCGCGCGCCGGAAAACGACGCCCGACTTCCCCGCGTGGAAAATAACGACGCAAGTCCGTGTGTGCTGGGGAGAAATCGACGCACACACCCTTTTTCCACGCACCTCTTCCTTTGTGGCCCTCTGAGGAGATTTTCCACCAGAAACCAGGTACTTTGTGTTTGAAAGAGACTCTGTTTACTTTCTAAAGACTTAAGACACTTTGGGGGTGATTCTGATTCTTGCGGGCGGCGGAGGCCGCCCGCCAGAATTCCGCCCCCAAAATACCGCGCCGCGGTCAAAAGACCGCGGCGGGTATTTCAAGTTTTCCCCTGGGCTGGCGGGCGGCCGCCAAAAGGCCGCCCGCCAGCCCAGGGGAAAACGACCTTCCCACGAGGATGCCGGCTCGTAATCGAGCCGGCGGAGTGGGAAGGTGCGACGGGTGCATTTGCACCCGTCGCGTATTTCACTGTCTGCCAAGCAGACAGTGAAATACTTGTAGGGGCCCTCTTATGGGGGCCCCTGCAGTGCCCATGCCAGTGGCATGGGCACTGCAGGGGCCCCCAGGGGCCCCGCGACCCCCCCCTACCGCCATCCGGTTCCCGGCGGGCAGACCACCGAGAACTGGATGGCGGTAGGGGGGGTCGGAATCCCCTCGGCGGCGCAGCTAGCTGCGCCGCCTTGGAGGATTCAACAGGGCAGCGGTACACTGGCGGGAGCCCGCCAGTGTTGCCGGTCTGTCGGCGGTGTCGGCCTGTCGGCGGTGTCGGTGGTGCTCCCGCCGACCCTGGCCCCGGCGGTCTAAGACCGCCGGGGTCAGAATCACCCCCTTTATATCACTTTTCAGTGATATCTTTACAAATTCATATTGCAACTTTGATCGTTTTGACCTGAAGATACCCAGATAAATATTATATATTTTTCTAAATACTGTGTGGTGTATTTTTGTGGTGTTATGCTATGGTGTTGTATGATTTATTGCACAAATGCTTTACACATTGCCTTCTAAGTTAAGCCTGACTGCTCGTGCCAAGCTACCGGAGGGTGAGCACAGGCTGATTTTGGATTGTGTGTGACTTACCCTGACTAGAGTGAGGGTTCTTGCTTGGACAGAGGGCAACCTAACTGCCAACCAAAAACCCAATTTCTAACAGAAGCCATTTACAAAATCTTGTCACATTTAATAAAGTAGGACTGCGCTTTTCTTCTGCACATTGCTAAGAGTCTGCACCCTAGTTTTAACCCGTCGCCTTAAGGAGGGGTCATCAGTCCTTGACCGTGTATCATGCTGGCCACCAGCAGACAACACTGCAAACAGTAAGACGAGCAGGGAAGAAAGAAAAGAAATAGTCCGCCAAAGAACAGATAACGAGCCAGAGTGTAATCATACAGTACTTGGTCCCTGCCCCCTGAGAGGAAAGAAGGAGGGACAAAGTGGCAGGACTGACCACTAGCAAGCAAGGATTTTTAAAGAACATTGAAATAAACACATGAAATGGCTTGAAGTATACAAGAGAAGTATATACTAAAGTATATATAAGAGGTCTGGAATGCTTAACCTAAAAAAACATTCAGGATGGTATGTGGGAAAAAAGTACACAAGAGCAGGACATTCTGTATTGATGACCAGTGTAAATTCCTTTTGCAATCTAGGGAACATATTTTCCAACACTGGATCATGGGCACAATAAGTTTCAAATATTCAGCTAAAAGTGAGTTGGCTATGTGAGGGAGTATTCAGGTTTTCCCACAAAATCAGTAGTCTGCCTGTTAAGGAGATGATTGAAATATACAAAGTGAGAGGTGTATCTACTGTTACTTATGGAGGTCTATGGGGCTATACACCCAGTAAATCCCTTCAGACAGAGGAGACTTGTTTCCTCAAGCATCTGTTGTGAGCACCTAGATCTGCATCATCCTTTATAATTCATGAGGAAACTGGCCTGCATTTTTTGGAGGATATTTTAGCTTTAAAACCTTTATTATTATGGCAGTCCATCTGGGTGAAAACCAACACCAGTTTTACCAAGTCTGCAATTTTAGACTGCTTTGCTTTAGATCATGCTTTTAAGATTCCCTGGTAGTCTTATATAAATGAATCTTTGAGTGCATTGTTTAATTTACCTGTTCTCAATGACACTGAAAGTTGTCTCTCGATTGAGAAGGGTGTAATTAAGGCCTCTTTTTTTAATTATAGATTGGAGCAAAGAGTGTGCAAAGAATTTAGGAAACAAACATTTATGACATATTTACTGGGCGATTTGCCAGACGGTTACCAATCATACCTCACATGGGTAACCAATAGCCAGCACAGTTTTTTCCTAACCAGACTGCAGTTGGTCATTGTTCATCACTTGGTTGCCTTTTGCGAAATGAAGAAATGTCCTTCAGATATGACTCCCTGTCCCTGTGATGGTATATTGATACAAACTATGCAGTACTTTTTATTTTGTGGTTTTTATACAGGTTTGAGGAGTCATTTTTAAAGCCAATTTTTACTGCACAAAATATCAGGGATTTTTAAATTGCTGCACGCCATATATTTGCAGTTGAGTATCCTCTTGTATGTTTTAGCACTGCATTTTGTATTCAGGACACTATTAATCTTAGTACAAAATGACTGTTTTTCATTTTTTATTGTTTTATTGATGATGCATAGTTTATGATCTTTTATGGTATCACTATCTGTGCCGAACTCAAGAATTTTAATTATATTGAAATCAATGAATAATGGCGACAAATGAAGGTAAAAAAGGAGAAAACTAAAAGAGGGGTAAGTGAAAGATTGTTGCAACTGTAATAAAAAAGAAGAGAAAACGGAAAAAGGGAGAAAAGCAAAACAAAGGAAAAAAGAGGAACTAAGTTTAGGAATATGAAGGGAATTTAAGAGTAAGCAAAAGGAGGCATGTGAGACTAGCAAACACCAACATTGATAGATGTGGCATAATACAAAAGGAAAATATATAAGGCCATGTTAAATAAGAAAAACATGTGAGATTCATTATTTTTAAATCAAAGACTATATTAATCTGCTCTACCACTAGCAGATGCACCCTCGTCAGCTGTGGAGGAGGCAACTATGCCATTGCTGGCCTCTCCCTCACTCAGTTCTGTGTACATAATTTGGCCCGAAAGTAAAATAAATACAAGACACTGATTAGTAGTATTCACCATGGTAACTATGTGTAAAAGTCATCAGTCAAATGAATCTATTGCTTCAATAATCAATCATGTTTTACTTTTATATCAATAAGAGTTGACCATCCTACAATATACAAATACCTACAAATCATATTCCTCCTCCCCTATTTTTATATATTTTCACCATCATCACTAAAGCTCTTTACTTAGTTACAAACCTGCACCTCATGGAGATGGACACTGGGCAGCAACAGAGGATTGTATTTTCCCCTCTTTCCCTCTTAATTCTGGTAAATCAATCTAAGCCTCACCTGCTTTGCGAACTCAGCCACATGGGCATTTTTCCAATTTTGATGTATGACTGGACCCTTTGCCCCTCAATCTACAAAGGCAAGGCCTTCAGGGTCTTTGTTTTGAGTCCACTAACTGAAACAGAAGATATGTCTGCTTTCTACAGGTTGATGTGCTCATCTATTAATAAAACAAATAGATCTGCCTTTCATATACTGAAACAATGGTGGTTGGGGTCCCACGGGTGGTTGAGCACGTGGCCTGGCCCCAGGCAGACCTAGGGATATGGGAATCCTTTCACTTTTAATTTAGGGATGGATCCTTTGCACCTCTCCCTACTGAGGTGTGGGCTTCAGGGTGTCCTCAGTCTGCTCCCTTGTGTGTCCATAACAAACTCTCATCAGGATGCATGGATAATGCCACACACTTTGTAATGGTGATAGCAAAATACAATCTTCTTTTGCTATCACCCGGTCAGAGTGCTTGGGTTTCAGTTTCAGTTTGAGTCTGTAGACTGAAACAGATGATAGGTCTTCCTTATATATGTTGATCTGCTCATCTCCTGGCAAAGTCAATAAGCTTGACTTTTATATTTGCATATTGCAAAAGTTTTGACAAAGGTCCTTACAGCAGGCTAAGCCCTATGCCCAACCCACACCATGGGGTTGGGCAAAGTGGGCTGTTGGACCCAGCCTATATTGCTCACATAACATTTTAAATGGCCAAAAGCACCAAAATTCCCCTGTTATAGTTATCAAAAGTAACTATAACTTGTGTTGTAAACTAATTATAACTTGTATCCCCGGGACAGTGTCAGTGAGCCAGCCCTAGGAGATGGGTACCCAGGGTATTGTAGGTCTCGGGATGGATCCACATGCCCCTCTCCCCTATAAAACAATTTAAATATATTGTGCTGCCCCACTGTGCCCTAGCTCACCCCAATTTTGTTTTTTTTTAAACCGTGGGAGTATCCCTACCTTGCCCACTTATATTTTTTTACTTTGTTTCAGGACAGGAGAGCTAAAGGACCTGAGAACTATCCAGAGGCCCCGCTCCCTTTAAACTCGATTTTGTCCACTGGGAAGTCTGATTCCTATAGCAGTGAATTGTCCCAAGGGAAAAAAAAGCTACATGGGCCAATCAGAAGGCTCTAAGTGTTTTAATTGGGTTCGAGGGGTTCTTGAGAGAGTCCCTTGAACCTAATTGTCCAGATATACACATTTGAACCTTAATTACTCAAAAACTACTGAGCAGATTTAAACCAACACACACAAAGCTCACTTTCTGGACCAATATCTATCTTTCTATCAAATATGAAGTAATTCTGTTCAGCAATTTTTGTAGTAGCACTGTCTAAAAAAAGTCTGTGGAAAATGCATGGGAATTTTAAGTTTTGGGACTCTCTATTTTGCTTGGCCCCTGCTTGACAGATGATCCCATGAAAAATTTAGGAAAAACAGAGCCCTGTTTTGGAACAATTGTGTGGAGATTTGTCAAACAGAAATACTGACCTAACTACATATACTCATTAGCCACATTACATTAACTATAACTCACCACTCTATCATGCACTGTGTTCTCACATATGCAGTGATTTGTGATGTGATCCGTTTTATTGCAAATGCTAATATTTTAGATGGTATAAATGTTCTAATATAAAAAGGGTATACTCAGTGCATGGAGATGAGCAAGGTATGTAGAATGGCGAACAAGTTGAATATAGTGTGTATGGAGGTGCCCGAGTTATGTGTAAATTATAAATTAAAGGTTTCAGTATAAGTTTAGAATTTCTAAATTGTTCTGTAGTTTGATCCATAATAAAAGCAATAAATAAAATTGTGGTAATTTACAGGTGGTGCCTAAGTTATACACTTAAGGTATAACTATAACTTTGGACTATCTAATGTTTTTTTTGTATAGAAAGAAAAATGTTTTCTTAACCCTTAAAAAGGTTTAACCTTTGTGTTTTTAGTGAATTTCAATGTTGTTTTTTAAATACAAATTTGTTTTAAAAAGTAGAGTTCACTGTTATGAAGAGGTATGCTGTTAAGTGGAATGTTGTAGAGTAGAGTGGAGGAGAGTGTCATTGAGTGCATTTGCATGCAATGGAATAACATATAGTGGAGTGGCAAAGAGTGGGAATGGGGTACAGTGCAGTGGAGTATAGTGGAGTGGCTTATTGTGGAGTGGCATTGAGTGAAATAGCATTCAGTGGAGTGGCACAGAGTGGAGTGATATGGAATGGCATTGTGGGGAGTGAATTACAGTGGAGTGGCATACAGTGGAGTCAGGTTGAGTTTAGTGGCATATAGTGTAATAGCATAGAATGGAGCTAAACGGCATAGAGTGGAATAGTGTATAGTGGAGTGGTATACAGTGGAATAGCACAGAGGGGAGTAGCATAGAGTGGAGTAGTGTACAGTGGCGTGGCATAGATTAGTGGAGTGACATAAAGTGGAATAGTGTAGAGTGGAGTGATGGAGAGTGAAGTGGGATAAAGTAGAGTGACGTATAGTGGAATGGAGTACAGCAGAATAGTGTGTTGTGGATTAGCATACAATGGAGTGGAATAAAGTAAAGTAGCATAGAGTAGAATAGCAGAGTAGAGAGGTGTACTGTGGATTTCTGTACAGTGGATTTGAGTACAGTGGAGTGGCGTAGACTAGAGTGGTGTAGTGCAGGAAGGCATACAGTGGAATAATGTACAGTAAAATGGTGTAGAATGGAGTGGTGTAGAATAGAGTGAGGTAGAGTGAAGTAGCATATGGTATATGGTGGAATATGTAGAGTGGAGTGACATACAGTTGAGTGGCATACACTGGAAAAGCGTACAGTAGAGTAGAGTACACTGAAATATTGTGGAGTGGAGTAGCTGTAGCATAGAGTGGAGTTGTGTACAGTGAAGTGGTATAGGCTGGAGTGGCATAAACTGGAATAGTGTAGAGTGGAGTGGCATACAGTGGAGTGGCAGAGACTGTAGTGACATTCAGTGGATTAGCATACAGAGGAATAGCATACAGTGGAGTGGTTAAGAGTGGAGTAGCATAGAGTTGAATAGTGTAGAGTTGAATAGTGCAGAGTTGGTGTGTCTAAGTGTGTAGTGTATAGTAGAGTAGCGTAGAGTGGAGTAGGGGACAGTGGAGTGGTAGAGTGGAGTGGAGTACAGTGGAGGAGCATAGACTGGAGTAACATAGAGTGGAGTGGCATAAACTGGAATAGCATAGAGTGGACTGGAGCGAAAGTTTGTAAAGTGGAGTTGTGCAGAGTGGAGCAGCACACAGTGGAGTATCGTACAGTGAAACCACATACAGGGGAGTTGTCTAAAGTTGCGTAGGGTAGAGTGGAGTGGCATGCAGTCAAATAGCCTAGAGTTCAGTGGCATAGAGTGTACTTGCATACAGTGGAATAGCATCTAGTTGAGTGCAAGTGGGGTACAGTGGAGATGCATAAAGTGGAGTGCTGTAACATATAGTGGAATCGAGTACATTGGAATGGTGAAGAATGAAGCGGCATAGAGATAACTGAGTTAGATTGTAATAGCATGCAATGGAGTAGTGTAAAGTAGAGTTGAGTCGCATAAAGTGTAATAGCATATAGTGGCATTGCGCACTCTGGAGTGGTGTAGAGTGGAGTGGCATAGAGTGGAAGAGTGTAGAGTGGCTAGGTGTAGAATGGATTTTCATATAGTGTAACAGCTTAGTGTTGAGTATGCACAGTGGAGTGGCAAAGACTGGTGTGGTGTAGAGTGGAGTGACGTAGAGTGGAATAACATATAGTACAGTGGCATACAGTGATGTGGCATAGAGTGGTGCATAGTGGATTTGCGAACAATTGAATAGCCTAGAGTGGAGTGGCATAGAATATAGTGGAGTATAGAGGAGTGGCACAGACTTGAAATATGTTCGGTGGAGTGGCATACAGTGGAATACTATGCAGAAGGGTGGTGTTCAATGTAGTGATGTAGAGCATAGCGTGGTAGAGGGGAGTGGCATACAGAGTAATAGCACATAGTGGAGTGGGCTAGAGTGAGAGGAGTAGCATAGATTGAAGTGGAATACAGTGGAGTAGCATGAAGTGGAATAGTATACAGTAGAGTGGCATAGAATGCAGTGAGGTACAGTGTAGTGGGTTACAGTGGAATAGCATAGACTCGAGTGGCATAGAGTGGAGTGGCATACAGCACAGTGGCAAAGAGTAGAATATCATAGAGTGGAGCAGCTTAGAGAGGAATGGTGTAGAGGGGAATACCATAGGGTGGAGAGGGTTGGGTGTAATGGGGTAGACTGTAGTGGAATACAGTCTGATAGCATAGAGTGGAGTTGCATAGTGTGGAGTAGCATAGAATGGAGTGGTGCAGAGAGGAATAGTGTAGAATGGAGTGCTGTAGAGTGCAGTGACATACAGTGGAGAAGCATGCAGTGGAGTGGTGTAGAGTGGAATAAAATTGAGTGTATTGGCAGAGAGTGAAGTGCCATATAGCAAAATAGCATAGAGTAGAGTGGCATAGAGTGGAGGGTTTGTGCAGTGGAATAGTGTAAAATGTAGCAGCATAGAGTGGATTGTTGTAAAGTGGAGTGGCATATGGTGGACTGGTGTACAGTTGAATGGTGTAGAGAAGAGTAGCATACAGTGGAATAGATACAGTGGAGTGGTGCACACTGCAGTGGTTTAGAGTGGAGTCAAATAGAGTGGAATAGAATACAGTGTAATGCCATATTGGAGTTGCATAGTGTGGAATATCATAGATGGAGTGGCGTGGAGGGGAGGGCCATACAGTGGAGTGTTGCACAATGGAGTGACAGACAGTGTAATAGGGTACAGTGGAAAGGTGCAGAGTGGAGTGGGATAGAGTGGACTGAAGTACAGTGGATTAGCATAATATGGAGTGGCATAAGGTGGAACGACATAGAGGGGAGTGGTGTAGAGTGGAGTGTGGTACTTGAAACAGATGTAGCATGAGAGTGGGTGAACAAATGTAGATGCAATGTGGCAGGAATATATATTATGGGATGTAAATGGTTATTTTTGGTAGTTGGTACAAACGGTTTAAATAGTCGGTAGATGTGTAGAGGCACAGGAGGTGTGGCCTCGGTGTACTGCCGGTTCAGAGCCTCAGAGCTTCGGAGGCCAGATCGGGTCTCAGATCAACGCGGTGTGGCAGTGGGGTGTGCGGCTGAAAGGGATGGGTTGGGATATAGATGGGTGGGTTCTGGTGAAGAAGGGGTACCTCAACATTTGGTGGGGTTCACTTCTGTTTAGGATGGGTAGTATGGGATGAGGAAGGGGTCAGTGCCAGGGCAAACAATGCATCCTCTTTCAGGGAAAAGCTAAGCTGTTCGAGAGGTAATTAGGGGGTTGGGAGGCAGAGTGAGTGGCATGTGTCTGTTGATGGTGTCGGTGCCTGAGGGTCTGGTGTATCTGGTGCATATTTTGCTTTGTGTTTTTTACAGGGTGTCTGTTGTGTGGGTGAGTGTGGGCATATGTGTACAGTATGTGTGTGTGGATTTGTCTGTTGTGGAGGTGGTGTGTGTGGTACCTATAGCTGTACTGGTGCATGTGTGTGTTGCAGTGGGTGTGGTGACTGCAGGTGTGGTGGTGGTGGGTATGGGTGTTTGTGCTGTTGTGGGTATGGTGTCTGCAGGTGTGATGGGTGTGGGTGTTTGTGCTGTGGTGGGTATGGTGTCTGCAGGTGTGGTGGGTGTGGGCGCTTGTGTTGCGGTGGGTGTGGTTTCTGTTGGTGTGCTGGTGGTGAATGTGGATGTCTTGTCATGGTGTGTGTGATGTCTGCAGGTATGCTTGTTGCTGTGGTAATACAGGTGTGGTGTCTGCATGTGTGTGTCTGTGTTTCTCACTGAGTTTGTGTTATGTGATGATGTGCTTGTGTGTGTTTGAGTGGGTGCTTGTAAAGGCGTGCACGTGCTATGGAAAGGGCTGGGTGGGGAGATTTTGGATAGGGAAGGGGTGGAAGTTGGGGCAGGAGTTCGGGGTGGGTGGCAGGATGTAGTTATTGAGGAGGTCAGACCCCGGAACGTAGGCCAGACAGGTCACTGTGCATGCCATCCAGGTAAGCTAGCATCTGGATATTCTCACCAGTAAGCCTCTGGATGGCACTCAGTAGTGTAGTCTGGCCTACAGCAACAATCTGAAAAATATCAACAGCCTCCTCATTGTGTGCAACCTGGGAGACTGGGGTGGGGGAAGTGCTTGCAGTGAAGTGGCCAGTGCCCTTGTTAGGGTAGCAGCTATGGCCAACTGGGGGAGCAAGAAGGAGGGTGTAGATTGAAACATGGGTGGAGGATGACGATGCAGGTAGAATAGTCGCACGAGGGTCCTCCACCACTAGGTACCGGTCCTCTGTGGAGGCCTCCAAAGATAATGATGAGTAGATCGAGGCCTCTGCACCTGTCTCCTCACCCCACATGGCACTGGGTCCCTTGGTGTTGATGATGTCTGCACCAGGTCCACGGTGCTCAGCTTCTTCCCCTCTGAGGTGGCTGCTGTCACCTTTGCCTTGCCCAGATGTTGCTGTAAAGACAAATGCGAGAGTTTGAGGGTATCTCTGTAAATTGATTTGAATATGAACTTTGCTCACAGCATATTTGCCATGTCCACATGTTATACCAGATTCAAGGTACTCAAACGTGGCTTTTGAATTTTCTTAATCATCAGTATCTCATGCATGTAGGGAATAATTCCACAAACCATGTTCTCGCAGTCTTGCAATTCCTCATACTAGTTCCCGTATCATGTATGCCTTTTGTCTCTTATCCACTTTTATTTCTATGCATGTGCCTTTGACTGAATTAGTAAATGCATAGGCCTGGAAACATTCCTAAACCTATTCAGTACAGACAGAATTCCTACAGGGAGTAGTCATCCAAGTAGGTTGTTCCAATGAAATCTTTATTTTTCTCAATACAACAGACAACAGCTAATGCGTTTCGTTCACCACCTGTGAACTTCCTCAGGAGTGTCAACTTTGGGGATTTCTCAATCGGTCTACCTCAAACACAAGACCATCTGATTACCTTGAAAACCGCACCTTGTAATCCACAGTCTTAGAACACCCAGTGCTCATCACCAATATATTTTTCGACTCGGAGATTACCATTGTGTTTTTAGTTGTAATGGTCAGCTTTGGAAAGTCTAAGACCAAGAAGTTTATGGATTAACGTTTCTATACTAGGCCTGGGCATAGAACTCCGCTCCCCCAGCGGAGTTTGAAAAATGTGGTCACTTCACTCTATGCGAAGTAGCGCTGAGTTCATGAATTCTGCACTCCGGCGAGGAGTGGAGTTTGTTCGTGCTCACGAGATTGGGTTTTTTGCTCTCCCGCGAGCACAATGGCACTCCTGGGCCACTAGGGAGCCCGTGTGAGACTTCACTTTCCCTCGCCTTGCTTCCAGCTGCACCGGTGGTTAAAACAGGGCTGCTTGTGAGCGCAAAGTCACTTCTGAAGTAGATTTTCTTCCCCATAGCCACTAAAAAAAGATTTTGACTAGATTTTCTTCTCCAATGGCCCTGCGATTTGGTTTTCAGATTGAGAAGCCTTTTTTTCCAAACAGTAAAGAAGTGTGTTAGAGACTCCAACTTTCTGTTTCTGTTCAGCAGGCTCCTCCCGGTACTTTGTCCATCTCCTGGTCACTTTTCACTTGGATTTCAAGGTGGAAGGATTGCTCTCTTTGTCTCCTGGATATACCTTTGGATAAGGACTTTGTTTTTGTCAACTCACACAACTAAGTTCCAGAACTATTGCATAAGGGTGTTTTGTTTATTTGCTTGGACATGGACCAGAATTTCTTTTCACTTTAATTTGATATTTGGTCTAAAATATTATAGTGCTGGGTGGGCTGGAGTTTAAATATGGGCATAGTCATTATTTACTTTGCATTTCATTGATTTTTCACGTTTTGTAAAAGAAAATTGTTGCTCAGCTCAGTACATTTCTACATGTTTGTAACATTTGCAATATTATTTTAGTATGTTGTCTAGATTTCCAAAGGGTCATTTAGCCAGTCGGCCTAGTACTAGTAGCCATCCGTGCATGAAATAAATGCTATTGTTTGTATTTCATTTTGTTGCAAAAAAGTGTATATATTGTCGGGTAATAATATTTGATGGCATAGGAGGATGTTGTTTGACCATGTAGTTGGCAGCCATTTTGTGCATGTAGCCAGCGTCCCTTTGCCATAGACTTGCATGTGTTCTTCTTTATTCTCCTGGCTCCTTATTATTGTTTGATCAGGTGGCTGGTAGCCATTTTGTCTATCCAGCCAGTGTCCCTTGCCACAGGCTTTTATGTGTTCTTTGTTTGCCATGCCTCCACTTCCATCTGATCCATTTTATTCCTCCATCCACCCACCAAAGACGCACAGCTGCACTACAGCATTCAGTTTCTTAGGTGTAATTCCATTTCCCCAAGGATACCCTGGCTGCGGAGCATGGCAGACAAATCAACAGCATAATTCATTTTGTTAATTATTATTTCATTTCCCTTGATCACCTTTCTGCCATATGTTATTTAAAGGATTATTCTATTTATCCATCCATTGCTCTCTGACTAACTCAGGTGTCTCCTTTGAAACTGATGGAGATAACGCAAAGAGCTAGGTCTGCCTGTTCTGCTGTCTAATTTGAAATGTGATTTTTTATGGTGTGGTGGTGTGGTTTGCCTTTAAAATGTTTGATGAAATTGGTATATTACATAAGTAACCAACCACACTAAGATTGCATTTCTCTCTAATATTTTCAACTTGCAACAATGCCACGTTTCACTAACTACATGTTTGTCTTGCTTGGTTGTTTTTAGGTCCACAATATTAGAGACCGTACATCACCACTGCCAAAGGGAAGGCCTTACTGTTACTTCAGTCCACAGGCACCAATCTCTTTCGCTTCTGCATCTTAGTGCCACTGTGAACCTAGAATTTAAGAAGGCTCCAAAGAAAGTTGCTCTGAAGAAAGTGGGCAGTGAGAAGAAGCAGTTTTCTGCCAGTGCCATGCCAACCGCAACCCTTTTTGAGAGACGGATTCCTGCCACACCGGCCTCTGGGGTGGAACCCAGGAGCAGCCCTCCTGCATCAACAGCGCCATCCCAAGCCAAGCCCAAGAAACTGTCTGTCAGTGAGGAAGCAACTGCAATCAATGTGATGCCAATGATCAGTGGTATTGAATTAGATTTGTCCCTTTCGTAAAGTAGTACCCTATCATTTCAAGAAGCTACGCAGAAGGGACAGCAATCGCAGCCTGATCTTCCTGAAGTTGGAGCAGAACTGCCAGCTCCCATATTTGTGAAGCCCCAGCAGAGACCTGCACCAACCCGTACCTCAGTAGAAGTATGCACTGCAGAGAGGCAATTGACATACCCACCTACATCCAGTTCTTCTTCCGGCATTGGCAGTGGCCCAATAAGAAAGTGCTCCTCCCCAGTTTGGGACTTTTTTTGCGATTAGTAAATAGGGGTGGAACATTGCCATGTGCTCTATTTGCTGCACAAGTGTTCATCAAGGTAAGTCTGGTTCAGATTATGGTACTGGAGGCCAGATGACCCATATAAAAAAAGATCATGCAATCTGGTGCAAAAAGCACCTTAATAAAACAGCTCAATGTGGTTGTGGTGGTAAAGGTGAGAAAAGCCTGGAAAGCATCAGCTACAACTGGGAAATCACAGTGGAAGGTGAGCAAGAAGAGGGTGACATCATAATGCAAAGCAGCCCTGTCCCCAGCAGTGCACCAGAATTCCCCGCCTCAGCAAGCTCACAATTACACAGGAGGACTCAGAGTCAAATGGAGACTCCACAGCATATGGTGACTGCACCGCCATGATTCACATTGAGTCTACCACCACCTACATCCCAAAAGTCACCAGTAGCCCAACAAAAGAAGAAAATCCAGGCTACAATTATGGGCATGTTTAGGCAGGAGGGGCCCTATGATCACAACCACACAATGGCTCATTTAAGCAATGGGAAGTTGGACCTACTTTATTTTCTTTTGTGGAAGGAGTAGGTGTCTTAGAGTTTGTGACAGCCCTCTGGAAGGATCCAAGCTGGACCTATTTTGCCAGAGTTGCTGTTCCAGCACTGCATCACAATGTGCTTAAAATGGTTGGACAAGCTTTGCAGCAAAGTGTTGTGCACGCTATCCACCTGACGACAGACATGTGGACCTGTTGACAGTCGACTGGTTGCATGTGCATCACTGCACACTGGATCTCTTTTCAACGGGAAAAGCAAAAGCTATCTACATATCTTGGCCCTGATTACATTTTTAAGAGCGTTCAGCGGTATTCAACAGTAGCCATGTTCGCCATGGAGAAATCACACACAGCTGCAAACATCTTGGAGGAATTTGCTATCAAGGTTTCTGAATGGCTGTGACCCAGAGGTCTTCAAGTTGGATTTGTTACGACAGACAATGTCAATAACATAGTAAAGGCCAAGGCAGGCGGTGGCAGATGGTGGCTATTTCAGGGTTCCATGTTTGGCGCACTGCATCAACCTGGTTGTGCAAGACTTTCTTAAAAAAGAAGTCATAGTCAGAAACCTAGTGACGACCTGCAGAAGCATCTTCCCTCATTTCAGCCATTCTTTTAAAGCCCGGAAACAGTTGCGGATTATTCAGCATGATAACAAAGTACCAGTTAAAGCCCTGATGCAGGAGGTGCCAACATGTTGCAATGTCTGTTTGCGCAGTACAAACAGATCAATAACTATCTCATTCAAAATGGAGCTGATGCAATTGAGAAAGCTATGACCATAGATGCGGACAAATGGGGCCTAGTAAAATGCCTCACACAGATGCTACTGAGGTTTTCACGTCGGAAGCCAGCAAGGAGGACAGTACAACGGGCCAAGCTATCCCACTATTGCATCTGCTACAGGAGAAGCTAAAGAAGGTGTCTGAAAGGTTTGCATTTGGGGGTGTAAACAAAAACCCAGAAGTGCATACCTTGGTTAATAGCCTAAGCTATTGCTTGACTTGTAATCCAAGGCTGCAAAATCACATAATTTCACCCAAAGAGTACTTCTGTGCCAGCCTACTTGATCCATGCTACAAAAAAATTATTTCTGCTAGAATTCCTTTTTCTGAAGGGGATGCTTCACAATACAAGAGGTGGATTGTTGAGCAAGCAGGAAAACTAGAAGAAGAATGGCTGGAATGTATTTTCCCACTCTACTGTTCTGGCATGCCGCCTTCAACTTCCAGATAGGGCAGTTTTAGTTTACATCAACCAACCCAACCAACAAGAAAACCAGGGACAACAGCAACAGAACAATCATATCCAACCTCTGCATTGGCTTGGTTTCAAGTAGAAGGTCTTAGTTTCAGTGCAGAGGCAAAGGAATAATCATTTGAACAGGTGGCAGCACCAATGACCATTCAGAGGATGTTTCAGGAGTATCTGGATGACCCAAAAGAGGCACATGTGGGCCAAAACCCATCAATGTATTGGTATGGTAAGATTCACCAATGACCAGAGCACAGCAGGCTGACAATACATTTTCTGGCTTGTTCTGTAGCCAGTGTATCTCCTGAATGTGTCTTCAATGCAGCTCATGCAGTTGTTACAGTGAGGAGGACCAAAACGTGGAGAGATTGACCATGATCATAATGAACCAGCATTTTATACCACCTGATTATACCATTCCAGAAACACCACAGGAGGAGGAAGAGGTTGACTGGTCAGAATCAAGCGTGTTCGCCAACCGAGTTCTGGGAGAACCACCAGAGTTTGAGGATGAACTCTGCTTCCCAGATTGAGTATACCAGTGCAACCATAGAACTTTTTAATTATTTCTCATTCAGCTTTATTTTCTCTTTCTTTCTTTGAAGAAAAAGGTATGCCAGTGTAACGTTATGTTAGTGTTGATTTATGCTGACCCAGTGTTGATTTTATACTCACATATAAGCCCAGCTTGGAGTTTGACCTGGGTGCAGTGAAGAAGCCCCCACATACCCTTCAGGACATTGGAGATGATGCCTGCCTCCCTCACATGGCATTGTCTATCCTAAGTTTATATCACCTAGCAGGGCTGCCCTAGAAGATCATTGATTAAAAGACTGCCAGTGCCAATGCCTAATTTCAATGTGTGGATACCAACAAAGAGGAGGTATTTTGTTCAACCACAGTGCTTGGATAGGAAGAGGTAACTAAGTAACTATTGCACCAATGAGTGGGTGGTGATATATTGCTTGATTGTGATTGCGAATTTGAGAGTGAAGACTTGATGTATGTGGTGGCGGACAGTGAGGGAGAGAGTTAACAAAATGTGTAAACTTGTTTCCAATGATTTTCAGTGTTTGAGGGCTGATGGGTGATCATTTTTTTCCTGAAAGTGATTGCCCTTCCAATAGTAGTGAAATTTACCTTCAGGGTCTACTCCTTTTTTTTAGTTCCTCGTGACAAATAACCACTTTAGTTACCAAACACAAATCTACCCAAAAATACTACAGTTCTGTTTCTTTATTTATTCTTCAACAACAGTGCACTTCACAGGTCTACCTTGCTCTGTTTGGACTTGGGATGGAGTTACTCTGAATCTGGAAGAGGAAGATGGAAGGACTCAGGGCAGGACTACCTCAACAGCTAGAAAGGAGAAAGTTTTTGGCTTCAAAGAGAACCCATGATGATGGCAAAGACTATGAGGCCTAGTACTCACACAGCTCTTTGAACTGGTGGGAAGTGTATTGATTTTGAAATTCTGCTGAGTATGTGTTGGCTGCATTGCTAGCTCAAACGTAAAACTCCTCTTGTGTTCTTCCTCTGAGTCTTCTTGGTACATTTATGACTCCTCATGAAGCTTACCTTGCTTTCTTTTGTCCTTTACTCTATAAAAAGTTCCTGTTTTTTTGTAATACACAGGCCTTCTCCTAGTTCTCTTCTGCACAAACAAAACTTGGAAGGCTCAAGACACCAGCTTGCCTACCGGACACATTCAGACAGGCACCAGAGTGATGGGCATTCCAAGCAGAATGTAGATGCATCACCCAATTTGGCAATACAGTATCATCTTTCTTTTAATAATCATACTTTCTAGAAATGGGTGGGTTACATTCAGTCCTCCATATTTCAAAACTAGAATTATGTTATGCTATCCGGGATCTCTCTGGGGCAGAAGGACTATTTCCAATGAATTTACTGAACTGTTTCATACTGACTTATCCCTTCATTTCTTTCCACAACAGATTGATGATGTTGTGCTGCTCAGTGCCTCAACAAATATTGTTGTTGTTTCTTTTGTGTAGTGTTTGTCTTTGTCACACCTTTCCCAAAATCCCCTTTCCCATCCATTCATTAAGCCCCTAACCCTCTTCTCCCAGGCTGTGTTATTTTTTGAGGTATGGCCTAATTTTATATCATAAATTAATCACACGCTTGCTGGGGCAGATGTAGTGAAAGCAATACCAACTCACTGCATAACCTTCTACCTTCTATAACCTGAGCAATATTCCACACCGGTCCCATCAACATCTTCATTCATACCTTGTGTGTGAGTTCCATAAACCCTTAACCTGGTCAAGATACTCTTGAGTCTGAGCCCACTTCTCCTGGCTCCATGATTTCATTTCCTAAGTTTGGTTTTATACTATAGCTCTTCACCATTGCTCAGAAGAAATTGATATTGCTAGATGTCATTATCATATCAGGTCTTTCTTGCTGTATGTCAAATACTGTTGTTATGGTAGTCTGGCCTCAGTCTTCCTAAAGTTATGATGTTATGATGATGATCCACTAACTTTGTTTTCTCTTAATTGAGTTGACAGTGATGGATAACCCTTTGATTAATCCTGTAGATGGAGTTCCAATAGGTGTCAGTGGCATCTTCTGTGAAGTTCTGTCTTCCCTGTTAGCATGCTAGCCTGCTACTACTACTACCTTCCTACCATCCCCTAAAGGTTCCATCTTGGGACAAACCCTGCAGTAAGAAGACTCCCTTGCTTCATCTATTCAGGTAAGAGTCTTTGCTTACCTGAATAGATGAAGCAAGGGAATCTTCTTACTATGGATTGAAATGAACTTGTTTAGTTAGTATTTAACTCCTACTAAAAAAGATGCTGTCTGTGTGTACTGGGCTTTTGTAGTTGGAGACAGCAATAGAGCAAGGGTCTAAGTAAATTACATATTCTTTTATTAGCAGATTAAAAATAAAAGGCTGCAGTAAAAGACAGCAGTGCAAACGAAAAGCCTAAAACACCAAACTAAAGATTTGAGACGCAAATGAAGTAAAATAAAACCCTTTATTATTTACACATAGAAAACTCTCCCTCTCCACCCACAACAGCTCCACCCCTCTCTCCGGACCAATAACCCTGTACCCTAAAAAGTCCAAAGAAAAGTCTAAAGTCGAGTCCAAATCTCTCCCCACTCTCTTTCCACCCACAACGAGTCTCCCCCACCAAAACAAAAAATAAAAAATGGCTTCCAAAAGGGCACTGTCAATATGGGTCAGGAGCTGGTCGAGGCACTGCTCAATGCTGGCGAGCCGGCTCTCCATCTGGTTCATCCACTGCAGGATGGGTCAGAGCAATGCCCTGGTGGAGCAAGAGGGATTCTGACTGTTGGTGCCGGCGATGTACTTGCCAGGAGGCTGGGGGCTGGTATGCTGCTCTGGTGGGTCCTGGGTCTGAGGCAGCTGTTTTGGTCGCTTCTTCCTCCAGGATCACCAGGCACTGGCCTTCTGCCTGAAAGTTCTCCAGCGTCTGGCACCCCAGATGGCCACTATCTCCTGCCTTGTTGGTGGTGTTCATCAGGCAGGAGTAGCTATATCGAGAAAAAGAAGAATGACAAAAGACAAATTGTAAACAATGCTCTAAACAAACACTTCTTCAATTGATAGCTAGTGGCTGGCATAGTAGCACTACATTTTTGGTCCCGTATGGAGGTTGGACTTTGATGAAATTATTTATGATCAGGGGAGTTACAGGGCCAATATTTTATTTGTTTATCTACACATGTCTCACATAAGAAGCACTAACTGTCTGGTAGAAAAGAATTAAGGCAGAATAAGACCAGATTAAAAAAAACTGTGAAATGAATTACCTCTCATTATGATGAGTAAGGCATTATGCAATATGGAGCAAATAATTGGAGGCATGCTAGCAAGCGTTTCAAGTATGTTGAATAGAACTTCACTGGAAAAAAGAGAGCTCAAAGTGATGCTAAAGCTCAGCGTTCAAATGGGATAACAAGTAACATTTAGAAAGCAAAAAAAATTTAATTTACCATTAGATGTTTGCTGTACTAAGTGTAACGTGTGCCCCCATACACTGCCCATTCACCTTAAGAGGATTACCCTTTTAAAGACTTTACAAGACCCACAACTTTAATTAAAGAGGCTGACAGGTATACAGATAAACTACCCTGAAGTGAAACATCCCTACATTTTACATTATTCATCAATTTGCAATGCCTCAGTATTTGCAGAGAAGTTCTAAAAAATAAACATCCACACCTCCTATACAAACTTGTCATGTAGAATTTCTACAGTACTGTACTATGACTCTTTAACAGTAGAACATGCCCATGCATCGACTGATGGATAATCTATGGTCAACAGAAGCTTTGGCCTTTTCACTGATTTTTTTGGAATCTACTTATAAGCAGTCGGGTATAGTGGAGTTGTATACTGTAGAACAGCATAGAGTGGAGTGGACTCCAGTGAAGTGGCATAGAGTGGAATAGCATACAGAGTAGTGGCATACAGTGAAATTGCAGATAGTGAAGTTTTGTACAGTGAAGTGGCATACAGTGGAAAAACATACAGTGGAGTTGCCTATAATGGAATGGTATCGAGAGGAAAGTCAACTAGTGAAGTAGCAGACAGGGGCGTGGCAAACATGGAGTGGCATACACTGAAGAGGCATAGAGTGGTGTTATGTACAATGTAAAAACATAGAGTGGACTGGCGTAGAGTTGTGTTGTGTTCAGTATAATGGAGTAGTAGAGTGGAATGGCATAGAGTGGATTGTTGTACAGCGAAGTGGCATACACTGGAGTGGCATAAAGTGAGTAGCATAAAGAGCAGTGACACATAGTAAAATAGCATAGAGTGGGGTGTTGTATGGCAGAGTGGCATACAGTGAAATAGCATGAGCAGAGTGGCATGTAGTGCAATGGCAGTAGAGAAGAAAATAATTTAGTGGAGTGGCATATACTGGAGTAGCATTCAGTGGAGTGGCTTACAGTGGAGTGTTGTAGAGTGTAATAGCACACAGAAGAATGGAATATATTTGAGTGGTATCAAATGGAATGGCACAGAATGAAGTGGTGGAGAGTGGTGTGTGGTACACTGGAGTGGCATAGAGTGGAGTAACATACAATGGAATATCATAGAATGGAGTGGTGTACAGTGGAATGATGTAGAGTGGAAAAATGGATAGTTACGTAGAGTCCAGTGGAGTTGGGTACATTGCAGTGGCAATGAGTGGAGTGGCATAGAGTGGAGATGCCTACAGTGTAAAAGCGAAGAGTGTTGTGGTGTACAGTGGAGCTGCATACAGTTTAATAGCTTAGAGTAGCATGGAGTGGAATCTCGTACAGTGGAGAGACATAGAATGGAGTGGCGTGTAGTGGAGTGGGGTACAGTGGCATGACGTTAAGTTCTGTATAGTTTGGTGGCGCGTGGTGAAATGGTGTATGGATGTATGTGAAGTTTAACAGCAATGTAGATTATGGTGTGCAGATCAACACAAAACAACAAATTGCACTGGCTTGTGTTTCTCCAGATTTCCCAGTCAATAGGAGGGCTACGTATGGTTTGCCATGCATTGCTTTGTAAATCTGACTTAAGTATTGCTTTGCCCATGGATCACCATGCTCGACGAAATGTACCTCGATATAATAATACACCTAGGCCTTCGTTATGTTTTGGGCGATGGTATAACACAGTAACTTTGCAGCATACCTTGGTACACGGTGATGACAAGCCAGTATATCATTAGGTAATTGCTGTTTTTCAGACTATCAAAATGCAGACATATTGGCCCATATTTAACTGAAAATGACAGAGCGTGACGCCGCGACAAAATTGGCAGCGTCACGCTGTGTCATTTTCACAACACAGGGATGCACTGTATTTAATTGAATATGTCACACTCTTGTGTTGTCCCCCAGCGCTGGTGCCAGATTGAGCTACCTAACGCCAACGCAGGCATCCTTGCACCATCAAAGAAGGATGTCTGCGTTGAGGGGTTTGGCTTAACGCCACCTTGTATATACAGCATAGTGCTTAGTGCCACAGGCGCGTTACAAAAAGTTACGCTCTGGTGGCGCTAGGGACTCAGAAATGTGCCCCATTGTTTTTTACGACACTTTATCTGTGTTCCTTGTTAGGGTCTTAAATATAGGGAAGTACTCAGTTTTATTGTAGTTCCATATCTATTCATTCTTTATTAAAGTGGTACTAGCTACGGAAATGTAGTAAATATAGGCCCTCATTTTCATTCTGGCAGTCTTCTGACCACCAGGGTACATGTGATGGTCCCACTGTGGCGGTGCAGACTGCCACATTATGAGTGTGGCGCGTTGGCCTCTGCCAACCCACCACATCTCCACTCATACCGCCAGGGTGGTTGGAGCCGCTGTGCCGGAGATGAGCATCTCTGACCCAGCGGTCCAAAGAAGATCGAAAGCGGTATTAGGAGCTGGCCTTCTACCATGGTTTCTACAGCGGTAGCACCGCCACGGAAACTACAGCGGAAAGGCTGCTGGTGACTGGGAATTTTTTTCCTGTCACCGGTAGACGACTCCCCCACCCCACCCAGCAAGCACTAGAACACCCCTCCAGCAACAGCGCTCCCCACCCCCCTCCAGACACAGCGCGCGATCCCACCCTCCATCCAGACACAGCACCCCCCTCCCTGCATGCATGCACATGCACACAGATATCCACACGCACCACGCATACTCCCATTCACCTGCACTTACATACACGCATTCACTCACCCGCATCCATACACACACTCATACACGTACATACACAATGCACCCCACTCTCCCACCCCCTCGCCCCCTGTTGGACGATCACCTAATCTGGTCTGCGGAGAAGGTCGTCCGGCAGGGAACAGGAAGGGGCGCTTCCACCACCGGCAGCGCTCCGCCAGCAGGACACCACCAGGTAGTATTATTGCCTGTACTACTGGTGGGGCAGGGCCAGTGGGGAAACTGCCAGAGCACCCAAAGTGTGGTGGAAATATGGCAGTACCCATGATATAGTGGGCGGAAGACGGCCAGCACTGGCGGTATTCTGGCACCCACAGCTTTGGCGGTCTTCTGTGAAGACCACGAAAGCCGGAACGAGGGCCATAGTGTATTAAAGTATTTTTCAATTATTAAGATTTTATTTAAAGTACCACAGTACTTGCTTCGTGGTACTACGGTACTCCGTGACATTTGTTTTAAATATATAGAAACTTAGAAGTGATAATAGGTAGGAGAAAAATAAAATATAAAGCCTAACACTTCCTATATCTAAGGCCCTATTTCATAACACTGACAAAGTGGTCATCAAACAACATGGCTGCCTTAAACTTTTGTAAAGTCAGTCATTATCCAATCAGATAATGACTTACCATCATCATGTACCATGCTAGTTTCATTGCAGTACTAGCAGTCACAGATAGCACTAAGTTTAAATGCTTTATAACTTAAACGTTACTTAGTCACTTACCTGCAGTATCCAAAAAGTATCATGTGTGCACCATAAGGCACACTCCTGCTAAATTTCATGTAAATCTATTCAGTCATTTTTGTTCAACGTCACATACAAGAGTCTATGTTTTGGTGGAAAACTGTGTTTTGGGATCCCCCTTTTATCTTTGCACCACCTTAATGATTTATCACAAAATGTACATCATCACAAATTGCAGAAAACTCTATAGGTTTGGAAAGTGTTGTGGTGGAAAGTTACTAGGGAGCACAAATCCAATGCATCTGGACTAAGTATAACTACAGAGTGGCAATCAGATTTAAATTGATGTCTTTCTTTTTATCTAATGAATGTGTTATGTATTTGTTTATTGATTTACATAATCATGTGACCACAAATGTCTTCTTGTTGTTCAAGTATTAATTCTGAAACTTTACATATGCAGTCAAATTTATTTGGGCTTCCTTGCTCCTTTTATTGTGACTGTGCTACATATGAAGAGGGCCACTGGAATTAAGTGGCAAGAGAAGGCCAAATTATGCGGAAGGCTTTAGTAAATAATGCAGCAAGAAAAAACTAATTATGTGACATTATGCAGCACATTTTCTAACAGTATTAGTGCATTATTTTGTCATTTGTAACTTGGTGACATTGTCTGGGCACTGGTTGCACCGCTTTACTGCCATTATAACCACTCAAATATAGCAATAAGCAGCACAAATGTCACGAGTTCAGCTTTGCAAAGGGCCTTCTATTGAGTGGCAACACATGTTGCTGCACATTTAGTAACTTTTCAAACATTTAAGCTGGAAACACTTTTTTGTTAAAATCTGCAGATTGTGTGGAAGATGATAGATTATGTGGCAAACATGGCAAATCTATAATTACGCAAAAATCGCTGCAGCCCCACAATCACACCTCAGCCGGAAGGTGGTACAACACCACTGCTCCTGGAGGGGGCTCCATGCCCACTGCTTGATCCTGGGGAGTGCAAGGCCACAGTCTCTCAAGTGGGTGGTTTGCCCACTGCTTGGTCCTGGGGAGTGCAAGGCCACAGTCTCTCAAGTGGGTGGTTTGCCCACTGCTTGGTCCTGGGGAGTGCAAAGCCACAGTCTCTTAAGTGGGTGGTTTGCCCACTGCTTGGTCCTGGGAAGTACAAAGCCACATTCTCTCAAGTGGGTAGTTTGCCCACTGCTTGGTCCTGGGGAGTGCAAGGCCAAAGTCTCTCTTGTGGATGCCTGATTCCACTGGTTCTGGAGGGGGCTTTGTGCCCAGTGTGCTTCATCCTGGCAGGGATAGGGTGAGTGGATGCCTTCTTCCACTAGTTCTGGAGGGGGCTTTGTTCCCTGTGATGCAGCACATGGGGAGTACAAGGTCACAGACACTCACCTAGGTGTCAGACCCACATGATTTTCTGTGGGCAGGATGCATGACACTCCATGAAAGCAGGACTACAGTCCATCCGCTGGTGGGTACGGCTGTACAGTGGTGGCAGTGCAGTGCTGGGGTTGGTGCTACTAGTGGTGGGGGGAGGCTCCAGCCCTTCCCCTGCAGCCTCGGGCGGCTTCCCACTGGGGCTGTTGCTGCTGGCAGTGGTGCTGCTTGCAGCGGTGCAGGTGGTGGTGCTTGCGGCAGTGCAGGTGGCAGTGCTGGCTGTGGTGCAGGTGGCGTTGCTGGCCGCGGTGCAGGTGGTGGTGGATGTTGGTGTGTCTGCATGGGGATGGTGCTTGTGTGAGTGCCTGTGAGATGAAGTGTGGTGCTTGTGTTTGCCTGAGCCCCTTCTGTGGGATGATTTGAGTGAATGCTAGTCTGAAGGTGTGCTTGGGATAGGTTGGGGTTGAGGGGATTGGGACTGTGTAGAGGAAGTTGGAGGGGGGAGGCTGGAACAGGGACAATGGCTGCCATCAGTGCAGAGGCCAGAGCCTGAAATGCTCTTTGTTGGGCCGCCACCCCAGAGTGAATGCCCTCCAGGTATGCATTTGTTTGTTGCAAATGCCTTTCGACACCCTGGATGGCATTCAGTATGGTTGACTGCCCAACAGTGTGGCATATCAGGAGGTCAATAGCTTCCTCACTGAGGGCAGCAGGGCTGACTGGGGTAGGGCCTGAGGTGCCTGGGGCGAAGAAAATGGCCACCCTCCTGGGTGAGCGGGCACGGGAAACACGCTGAGGTGCTGCTGGGAGGGCGGTGCTGGTACGGGATGGCGGCTGTACTTGTTGTGGGGGTGGGCACAGAGGTGTCCGCCAGGGAGCTTCAATCAGAGGAAGAGTCACTGTCTGTAGTGTCCCCTCCTGTCTCCATCGTGGTGCTCCCCTCGCCCTCCGTCCCACTGTGCCCTCACCGTCGGTGGATTCGGCCTACAGGTCCATGTGGGATGCAGCTCCCTCCATCGCTGGTGCCTCTGCTCCTCCGCCAGATGATGCTAATGCACACAAGAACAGGGTGACAAAACAAGAAGGGGGAAAGAGACAGAGAATGCACTTGGTCAATGCCAACAACAACACTACCGTTGGCGTACACAACACAGAGGGATCAGCCCTATGCACTAGGCCATGCACTACCAGTTACAAAGCTAGTCACCAGCCCATGGGGTACATTGCTCAACGCCATTGGCTGCACACCTGAAACCAACAGGACCCTGCCCAGTAGTAGATGCCCACTAACATTATTGGGGTTGGAGTGCTTCAGAGCCTGCCCAACAAGGGACCTACCCTGCCAGTTCGCCCTGGCACTCGGTCACCCACAGCCCACATCCCCCACCCATGTACAACCTTAACTCGTGCAAAGTCATGATTCAAAATCTGTACTCACTCCCTTGTGGTTGCTGTGATGCCTTTAAGCGCCCATCCAACTCCGGATATGCCACCGCCAGGATGCGGAACATCAGGGGGGTCAGGGCACGATGGGCACCCCTTCCTCGTTGGGAGGCCAGCCCCAGCTGTGCCTTCACCGTATTCCTTGCCCAGCGGTGCAGGTCCTCCCACCGCTTGCGGCAGTGGGTGCTCCGCCTGTCAAAGACCGCCAGGGTCCGCACCTCCTTGGCGATGGCACGCCAAATACCCTTTTTCTGAAAGGTGCTGACTTGCAGGAAAATATGCATAGAAAAAAGAGATTAGTCATACGGTCCGGACTGTTACACTCATGGCCCACAATATCCCTCCCATCCCCTTACGCACAGACATTGACCACCAGACATGCAGCACTCTGTCCAGGACCCCTCAGCCCCCCCACACAAGGCTTACACACACAGCAATCCATACATTCATGGCCCACGCATCATGCTCACAGTGTACTCACCTGTTTGTATGGAGGACCAGAGAGTAAAGTGTACTGGAGTAGGACCCCATCCACCAGTTTCTCCAAATCCTCCTAAGTGAAGGCGGGGGCCCTTTCCCCAGACACTTGAGCCATTGTCGCTTCCAGACACAGGTCACAGCAGCACTTGCATTGTAGGTCCTCTCCTGTTGAAGGTCAGGTAGCAAGTGAGTGAACAGATAGAAAATGGAGGTCACATCCACGGCAGTGCGTACCGTCACCGCCGGAGTACATCACCATTGGTTCCTGGAACCACAGGGCCCAATGATAACCAATACGAAGTTGCGCGGCGGTTTGTGATGGCATGCAGGTAGGGTGGGAGATATAGTAGTAAAGATTTAACTTACCAGAGTCCAGTCCTCCTGCTACTCCTGCGAGGCCCTGAGGATGCATGATCGCCAAAACTTGCTCCTCCCATGTTGTTAGTTGTGGGGGAGGAGGTAGGGGTCCACCGCTAGTCCTCTGTACGGCTACCTGGTGTCTTGCTACCACGGAACTCAGCATCCCCTGTAGGTTGTTCCACCTCTTCCTGATGTCATCCCTTGTTCTGGGGTGCTGTACCACATCGATGACCCTGTCCACGACTCTCCGCCATAGCTCCATCTTCCTTGCAATGGACGTCTGCTGCACCTATGATCCATATAGCTGTGGCTCTACCCGGATGATTTCCTACACCATGACCCTTAGCTTCTCCTCAGAGAACCTGGGGTGTCTTTGTGGTGCCATGGGTGTAGTGTGAGTGGTATGTATGAGGGTGTGTGGGGTGATGTGTTGGGGTGTGTGCAGTGAGGTATGTGGATGGTGTATGGGTGATGGTGTTATGTGGCTCAGATTCAGTGGGTGCTCCTGGCTTGTCTCTCTCTCAGTTGGCAATATTTTTTTGGGTTGTGAGGGATTGTGGGTATTGTGGGTGTGTGGGTGTCTGCATAGTGGCGAATTTCTCTGTGTGGGTCATATTACCCATAACAATATACCGCCGCGGTCACGGTATGTTGCCAGCCGTCAGCATGGCCGCCAGGGTTGTAATGAGGGCCAATATGCCACTCCATGACACTCTGCTCCACTCTATGCCCATCTACTCCACACCATTGCACTATACAGTATGATATTATGTGGCAAACAGCTCCACTCCTCTCTATGACATGCCATTCCAATGTACTTCACTGTACTAAAGTCCACAGTATGTAATACCACATTACAGCGCTCCACTATAGGATACTATTGTGTACAAGACGCTCAACCACTCTATTGTGCAACAGTCCACTCAACAATGCTCAACTATACTACAGTGTACTCCACTGACCTCCGTTCTATGCCACTACACTTTATAACAATCAATTCCACTCTATGCCACTGTATGACACTCTACTCGTCAACACTCCACTCCATGGCACTAGACTCCACTACAATCAACAGCACTCCACTGCAAGACCATCAACTGCACCAGTTGACACACCCATCCACTAAATGATACCCTACTCCACTCTACAATACTCCACTTCACTATACGACATACCACGCCACTCCATTGTATAACACTTTACTCCACTACGCCACTTCACTGTACTCAACTACACTCTATTCCAATATACAATACACTCAACACCACTACACTCTTTGACACTTTCTTTCACTATACTCTTTGACACTCCACTTAACAACACTCCACTGAATGACACTTAACTGTACAATTTTAAACACATTTTTATAAAAAAATAAAAGCTATTTAAATCTAATGAACACAACAATGGTTAAAGTTAAGTTATAGTTAAGAAACTTTATTTATTCTTTCTATGAAAAAACAATTTAAAGTATGTGAGTATTAGACATTCTAAAATTATAGTTATAGCTAAAATGATGAACCTATGCACCACTTTTCAAACTCTTGTAAGTCATGCACCTTCATATACAGTCTTGTTGCATCACTCTCCTCACTACATTAACTATAACTCACCTGTATGAAATTGGGTTGTTGATTGACTGGGGAGTGGGCCCTGGTCAAGCAACAGACACAATCCCTTGCAGTGTAAACCACAAAACGTAACTAAATTAACCTGAGCTTAACCCTGGTTAGCTTGGCACAAAAAGCAGTCAGGCTTAACTTAGAGCCAATATTTGAAGTATTTAAACATCACAAACAGTAATAAAGTGAAAACATAACACAAGAAAGATTTCACATCAATTTAGAATTATAGAGTACGTTTTAATAAATGATTGACACCAAAACAACAATAATGCAATCAGTAGAACAGGAGTTATGAATTTTTAAAGTTTTTATTTAAAAGATCAAAGTTCTACCCATGAACATCTAGTCACTCCAGACTGGGTCAAGAATGTGGCCAACTGCGATGGAGCTTAGTTTGGATAAAAAAAGTAGATTGGGCCTGTTCAGCGATTACCTTCAGACTTCTAAGAACTTTTTAGAAAAATATTCTGGGAAGGTAAAGTTCAGTGGGGCCAGGCTAAAAGCGGTGTCAGATGAGAAAGCACCATTGTCGGGAAGCATTGAGTCGAAGCCGCGGTGAAGACTTGTACATTCATACTTACTCTCTTTTTTGGAAGTTGAAGTCACTCTGGCAGTCCTATGTACAGGTGAAGAAGCAGGGCTTAAGAGCAGGGCTTTCCTCTGAAGGTTAGGGGCAGGTTCCAGGCAGGAAAGCAGTCTTTACAGGTACAGCAAACAGTATTGCAGAGTCCATAGCAGGTTGCAGCAGCAGGCAGTCCTCTGAGAGTCCTTCCACGTGCCCAGGAGTGAACTGAGCAGTTGTGTCTGAGTCCAACTTTTATACCCTGGGACCCTCCTTCTGGAAGAAGGAGGAAGCTTCTAGACGGTGGGTTTCAAGTGCATCAAATTTCTTCACCCGCTTGCCCTGGCTCCAAGCTAGTTGCAGTGACAATGTGGAGGGAATAGGTCAGTGGTTTGAAGGCAGAGCACTCTCAATTCAGTTGCAAGTGGGGCTGTGCGAAGCCCCTCCCCCCCAATCCTGAACTCAGATGGCTGATTCAAGCACACCTAATTCCCGTATTTTGTGACTGTTTGGGAGGAATTCACAAAGTCTGTTAGTTACATCAAGTCATGTGACTTAAGACAACCGCAGACACAAAAGGGCTGAGGGCAGAAAAATGACAACTTTCTTAAAGTCCCATTTTCAAAATTGGAATAAAAAACTCAACTTTACCATTAAATAGGGCTTTTCATTAAATACCAAAGACAGCAAACATGCCATACCTACCTGCTCCCAATTGAAATTACAGCTTTTTAAATGTAATAAGGAATCTCCAATGTAATCCTGTGGGAGGGGTAGGCCTCACAGTAGTGAAAAATGAATTTAGTTTTTCATTACCAGGTCATGTAAGTACATGTCCAACATTTCAATTACAATGCACACTGCTCTATGGGCTACCTATGGCCTACCTTGAGGATGACCTATATGTAATAAAAGGGGATGTTAAGAGTTTGCTAGGGTGTTTTCTTGCCAAGTTGACTGTCAGTTTAAAACTGTATTCAGGCTGCAGCAGCAGGCTTGGGTTGTGTTTAAGGTGCTACTTAAGCAGGTGGTACAATAAGTACTGCAGGCCCACTGGTAGCATTTCATTTACTGATCCTGGGTGTTTAGTATACCACTCCATAAGAGACTTATAAGTAAATTACATATGTTAAATGGGTAAAAGCCAATTTAACCATGCCTTGCAGGAGTAAGCATCACCACTTTAGCACTGGTTAGCAGTGGTAAAGTGCACAGAGTCCTAAGGTCATCAAAATAAGTCCAGCAAAATGGAGCAGGAGTGGTAAAAGGTTAAGACCACCCTAAGGCTGACACACCCAACATCGCGATTCTACTATGCACTGTGTTCTCACAAATCATGTCATTTGAGATGTCATAAGTTTTGTTATAAATGCTATAATTTCCCATGGTATAAGCAAGGGTACACCTACTGCATGTAAAAGGGGCAACTTATAGTTAATGTAGTGTGGCGATTAGTGCGGCAAGACTATGTATGGAGGCTTAGAGAAAGGTGGGTCCCAAAACACCTTTTATCCATGCAATTTCCATATAGAAAATTAGACAACAATAGAGAACACCTGAACACAATTAAACCAAATTTGACAGAAAGCTATATTTTTATCCAGAAAGTGTGTTTTCAGTGGCTTTGTGTAAATCTGTTCAAACGTTTCTGAGAAGTTAAGGTTTAAAACAATAGCAATATCTGTTGCCATGGTATTCCTGAGTGAACAAATAAGATAACATAGAATTGTGACTTGCTGATGCTGTGGGAGTCTTGCGGGATGGAGCACTCTCATTGGCTGGCCACAACATGAAGAAAAATATTGCGGCTGCCATTACAGAACTTAAGGTTCGGTCCTTGAGTCCTCAAAAAACATAACATAGAAAGAAGCAAACAAAAATGTGGGAGAGTTTGTTGTAGTCCCCCTTGACTCCCACTGGAGGAAGTACATACTCTCCTTTTCGACCTGTGGTAATATAAAAAAAAGTTTGGGGTGGCGGTCTTTGGCTAGTTGGATGCTCGTTGGGGTGTTGAACTTCCACAGAGGGGTGGTCTCTAAGGTATCAGAATAAGCTATTAATTTAAGACATCACAAACATAGAAATTGACTGAAAAATACAACGGTGAAAGCGGAGTTATATGTAAGTAAGGTAGTAAGATTTTAGGTTATGTTAATCAAAATCTTTAAAATTTCACTGAAAAAGGTAAAGTTTAAAGTGGAGTTATGGGTAGGTCTTCTAATACTTAAAAAATACTCATTTGAACTAAAAAAAAAAAAATGAAATACACTGCTTCTTTGTAACTTACATAAGTATAATTTGCATCACTATGATGCCCTGCTTACAACATCACATATTTAATCACTGATGATGTCTGAAATCTATGATAGCTCAAGTTATACACGTCAGTTACTTATAACTTGTAAATTACAGTGTATTGTGGGTTTAAAACAGTTTAAACTGTAGTTTTTTTTTATTACTAGAAGTCTACATTAAACTCCACTTTCGCCAGTGAATAAATATATAAAATGTGCATGGGAATGTGTTGCAGTAACAATGTGAGTGCCTGATGTACTTCAAGGCTGGGCTGGTGTTGTCTGCTAACCTTTTGACCTTTTCAATGCTTATTTTGTTTTGTCATCATTTTAGTAAAATGTATTTGTTGTGTGAGCTGCAGGCCCTCATCAATATACAAAAAAAGATATTCACTCAAAGCAAATATATTTTGTGTCTCAAAAAGTACATTGCCATAGTAGCCCCGGGCACTAAGGAAACTACTGTGTATGCTTGTATGCAGTTGTGCTCCTTATGAAAGGCCATATTGCCGTCGGCCACAGTGCAGTTAGCCTACGGCAGAGCAGGGCTGGCCCATTGACCTTTGCTGTGTGCTGTAGTGGGCTGAATTGTGAAATGTGTACAACAGTGCAATGGGTTAAAAATATATATAATTTTACTTTAAAAAATCTAAATGCCTTGTCTAACGCCGGGTTGAAAAATCTGATGAATGTCACTTTATGAGCATGCTCCCCACATTTATAGTATGGTAAAGCTCTAGCTGAGTATGGATATTTTGTACCCACAATTTAGAGCGTCGTATGACACTATTGCTATATTGATAACATTATTATTTTTGACTTTACAGCCACGATTCAAATGGGTATATCCTTGCAACCTAATGATAACTTTGAATTCAAGGTAGGGAGCATACCCGAGCCCAAATATCCTACTGTCCTATTATCCTTTTCAGCACATTATTTCCCAAATGTGCTTATGTCTACAACTTTAACAAAATTAGTTTTAGGGCGCTTTTCGAAATTCCGCAGTTAATTTCTTCATTTTTCAGATAAGGGCAAAACATATCAATAATGTATGAAAATTAAGCTTTCCAGAGTTTCTTTAATCATTCTTATCGCCATGTAGCCCTGTTAGTGTTTAAATCGACATTTGGTGCACTACGTTTTGAATTATGATAATTCAGTTTCAGCCATACAGACCAAAGATGTTAACATTCGCAGCCTTGGAGTGGATGACCATTCATGTGCTCATTTTGGTTGTTTGAAGATTCATGCACATCTGTCTGTACGCTGCTATTCACTTCAGACTGGCAAAATGTATTCAAACCGAAATGCAAATTCAGTGCTTCTTTTCGAAATGAGATAGTGTATCTTAGAAACTCAATCTTACGACCCAGACAGCATACTGAGTGTATTAAGCATGCATAAATAAAAGAACCAATTTCAAATGTTCTGCAGTGTATTTCAAATATCCAGTTCAGCCTCTACACAGATTTAAAGAAACAAGGCACAGGACGGTTTGACAAAGCCAATAGGTTTTTCTACATTGCATGCACCATTGTTAAACAACATATATGCACACATGCACACGTAGAGCATATTCACGAACTAGGAGACTTACTAACAAACTATCATGGAAAACTAGGAACTTCACAATGTCCAAAATATATACCTGTACACAACACAATAAAAACAGTTGCACGCAGACCAACAAGCGCATCCAGCCCTGTCCAAGCGGAAGTGCATCACGTCATTGCTGACAATACATGGTTACCAGCGTCAGAGGGCACGTGTTGATGTGCTGCAGGGCAGGCTGGGATCACCTGGGCAGCACAGGGAAAGGTGCTCTAGGCGGGCGGTGGGTGATTTTTCTCAGAGGAGCACTGGGTGTAGTGTCTCAGAGGAACGTGTTATATTGTCTCAGTGGAACAGTTGGCAATATTGCTCATGCGAATACTGGCAGGTTTGCTTTTTGGGAGGTCTTGGACCTCTGATGATTTACCAGACAAAATTACTTCTGGTTCAAAGGCTGAGAGATGAGAAGAACTGTGTGATGATGAGGGCAGGAAAACAGAAATTGTTCAGCTGTGTTACCGTATTATTGGCCTTTCTAGAATGGCCATGCTACCGCACGTATGGAGAACAGATAGAGAACAGTTTCGACTCTCTTACGGATTGTGGGGAGATTGCTAGAATTGTGAGCGGGTGCATGTGAGTGATATTCATGAAATCTCTGTTTGATATTTGCAAGAGGTGTCTCAACCCAGATATATAAGCTTTGGATCCAGCATTTCACCAGAGAGTGACTACCATCAAGCTGTCCTTTGTATGGACATGCTTCTTGCATTCTAGGATTTCTAATCTTAAACATATACTAGAAAAGGCAACAGTGGCATATTCTGTTGGCTAGAAAGACAGAACAGGCTGGGGGGGGGGGGGGTCAAATGAGGCCCAGATACCCAGATATAGACCAGGATATATCAGACCACCCTGATATTTAAATAAAGTATGGAGTTAGAACTATGAATGCCTTGGGGCAAGATTGAGGCAGACGATTTTCCTAGGCAAATGGGAATGAGGAGGCCATTATATTTGTTTTTCGGATAGGATTTCCCTTAAGATGTGAAAGGTCACATTCCCTCACGGCAGTCCTAGGGGGCAAGCCGCTCCTTTTCCTTTGGGTCACAGGTGTGGCAGAAGAAATTTGAAGATCATATACATTTTTTAAGTCAGTCTCTAATGTGAGCACAAGAACCTTTATCCGTCAGAGGCTTAGTGGAACCTCATTCCCACCAGCAGGCACTCCAATTCAAATAGATTGAGGGTCTTGTACAGAGTTGATCAGAATGGGGCAAAAGGTCTAGTACGTTCTTTCGTGGCCTCCTCCAGCACCAGGCTCTCAATACCTAAAGACATCAGCAAGGGCTCGATGCTGAGCATGTGATGTGCAACAGAACAGTTTTGGAGTTCACTTTTACCCAAATACCATGGTGAATAATCACAGCAGAAGCCATTGTATGGTGAATTTACTACGCACACATTCTCACACCAGCACAGCATCAACATCACGATGCCCAAAGTGCAGCACTGCAGTGCAACATGGGGAACTTTCTCAACTGCAATTTTTTACCCCATTAGGGTGGGTTTTGCCTTCCCTGTCAATCCCCTTCCTGTGCACAGGGTATTGCAACTGTTTTCAAGACTGCACCTCACCACTGGAAGGCAATAATTCCAAAGGTCAGTTTTCTTCCTGCCGTCTTTTTGACGTGGGCCACTGCACCATTTGGCACTCCTTCCAGCACTAGCATGCATACTCTAGGGTAAACTTCTCTGTATGTTGTGATGCTCCCAGGTTTAGCAAGTTTACACAGAATATTGGAACCAAAAATAATGTGTACCAATGTATTGTGTCAAGAATATTGAGGACAAAAATAATGTGAAGTTAAGTTTCTATAGGTAAGTAAAGTTTTACTATATATAACTCAACATATATGTACATTGACCATATATAAGTCTTCAAGGTACACAGAAGTGGGTTAAGAATAGTAAATCTATACTTCCCTATTTGCACTTACCCTCTCAAGATTTTGGTCCTTGATTTCTTTGACACAATATTCTGTCAACACAATAGTTTTGGCTGCAATATTCTGACAGTAATTTCCAGATTTTGTCAGTCTTAGCACGACCTTCCAATAAAGCTCATTCCAGCATCAGCTCTGATGTCCTGGCCCTACTTTTGTGAGATTGCAAAAAGTGTTTCTCTTTCCTACCTAGGACCATTAAAGGGATGACAAACAGCAAGCTCCGATCTTATACGGAGCACACCCTTTCATCTCTCTTCTTTCCCAGTGTCATCATTTCACCCGATGGTTTCATTTATAAGAAAGAGAAGACCTATTAGAAATGGGGTCTTTGGTTGACAGTCAGGTTACCCCCTGTTAAAGCAAGGACCCTCACTCTAGTCAGGGTAAAAGAGAATCACCCTCAGCTAACCCCTGCTTACACCCTTGGTAGCTTGGCAGAGCAGTAGGCTTAACTTCAGAGCGCTAGGTGTAAAGTATTTGTACCAACACACACAGTAACTTCAAAAAAACACTACAAAATGACACAACACCGGTTTAGAACAATAGGAAATATTTATCTAAACAAAACAAGACCAAAACGACAAAAATCCGACATACACAAGTCAAGTTATGAATTTTTAAAGATTAAACTCAAAAATAGCGCTTAGAAACAAAAATGCTTAGATGAGATGTTAACACGGCGTCGTGACGGAGTCGTTCCCAACAAGCCGACACCAGCGGCGCCTGAAACGGAGTCGTGTAGACCCCCAAGTACAGTACCTTTGGTGAAGAGTGAAAACAAGCCGATGCGCGAAGTCGGGGATCGCAGTGTCTGTGCGAAACGTTGAATCCGTGCACTTCGAGCGGCGTCAGTCACGACGTGGTGCGGCGACTTCCACGGAGTCGCGGACTTCAGCAGGGCTGCGACGGCATCGGGCGTTCCAGCGAAGGTCACGGCGTCAGGTGCAGGCGGCGTTACCGGATTCAGCAGCGGCGTCTGTCCGAAGTCGTCCGAAGTCGATTTCCTTGGATTCCACCAGCTTTCCTTTCAAGGGCCCAGGGACTGGATAGGGCACCACTTGTCAGAGCAGGAGTCTCTCCAGAGACTCCAGGTGCTGGGAGAGAGAAGTCTTTGCTGTCCCTGAGACTTCAAACAACAGGAGGCAAGCTCTAACTCAAGCCCTTGGAGATTTCTTCACAAGATGGAAGGCACACAAAGTCCAGTCTTTGCCCTCTTACTCTGGCAGAAGCATCAATGCAGGAAAGCTCCACAAAGCACAGTCACAGGCAGGGCAGCACTTCTTCCTCAGCTATCAGCTCTTCTCCAGGCAGAGGTTCCTCTTGGTTCCAGAAGTGTTTCTAAAGTCTGTAGATTTGGGTGCCCTTCTTATAACCATTTTAGTCTTTGAAGTCACCTTTCTTCAAAGGGGACTCACACCTACTTGTGAAATCCTGCCTTGCCCAGGCAAGGCCTCAGACACACCCCAGGGGGTTGTAGCCGGCATTGTCAGAGGCAGGCACAGTCCTTTCAGATGAGAGTGACCACTCCACCCCTCCCTCCTAGCAGAGATGGCTAATCAGGAAATGCAGGTTACACCCCAGCCCCCTTTGTGTCACTGTCTAGTGCGAGGTGAAAAACAACCCAACTGTCAAACTGACCCAGACAGGGAATCCACAAACAAGGCAGAGTCACAGAATGGTTTAAGCAAGAAAATGCTCACTTTCTAAAAGTGGCATTTTCAAACGCACAATCTTAAAATCAACTTTACTAAAAGATGTATTTTTAAATTGTGAGTTCAGGGACCCCAAACTCCACATGGCCATCTACTCTCTAGGGGAATCTACACTTTAATCATATTTAAAGGTAGCCCCATATTATCCTATGAGAGAGACAGGCCTTGCAACAGTGGAAAACGAAGTTGGCAGTATTTCACTGTCAGGACATATAAATCACATTACTATATGTCCTACCTTATCCATACACTGCACCCTGCCCTTAGGGCTACCTAGGGCCTACCTTAGGGGTGCCTTACATGTAAGAAAAGGGAAGGTTTAGGCCTGGCAAGTGGGTACACTTGCCAAGTCGAATTTACAGTTTAAAAATACACACACAGACACTGCAGTGGCAGGTCTGAGACATGATTACAGAGCTACTTATGTGGGTGGCACAAATAGTGCTGCAGGCCCACCAGTAGCATTTGATTTACAGGCCCTGGCACCTCTAGTGCACCTTACTAGGGACTTAATAGTAAATCAAATAGGCCAATCATGGATAAACCAATTACATACAATTTACACGGAGAGCATATGCACTTTAGCACTGGTTAGCAGTGGGAAAGTGCTCAGAGTTCAAAAGCCAACAGCGACAGGTCAGAAATAAATAGGAGGCAGGAGGCAAAAAGATTCAGGATGACCCTGCATAAGCAAAAGTCCAACAAGACCATTTTCTGCATGATCCATCACTTCTCTTGATTTAGAGCAGCTCACTAAATTAATGTTTTCATGGGAATGCTTGTTCAGTGTTCATTGCCTCAATTGTTGAGGTACTGGAGTTGGTAAAAGAGGAAGAACGATTGCTCTCTTTGCCTAGCATGGCATGGAATCTCTTGGGGTTCCAAGCTAAGGAAAACATATATATACTACAGCACATGCATGACCTTTGCTGCTGTCTGTCTCGTGTACGCTTTGAGACCTTTTTTCGGTAGGCTGCAGAGATAGAGGGAAGCCTCTCCGTCGGAATATCTGCATTACTCACTATTTGTGTGAAGGAAAAACTCAGCAGTGTGTTCTGCAGTCCACTGACCTCTGCTGCTCCTGCATTTATCTTTCTCCAGGCGGAAGGCAGCGACTCAAAAACCAAAGGTAACTTTTCTGAGCAGAGCTGGACACAGAAAAGGGCAGGTGTATTTCCCCTGTCTGTTAAGAAAGTATTAGTGTTACGTGATTCCATTAAGGCACTGTTCGAGAAAGATAAAATACCCCTAAATTAAAATCAGTGGCTGGTAACTCAGCTCTGAGAGTGGAGATACTTTGACCTTGCTACTATAGTGGTCATCCTCACACATCCATTTATTCAAATGTACTTAGAAATTTTGAAGGATTTCTTTATGTGGCTGGGTTTCTTGCTGACATCACTGGCGCAGACTGGCAATTCCAATGGACTCGTCTTTAAAGTTGAACTTTACACTGGTTAGTAAAGTTGCTGGAAGCCGATGCCCACCCAGAACGGCTTAATTTCAGAGTTTGTGGCAGCGGATCACCAACAGTAGTAATGGATGCTATAATCGCCAGACGTAAGAGTCATACCACAGCAGGGTGTTGCCAATGCCATAGGCAGCAGAGGAGGATACTAACTTGCAATTAATACATTTAAAGCAATTTCCTAAGACACTCAAACTGCATGTAGTATTAGAGGTAACTGGTATCAAAAGTCACACAGAAGAAATTAAGCTGGACATTACTGAAAGTGGAGGCTATCTGATCAGATTTCCAGAGAATATTGGAAACGAAGGTCTACCTGGTCAAATCAATGTTGAAGGCAGCTCTTAACCATGCTCTTTTGGATCCCTTGTAAGAGAAGCTGTTTCCATCATTCTTCTAAAGCCTACGATGATGGCTAAGGTAATGGGTTGTGGGAGGCCAAAATAGCTAAAGTGTTACCACTATGCCTCGTGTTCAGCCCTCTTCTAATCATTAAGTGGGGTTGCTGGGTAGGCTGTAAAGCAAAACGTGCCTTTCTACTTGCCAGCTGATCCCACCACCTTCCGTGTTGGAGGGTCTATATTGGCGGTGGTGTCACGTGCCACCAGCACCTGGACTCTGTCTGCTGTGAGTCCTACTCAGCCAAATGGTGCCAACCCAGTCCTGGACCCTTGGAAGTGAGTATCTGTGCTGCAACCAAAGAGCATCCTGACCAGAAACAGTGCATTTCCTCTTGATGATGGTACATTGCTGATTGAGAGATGTGTCATCCTTGGATTCTGACGTATCTTTATTCATGGGTGGCTCAGTACCAAACAAGCGGTTTGATGATGACACATTGCCCTAATGCCTAACACTGCCTGATCTTCGAAGAAACAATGCATTGCCTGCATATCCTCGATCAATAGTGACACATCTCCTATTGTGCTCAAGCCCTCGACATTGACGCTTCTTCTATCCAAGGTACTTTTTCAATGGACCCAATATGGGTTCTATAGCCAGCCTGCCCTCTAGCTCGGTCAGCCTGAACTTTTGATTTATCTTGGTCTAGCATGATCTCAAGTAACCGTTTAGCGCTGTTGACCTCTGGTTTATTCTTTAAAAATTCATATCTCAACTTATACTGATTTGATATTTGGCATTTTGGTCTTGTTTTACTCATAAAAATATAATCTATTTTTCTAACCCCTTGTGGAGTACTTTTTATGGTGTTTTCATTGTGTTACTGTGTGTGTGGTGTGTGTTTGTTGCACAAATACTTTACACATTGCCTCTTTAGATAAGCCTGCCTGCTCTGTGCCAGGCTACCAGAGGGTGAGCACAGGTTACCTCTAGGTGTATATCTACCTTACAGTGACTAGAAGTGGTGGTTCCTGCTTGTACAGGGTGCATACTGTGAAAACTAGAAACCCCAGTTCTAGCATTAGTGATCAACGGTGAGGATAGGACCTGTATTTGTGTAATTACAGATTGTAATTGTAATTGAAATTGTATTTATATAGAGCTTCCTACACCGATTAGGCATCAAAATGCTTTTTGGTGAGTAGCACACTACTCCGGAACCCAAAATGATTAGTGGTAGATTGGTATAGGGAAATATAAGTACAGTATTAGTATGAGTTGTTGTAAGCAGAGGGTATGTGAGTTTGTTAGTAGGTTTGAATTTGCAGAAAGCAGGGATAGAGGAGGGAAGAATCTAGAATTGTTAATTGAGTGTTTATAGTGGTAGGATGAGGATTGGGATGAGTAAAGGAGAGCCTGTAGAAAGTAGCTAGGGAGATCATAGTAGTAGAAGGAGTTTTGGATAAGTCAAAGGTGAGATAAGTGAGGGAGAAATTAGTAGGGTTATTTAGGAGATCATAGTACTAAACCGAGGTTCATGGTGAGCCAGCAGCAGTAGAGGAGGGAAGAGTTAGGCTGGGTGATTTTGAAAATCATAGTAGTAGAATGGATTTGGGATGAGTCAGAGAGTGGGGGTGGAGGATAGACTGATAGAGGTATAGGGTGATGGGGAGACAGAGTAAAGCTTATGAGAGAGAGTTCTTTTTTTGCTTTTTTCTTCATCTTGTACAGTCGGACCAAAATAATGAATAGATAGATATGTAAATATGTAGAAAGGGAATATATGTGTGAGGAATATAACTATGGATATAATATTTTGAGATTTAAAGTTGTGTTGTATAAACACAGATTTTCAAGATTAGCAATATTTGAGGTAAATTTATTTGTGTACTTTGCTAAAATTATTTTAGTAACTCAGTGTTCACTACAACTGTACACTAAGACCATTTCAAATCTTTCAGTTCTCCCTGATTGGCTTTTTGATTGTTCTGTTAAATTATGTCTCAGTCTGGAGAAGCAGCACCTGCACCAATGTAGTTTGAGCTGGTCAGGTTAGAATCCTACACTGTGCTTCAGCTGAAAGATTTCTACAAGGATTGCCAAGTATCAATAAAAGGCTTTACCAGAAAGGTGGAGCTGCAGAAAGCCTTGATAGCCTGGGTGTTAGAAATGGGGTTTTTGGTTGGCAGTCAGGTTACCCTCTGTCCAAGCATGAACCCTCACTCTAGTCAGGGTAAGTCACACACAATCCAAATTATCCTATGCCCCCCCTCTGGTAGCTTGGCACGAGCAGTCAGGCTTAACTTAGAAGGCAATGTGTAAAGTATTTGTGCAATAAATCATACAATAACACCATCTAGCACCACAAAAATACACCACACAGTGTTTAGAAAAATATAGAATATTTATCTGGATATTTGTAGATCAACACAATAAAAGATGCAATAAGAATTTGTAGAAATATCACTGAAAAGTTGTATAAAGTGTCTTAAGTCTTTAAAAAGCAAACAAAGGTGGTCATTCTGACCCTGGCGGTCTTTGACCGCCAGGGCGGAGGACCGCGGGAGCACCGCCGACAGGCCGGCGGTGCTCCAATGGGGATTCCGACCGCGGCGGTAAAGCCGCGGTCGGACCGGCACCACTGGCGGGGTCCCGCCAGTGTACCGCGGCCCCATTGAATCCTCCGCGGCGGCGCAGCTTGCTGCACCGCCGCGGGGATTCCGACCCCCCCTACCGCCATCCAGATCCCGGCGGTCGGACCGCCGAGATCCGGATGGCGGTAGTGGGGGTCGCGGGGCCCCTGGGGGCCCCTGCAGTGCCCATGCCACTGGCATGGGCATTGCAGGGGCCCCCGTAAGAGGGCCCCTACATGTATTTCACTGTCTGCTGCGCAGACAGTGAAATACGCGACGGGTGCAACTGCACCCGTCGCACAGCTTCCACTCCGCCGGCTCGATTCCGAGCCGGCTTCATCGTGGAAGCCTCTTTCCCGCTGGGCTGGCTGGCGGTCTGAAGGCGACCGCCCGCCAGCCCAGCGGGAAAGTCAGAATTACCGCCGCGGTCTTTCGACCGCGGAACGGTAACCTGACGGCGGGACTTTGGCGGGCGGCCTCCGCCGCCCGCCAAGGTCAGAATGAGGGCCAAAGTCTCTTTCAAGCACAAAGTACCTGGTTTGGAGTGGAAAATCTCCGCAGAGGGCCGCAGAGGAGGAGATGCTTGGAAAAATGGTGTGTGCGTTGGTTTCGCCCCTTCACACACGGACTTGCGTCGTTATTTTTCACATGGGAAGACGTGCGTCGTTCTGCAGGAAGAAAAATGATGTGTGCGTCAGTTTCGCCCCTTCACACACAGACTTGCATCGTTATTTTTCACTCGGGGAAGACGTGCGTCGTTTTCCGGCATGCAGGGTGACTCCTTCTATGGTTCGCGGGATTACCAGATGTCCCAGGGTCTGTGTGTGGATTCCTCGGCTTGTTTTCCGGCTATGCGTCATTACGGGAGGCTATGCGTGGAATTTTCTTTCTCGCAGCAGGCGTCGCGTCGATTTCCTCTCTGGAAGCCGGGAGGCGTTGTCCATGCGAGGCCGTGCGTCGAAGTTCCGGTCGCCCCGTAGGCGTCGCGTCGGGCAGCGTCGGCGTGCGGCGATTTTCTCACTGCAGAGCAAGCTGTGCGTAAAATGTTTTGGCGCAAGAGGAGTCCAAATGAAAAAGAGAAGTCTTTTTGGTCCTGAGACTTCAGGGAACAGGAGGCATGCTCTATCCAAGCCCTTGGAGAGCACTTTGGCAGCCAGACAAGAGTTCAGCAAGGCAGCAGGCCAACAGCAAGGCAGCAGTCCTTTGTAGAAAGCAGACAGGTGAGTCCTTTGAGCAGCCAGGCAGTTCTTCTTGGCAGGATGCAGGTTCTGGTTTCTTCCCCAACAAGCCGACACCAGCGGCGCCTGAAACGGAGTCGTGTAGACCCCCAAGTACAGTACCTTTGGTGAAGAGTGAAAACAAGCCGATGCGCAAAGTCGGGGATCGCAGTGTCTGTGCGAAACGTTGAATCCGTGCACTTCGAGCGGTGTCAGTCACGACGTGGTGCGGCGACTTCCACGGAGTCGCGGACTTCAGCAGGGCTGCGACGGCATCGGGCGTTCCAGCGAAGGTCACGGCGTCAGGTGCAGGCGGCGTTACCGGATTCAGCAGCGGCGTCTGTCCGAAGTCATCCGAAGTCGATTTCCTTGGATTCCACCAGCTTTCCTTTCAAGGGCCCAGGGACTGGATAGGGCACCACTTGTCAGAGCAGGAGTCTCTCCAGAGACTCCAGGTGCTGGGAGAGAGAAGTCTTTGCTGTCCCTGAGACTTCAAACAACAGGAGGCAAGCTCTAACTCAAGCCCTTGGAGATTTCTTCACAAGATGGAAGGCACACAAAGTCCAGTCTTTGCCCTCTTACTCTGGCAGAAGCATCAATGCAGGAAAGCTCCACAAAGCACAGTCACAGGCAGGGCAGCACTTCTTCCTCAGCTATCAGCTCTTCTCCAGGCAGAGGTTCCTCTTGGTTCCAGAAGTGTTTCTAAAGTCTGTAGATTTGGGTGCCCTTCTTATACCCATTTTAGTCTTTGAAGTCACCTTTCTTCAAAGGGGACTCACACCTACTTGTGAAATCCTGCCTAGCCCAGGCAAGGCCTCAGACACACCCCAGGGGGTTGTAGCCGGCATTGTCAGAGGCAGGCACAGTCCTTTCAGATGAGAGTGACCACTCCACCCCTCCCTCCTAGCAGAGATGGCTAATCAGGAAATGCAGGTTACACCCCAGCCCCCTTTGTGTCACTGTCTAGTGCGAGGTGAAAAACAACCCAACTGTCAAACTGACCCAGACAGGGAATCCACAAACAAGGCAGAGTCACAGAATGGTTTAAGCAAGAAAATGCTCACTTTCTAAAAGTGGCATTTTCAAACGCACAATCTTAAAATCAACTTTACTAAAAGATGTATTTTTAAATTGTGAGTTCAGGGACCCCAAACTCCACATGGCCATCTACTCTCTAGGGGAATCTACACTTTAATCATATTTAAAGGTAGCCCCATATTATCCTATGAGAGAGACAGGCCTTGCAACAGTGGAAAACGAAGTTGGCAGTATTTCACTGTCAGGACATATAAATCACATTACTATGGCCCTAATTCTGAGTCTGACGGGCGGTGGAGGCCGCCCGCCAGACTTCCCCCCTCCGAAATACCGCTCCGCGGTCGAAAGACCGCGGAGGGTATTCCGAGTTTTCCCCTGGGCTGGCGGGCGGTCTTCGCAAGACCGCCCGCCAGCCCAGGGGAAAACTCCCTTCCCACGATGACGCCGGCTCGTAATAGAGCCGGCGGAGTGGGAAGGTGCGACGGGTGCAGTTGTACCCGTCGCGTATTTCAGTGTCTGCTTTGCAGACACTGAAATACTTTTAGGGGCCCTCTTACGGGGGCCCCTGCCGTGCCCATGCCATAGGCATGGGCACGGCAGGGGCCCCCAGGGGCCCCGTGACTCCCCCTCCCGCCATCCGGTTCCCGGCGGGAGAACCGCCAGGAACTGGATGGCGGGAGGGGGAGTCGGAATCCTCCATGGCTGCGGAGCGCGCTCCGCAGCCATGGAGGATTCCTACGAGCGGCGGAAAGTCAGCGGGAGACCGCTGGCTTTCCGCATCTGACCGCGGCTAAACCGCCGCGGTCAGAATGCTCGTAGGAGCACCGCCAGCCTGTTGGCGGTGCTCCCGTGGTCGGTGGCCCTGGCGGCCACCGACCGCCAGGGTCGGAATGACCCGCTATATGTCCTACCTTATCCATACACTGCACCCTGCCCTTAGGGCTACCTAGGGCCTACCTTAGGGGTGCCTTACATGTAAGAAAAGGGAAGGTTTAGGCCTGGCAAGTGGGTACACTTGCCAAGTCGAATTTACAGTTTAAAAATACACACACAGACACTGCAGTGGCAGGTCTGAGACATGATTACAGAGCTACTTATGTGGGTGGCACAACCAGTGCTGCAGGCCCACCAGTAGCATTTGATTTACAGGCCCTGGCACCTCTAGTGCACCTTACTAGGGACTTAATAGTAAATCAAATAGGCCAATCATGGATAAACCAATTACATACAATTTACACGGAGAGCATATGCACTTTAGCACTGGTTAGCAGTGGGAAAGTGCTCAGAGTTCAAAAGCCAACAGCGACAGGTCAGAAATAAATAGGAGGCAGGAGGCAAAAAGATTCAGGATGACCCTGCATAAGCAAAAGTCCAACAAGACCATTTTCTGCATGTCCCACCACTTCTCTTGATTTAGAGCAGCTCACTAAATTAATGTTTTCATGGGAATGCTTGTTCAGTGTTCATTGCCTCAATTGTTGAGGTACTGGAGTTGGTAAAAGAGGAAGAACGATTGCTCTCTTTGCCTAGCATGGCATGGAATCTCTTGGGGTTCCAAGCTAAGGAAAACATATATATACTACAGCACATGCATGACCTTTGCTGCTGTCTGTCTCGTGTACGCTTTGAGACCTTTTTTCGGTAGGCTGCAGAGATAGAGGGAAGCCTCTCCGTCGGAATATCTGCATTACTCACTATTTGTGTGAAGGAAAAACTCAGCAGTGTGTTCTGCAGTCCACTGACCTCTGCTGCTCCTGCATTTATCTTTCTCCAGGCGGAAGGCAGCGACTCAAAAACCAAAGGTAACTTTTCTGAGCAGAGCTGGACACAGAAAAGGGCAGGTGTATTTCCCCTGTCTGTTAAGAAAGTATTAGTGTTACGTGATTCCATTAAGGCACTGTTCGAGAAAGATAAAATACCCCTAAATTAAAATCAGTGGCTGGTAACTCAGCTCTGAGAGTGGAGATACTTTGACCTTGCTACTATAGTGGTCATCCTCACACATCCATTTATTCAAATGTACTTAGAAATTTTGAAGGATTTCTTTATGTGGCTGGGTTTCTTGCTGACATCACTGGTGCAGACTCTGGCAATTCCAATGGACTCGTCTTTAAAGTTGAACTTTACACTGGTTAGTAAAGTTGCTGGAAGCCGATGCCCACCCAGAACGGCTTAATTTCAGAGTTTGTGGCAGCGGATCACCAACAGTAGTAATGGATGCTATAATCGCCAGACGTAAGAGTCATACCACAGCAGGGTGTTGCCAATGCCATAGGCAGCAGAGGAGGATACTACCTTGCAATTAATACATTTAAAGCAATTTCCTAAGACACTCAAACTGCATGTAGTATTAGAGGTAACTGGTATCAAAAGTCACACAGAAGAAATTAAGCTGGACATTACTGAAAGTGGAGGCTATCTGATCAGATTTCCAGAGAATATTGGAAACAAAGGTCTACCTGGTCAAATCAATGTTGAAGGCAGCTCTTAACCATGCTCTTTTGGATCCCTTGTAAGAGAAGCTGTTTCCATCATTCTTCTAAAGCCTACGATGATGGCTAAGGTATTGGGTTGTGGGAGGCCAAAATAGCTAAAGTGTTACCACTATGCCTCGTGTTCAGCCCTCTTCTAATCATTAAGTGGGGTTGCTGGGTAGGCTGTAAAGCAAAACGTGCCTTTCTACTTGCCAGCTGATCCCACCACCTTCCGTGTTGGAGGGTCTATATTGGCGGTGGTGTCACGTGCCACCAGCACCTGGACTCTGTCTGCTGTGAGTCCTACTCAGCCAAATGGTGCCAACCCAGTCCTGGACCCTTGGAAGTGAGTATCTGTGCTGCAACCAAAGAGCATCCTGACCAGAAACAGTGCATTTCCTCTTGATGATGGTACATTGCTGATTGAGAGATGTGTCATCCTTGGATTCTGACGTATCTTTATTCATGGGTGGCTGTTAGAAATGGGGTCTTTGGTTGACAGTCTGGTTACCCCCTGTTCAAGCAAGGACCCTCACTCTAGTTAGGATAAAAGAGAATCACCCTCAGCTAACCCCTGCTTACCCCCTTGGTAGCTTGGCAGAGCAGTAGGCTTAACCTCAGAGTGCTAGGTGTAAAGTATTTGTACCAACACACACAGTAACTTAATGAAGACACTACAAAATGACACAACACCAGTTTAGAAAAATAGGAAATATTTATCTAGACAAAACAAGACCAAAACGACAAAAATCCAACATACACAAGTCAAGTTATGATTTTTTTAAAGGTTTAAAATAAAAAGAGTCTTTAGGTAGTTGTAACACCACACTAGCGCTGCTAACGTGAAAATGTACCTGGTTTGCGTCAAAAATAACCCCGCACGGGCGGTGTGCGTCGAAAGTAACCCTGCACGGCTGTGTGCGTCGAAAACAACTCGGCACGGCGGTGCGTGTTGAAAAAGCCAGCCACAAGACGATCCGAAAGTCCCGCGGCGCAGGGTGCGATCTCTCAGTCTCCGTCAGCGATGCTGCGCGTCGTTTCTCCTGCTCCGGGCGTCGGTTTTTCGGTCGCGTTTCCTGCGGCGTCGTTTCTCAGCTGCGGAACCGGCGTCGCGTCGTTTTCTCAGCCGCGATCGGATTCGCGTCGATCTTTTCTCCGCACGGTGCTCGGTGCGTGTATTTTTGTCCTTAGGCTGCCAGCCTCTCCTTTCAGGGTCCCAGGAACTGGAAGGGCACCACAGAGCAGAGTAGGGGTCTCTCCAGAGACTCCAGGTGCTGGCAGGAAGAAGTCTTTGCTATCCCTGAGACTTCAACAACAGGAGGCAAGCTCTACATCAAGCCCTTGGAGATTTCTTCTTCAAGATGGAAGGCACACAAAGTCCAGTCTTTGCCCTCTTACTCTGGCAGAAGCAGCACTGCAGGAAAGCTCCACAAAGCACAGTCACAGGCAGGGCAGCCCTTGTTCCTCAGCGATCAGCTCTTCTCCAGGCAGAGGTTCCTCTTGATTCCAGAAGTGTTTCTAAAGTTTGTAAGTTTGGGTGCCCTTCTTATACCCATTTTAGTCTTTGAAGTCACCTTTCTTCAAAGGGGACTCACACCTTCTTGTGAAATCCTGCCTTGCCCAGGCAAGGCCTCAGACACACACCAGGGGGCTGGAGACAGCATTGTCAGAGGCAGGCACAGTCCTTTCAGATGAGAGTGACCACTCCACCCCTCCCTCCTAGCAGAGATGGCTAATCAGGAAATGCAGATCACACCCCAGCTCCCTTTGTGTCACTGTCTGGTGTGAGGTGAAAAACAACCCAACTGTCAAACTGACCCAGACAGGGAATCCACAAACCAGGCAGAGTCACAGAATGGTTTAAGCAAGAAAATGCTCACTTTCTAAAAGTGGCATTTCCAAACGCACAATCTTAAAATCAACTTTACTAAAAGATGTATTTTTAAATTGTGAGTTCAGGGATCCCAAACTCCACATGTCCATCTACTCTCTAGGGGAATCTACACTTTAATCATATTTAAAGGTAGCCCCCATATTATCCTATGAGAGAGAGACAGACCTTGCAACAGTGAAAACGAAATTGGCAGTATTTCACTGTCAGGACATATAAACCACATTACTATATGTCCTACCTTATCCATACACTGCACCCTGCCCTTGGGGCTACCTAGGGCCTACCTTAGGGGTGCCTTACATGTAAGGAAAGGGAAGGTTTAGGCCTGGCAAGTGGGTACACTTGCCAAGTCGAATTTACAGTGTAAAAATACACATACAGACACTGCAGGGGCAGGTCTGAGACATGATTACAGAGCTACTTATGTGGGTGGCACAACCAGTGCTGCAGGCCCACTAGTAGCATTTGATTTACAGGCCCTGGCACCTCTAGTGCACATTACTAGGGACTTACTAGTAATTCAAATATGCCAATCATGGATGAACCACTTATATACAATTTAAACAGGAGCACTTGCACTTTAGCACTGGTTAGCAGTGGTAAAGTGCCCAGAGTAACAAAAACAGCAAAATCAGAGTCCAGCACACATCAACAACCTGGGGGACAGAGGCAAAAAGTTAAGGGAGACCACGCCAAGGATGAAAAGTCTAACACGTGTCCCCCCCAGCTAAAAGTGGGGAGCAACTACCCAACCTCATGGGAGTTCTCATCACTAAGGCGGAAGAACCTGGACAGACCATCAGCATTGGCGTGCTCTGTACCGGGTCGATGTTCCACCGTAAAGTCCATCCCCTGTAGGGAAATGGACCACCTCAACAGTTTTGGGTTCTCACCCCTCATCTGCATTAACCATCTGAGGGGTCTGTGGTCGGTCTGAACTCGGAAGTGAGTCCCAAACAAGTAGGGTCTTAGCTTCTTCAGTGCCCAGACCACAGCAAACGCTTCACGTTCTATGGCACTCCACCTACGTTCCCTGGGTAGTAACCTCCTGCTAATGAAGGCTACGGGTTGATCTAGGCCCTCTTCATTCAGCTGTGAGAGTACTGCTCCAATACCATGCTCTGAGGCGTCTGTCTGTACAACAAACTCCGTGGAGTAGTCAGGTGCCTTCAGCACAGGTGCTGTGCACATGGCAGCCTTCAGGGCATCAAAAGCGTTCTGGCAAGCCTCTGTCCAGATCACTTTCTTGGGTTGCTTCTTAGAAGTCAACTCAGTTAAGGGGGTAACAATGGTACCATATCCCTTAACGAACCTCCGATAGTATCCTGTGAGACCTAAAAAGGCTCTCACTTCAGTCTGGGTCTTGGGAGGCTCCCAAGCCAGAATCGTGTCAATCTTAGGCTGTAGGGGTGCCACCTGGCCACTCCCCACCTGGTGTCCTAAGTACACAACAGAACCCTGCCCTATTTGGCACTTGCTCGCCTTAATAGTGAGGCCTGCCTTCTGCAGGGCCTCTAACACTCTCCAGAGGTGTTGCAGGTGTTCCTCCCATGTGGAACTAAACACAGCAATGTCATCCAGGTAGGCGGCACTGAACTCATCCAGTCCTGCCAACACCTGGTTGACCAACCTCTGAAAGGTGGCAGGGGCATTCTTCATCCCAAAGGGCATCACATTGAAGTGGAAGTGCCCATCGGGGGTAGAGAATGCTGACCTCTCCTTTGCCCCTTCAGTTAAGGCAATCTGCCAGTACCCAGATGTTAAATCAAACGTACTGAGGTACTTGGCAGCTCCTAACCGATCAATGAGCTCATCAGCTCGGGGGATGGGGTGTGCGTCAGTCTTGCTGACCGCATTGAGACCCCGGTAGTCCACACAGAACCTAAGTTCTGGAGTGGCACCAGGAGCAGCAGCCTTTGGGACCAAGACCACTGGGTTGGCCCAAGGACTGCTGGAGTGCTCAATAACCCTGAGGGCTAACATTTTGGAGACTTCCTCCTTAATGCAAGCCCTCACCCTGTCAGTCACCCTGTAAACCTTATGTTTAACAGGTGTACTGTCCCCAGTGTCCACATCATGTGTGCACAGGTGTGTGACTCCTGGGATCAGGGAAAACAGTGAGGCGAACTGTCCCAGCACGTGGCGACAGTCCCTCTGCTGTTCCTCAGTCAGGGAGGGGGAGAGGATCACTCCCTCCACAGACCCATCTTTCTCTCCTGCAGACAGGAGGTCAGGAAGAGGCTCACTCTCTTCCTCCACCCCGTCATCTGTCGCTAGGAGCATGGATAGCTCAGTTCGCTCAAAGTGTGGTTTGAGGCGGTTGACATGTAGGACCCTCAAGGGGTTCCTGGGGGATTGCAAGTCTACCAGATAGGTGACCTCGCTCTTTCTTTCCACCACCTCAAAAGGCCCAGTCCACTTATCTTGGAGAGCCCTAGGCTCCACTGGTGCCATGACCCACACTTTTTGTCCAGGCTGAAACTCAACCAGAGTGGCATTCTGGTCGTACCACCGTTTCATGTCCTCCTGGCTTGCTTCGAGGTTCTCCTGAGCGAGACTCCTGAAGCGGGCAGTCTGGTTTCTTAGTGCCAGCATGTAGCTAAATACATCCTGGGGTGGTTTACTAGGAGCTTTCTCCAAAGCCTCCTTCACCAGACTGAGCGGTCCCCTCACAGGGTGGCCATAGATGAGCTCAAAGGGGCTAAAGCCAAGTCCCTTTTGAGGCACCTCCCTGTAAGCGAACAGAAGGCATGGCAAGAGGACGTCCCACTTACGCCTCAAGGGCTCTGACAGGCCCTGAATCATGCCTTTCAAGGTGCGGTTGAATCTCTCAACCAGACCATTACTTTGGGGGTGGTAAGGGGTGGTGAACTTGTAGGTTACCCCACACACCTTCCACAGAGACTTCATATAAGTGGATATGAAGTTTGTACCCCTATCAGATACTACCTCCTTGGGGAACCCCATGCGGGTAAAAACCCCCATCAAGGCACGTCCCACCACGGGGGCGGTGACCGTCCTTAGAGGAATAGCTTCTGGGTACCGTGTGGCATGGTCCACCAAGACCAGGATGAACCTGTTGCCCATGGCTGTCTTGGGATCCAGAGGCCCCACAATGTCAATTCCTACCCTTTCAAAGGGAGTACTGACTACCGGTAAAGGTTGGAGGGGAGCTTTGCATTTCCCCCCACTCTTGCCACTTGCCTGACAAGTCTGACAAGATCTACAATAAGCAGCTGACTGCTTGTTCATCAAGGGCCAGTAAAAGTGGGAGACAAGCCTCTTATAGGTCTTGTCCTGCCCTAGATGTCCTGCCAAAGGCACATCATGAGCCAAACCCAGTAGGAAGGTTCTGAAGTCCTGGGGTACCACCAGCATACGAGCTGACCCCGGCTCAGGAACCTTAGGCTCACTATACAGGAGGCCATCCTCCCAATAAATCAGGTGAGTACCTGGCGCCCCGCCAGCCGCCTGGGCTGCAGCCTGCTGCCGCAGTCCCTCAAGAGTAGGGCATTCCTTCTGCGCTGTGCAGAATACTTCCCTGGTGGGTCCCCCCTCCTGCTGCCACTGCGACAGCTCAGGGACCTCCCCCAGTTCAGCCACCTGTTCCCCTGTAGGTTCCGGGGCATCACCCTCAGGCTTTGCCTCCTCCCGGACCGTGGGAACTTCTGGGGCGGGTTTCCCGCGCCTCCTGCCTTTCCTCTTCTTGGCGGTCCCCTGGGCCACTGCTTCAGGCTCCAGGGGCTCTTGACTACCATGATTGGCTGCCATAGACCGGGTGGATACGCATACCCACCCAGGCAGACCCAACATCTCCAAGTGAGACCTGTGTTCCACCTCCTTCCAAGGGGAATCTTCCAGGTCGTTGCCTAGCAAACAATCAACAGGCATGGTTGGACTCACAGCTACTTTCCAGGAACCTGAGACCCCCCCCCCATTCAAAGGGAACCTGCGCCACTCTGCAGAGGCGCTCAGAATTGTCTACTGCAACTACTTGGTGAAGTACCCGGGGATCAATCTGCTCTTCAGACACCAGGTGACTCCTCACTGTAGTCACACTGGCTCCTGTGTCTCTTAGAGCCTCCACCCTCTGTCCATTGATGGTCACCCATTGCCTGTACTTCTTAGTGTTATCAGGCACTAGGTTTCTCTGGACCATCTCACTGTCCCCTAGTGAGACAAGGGTCATTTCTGCTGGTTCCCACCCACCTGAAACCAACTCCTCCCCAAGCGCTACACTGGCCAAACCCTGGGACGGTGCACCAGTGGGTGCCGGTGTACTTTTGGGGCATTTGGGGTCCCCCCTCACATGACCCACCTGGTCACATGAATAGCACTTACGTAGGGGACCACCTGCCATTGGCTTCCCTTTGGAGAACCATGGCTTCTTTTCACTGGGGGGTTGGGAATCCTTACCCTGGGAATCAGTTTGGGGCCCTTTAGAGAACTCATCCTGTTTGCCCTTACCCCCCCCTTTCTTCTGAGAGGGACCCTGCCCACCCTTGGCGTGGTCTCCCCCATACCTCTTTTGGACCCTGGTGCTCTCCCAGCGGTCCGCTTCCTGTGCAAGCTTCCTGGGGTCAGTCAGCTTGCTGTCAATGAGGTGCTGGCGCAGCTCTGGAAAACATAAACTGTACAAGTGCTCCCAAGCAATTAAATTGTAAAGCCCCTCATACGTGTTTACCTTACTGCCCTTCACCCAACCATCCAGTGACCTGCAACAAGAATCAACACATTCCAACCATGTTTGGGATTCCTTTCTCTTGTAGGATCTAAACTTCTCCTTGTACTGCTCAGGGGTGAGACCATACCTGGTAAGTAAGGCCTCCTTCATGGCAGGGTAGGTGAGACTCTGAGCATCCCCTAAGGCCGTCAGTGTGTCCCTCCCCTCTGCCTCAAAATGCTTCCACAGGGCTGCCCCCCAATGAGCTTCAGGGACCAGGTTCATGTGGAGAGCTGACTCATAACCCTTGAACCACAAGTAGATATCATCCTCCCTCTTATAATCCCTCACAAGGTCTTTTGGGATGTGTACCCTTCTCTCAGGCTGCACTGTAGAATTGCTGCCACCATCCCTACTGGACTGACTCCTCTGATCAATCTCTTTTAAACTGAGCTCATGAGCCATGTTTATCTTCCTTTCCTCAAGGGCCAGCTTCCTCTGTTCCATCTCTAGACTGAGCTTTTTCAGCTCCAACTGGTACTCCCTCTCTGCCTGTCTGTCCTGTAACTCTCCAGGTGTCAGACTCTTGGAGGACACACTGCTACCTGCCCTGGAGATTCTCCCCTGAGACATAGCAGGCCCACCCACTACATCAGTGTGAGTGACTTGCAACTCCTCTTCCCCCTCTGGCTCCTCATCTGTGTGCCCCTCAGCTGCTTTGGCTGTCACCCAGGCCCTCAGCGCCTTTTGCAGCTCATCCTTCTTGGATGAGCTCTTAATGGGACAGCCAACATTACTACAAAACTGCTTCAACTGAGCCACTTTGTAGCTCTCCAATTTCTCCAAGTCAAAAGCAGCTTCAGCTAGGGCATCTCCAGACTGAGACATGATGAGAGGTTAAAAAAATATGCACAGTTCCAAAAACAGAAAAGCAAGTTCTCAAATGAAGTTCCAGAAAAGTCAATCACGGGATCAGCGAAAAAAAAAAAAGAAACTGAATGCAGAGAAAAACAGTCCAAGTAGAAAAAACAAAAATCACAAGACTAGTAGTATGTGGTCACGTAGTGGTCTGAGATCAAAACAGTAGTGTACACTTAATTACTGTATGTCAAGTACAAATACAAGTCCAAATCCCGACCGCTGGTCACCAATGTTAGAAATGGGGTCTTTGGTTGACAGTCTGGTTACCCCCTGTTCAAGCAAGGACCCTCACTCTAGTTAGGATAAAAGAGAATCACCCTCAGCTAACCCCTGCTTACCCCCTTGGTAGCTTGGCAGAGCAGTAGGCTTAACCTCAGAGTGCTAGGTGTAAAGTATTTGTACCAACACACACAGTAACTTAATGAAAACACTACAAAATGACACAACACCAGTTTAGAAAAATAGGAAATATTTATCTAGACAAAACAAGACCAAAACGACAAAAATCCAACATACACAAGTCAAGTTATGATTTTTTTAAAGGTTTAAAATAAAAAGAGTCTTTAGGTAGTTGTAACACCACACTAGCGCTGCTAACGTGAAAATGTACCTGGTTTGCGTCAAAAATAACCCCGCACGGGCGGTGTGCGTCGAAAGTAACCCTGCACGGCTGTGTGCGTCGAAAACAACTCGGCACGGCGGTGCGTGTTGAAAAAGCCAGCCACACGACGATCCGAAAGTCCCGCGGCGCAGGGTGCGATCTCTCAGTCTCCGTCAGCGATGCTGCGCGTCGTTTCTCCTGCTCCGGGCGTCGGTTTTTCGGTCGCGTTTCCTGCGGCGTCGTTTCTCAGCTGCGGAACCGGCGTCGCGTCGTTTTCTCAGCCGTGATCGGATTCGCGTCGATCTTTTCTCCGCACGGTGCTCGGTGCGTGTATTTTTGTCCTTAGGCTGCCAGCCTCTCCTTTCAGGGTCCCAGGAACTGGAAGGGCACCACAGAGCAGAGTAGGGGTCTCTCCAGAGACTCCAGGTGCTGGCAGGAAGAAGTCTTTGCTATCCCTGAGACTTCAACAACAGGAGGCAAGCTCTACATCAAGCCCTTGGAGATTTCTTCTTCAAGATGGAAGGCACACAAAGTCCAGTCTTTGCCCTCTTACTCTGGCAGAAGCAGCACTGCAGGAAAGCTCCACAAAGCACAGTCACAGGCAGGGCAGCCCTTGTTCCTCAGCGATCAGCTCTTCTCCAGGCAGAGGTTCCTCTTGATTCCAGAAGTGTTTCTAAAGTTTGTAAGTTTGGGTGCCCTTCTTATACCCATTTTAGTCTTTGAAGTCACCTTTCTTCAAAGGGGACTCACACCTTCTTGTGAAATCCTGCCTTGCCCAGGCAAGGCCTCAGACACACACCAGGGGGCTGGAGACAGCATTGTCAGAGGCAGGCACAGTCCTTTCAGATGAGAGTGACCACTCCACCCCTCCCTCCTAGCAGAGATGGCTAATCAGGAAATGCAGATCACACCCCAGCTCCCTTTGTGTCACTGTCTGGTGTGAGGTGAAAAACAACCCAACTGTCAAACTGACCCAGACAGGGAATCCACAAACCAGGCAGAGTCACAGAATGGTTTAAGCAAGAAAATGCTCACTTTCTAAAAGTGGCATTTCCAAACGCACAATCTTAAAATCAACTTTACTAAAAGATGTATTTTTAAATTGTGAGTTCAGGGATCCCAAACTCCACATGTCCATCTACTCTCTAGGGGAATCTACACTTTAATCATATTTAAAGGTAGCCCCCATATTATCCTATGAGAGAGAGACAGACCTTGCAACAGTGAAAACGAAATTGGCAGTATTTCACTGTCAGGACATATAAACCACATTACTATATGTCCTACCTTATCCATACACTGCACCCTGCCCTTGGGGCTACCTAGGGCCTACCTTAGGGGTGCCTTACATGTAAGGAAAGGGAAGGTTTAGGCCTGGCAAGTGGGTACACTTGCCAAGTCGAATTTACAGTGTAAAAATACACATACAGACACTGCAGGGGCAGGTCTGAGACATGATTACAGAGCTACTTATGTGGGTGGCACAACCAGTGCTGCAGGCCCACTAGTAGCATTTGATTTACAGGCCCTGGCACCTCTAGTGCACATTACTAGGGACTTACTAGTAATTCAAATATGCCAATCATGGATGAACCACTTATATACAATTTAAACAGGAGCACTTGCACTTTAGCACTGGTTAGCAGTGGTAAAGTGCCCAGAGTAACAAAAACAGCAAAATCAAAGTCCAGCACACATCAACAACCTGGGGGACAGAGGCAAAAAGTTAAGGGAGACCACGCCAAGGATGAAAAGTCTAACAGTGGCTCAGTACCAAACAAGCGGTTTGATGATGACACATTGCCCTAATGCCTAACACTGCCTGATCTTCGAAGAAACAATGCATTGCCTGCATATCCTCGATCAATAGTGACACATCTCCTATTGTGCTCAAGCCCTCGACATTGACGCTTCTTCTATCCAAGGTACTTTTTCAATGGACCCAATATGGGTTCTATAGCCAGCCTGCCCTCTAGCTCGGTCAGCCTGAACTTTTGATTTATCTTGGTCTAGCATGATCTCAAGTAACCGTTTAGCGCTGTTGACCTCTGGTTTATTCTTTAAAAATTCATATCTCAACTTATACTGATTTGATATTTGGCATTTTGGTCTTGTTTTACTCATAAAAATATAATCTATTTTTCTAACCCCTTGTGGAGTACTTTTTATGGTGTTTTCATTGTGTTACTGTGTGTGTGGTGTGTGTTTGTTGCACAAATACTTTACACATTGCCTCTTTAGATAAGCCTGCCTGCTCTGTGCCAGGCTACCAGAGGGTGAGCACAGGTTACCTCTAGGTGTATATCTACCTTACAGTGACTAGAAGTGGTGGTTCCTGCTTGTACAGGGTGCATACTGTGAAAACTAGAAACCCCAGTTCTAGCATTAGTGATCAACGGTGAGGATAGGACCTGTATTTGTGTAATTACAGATTGTAATTGTAATTGAAATTGTATTTATATAGAGCTTCCTACACCGATTAGGCATCAAAATGCTTTTTGGTGAGTAGCACACTACTCCGGAACCCAAAATGATTAGTGGTAGATTGGTATAGGGAAATATAAGTACAGTATTAGTATGAGTTGTTGTAAGCAGAGGGTATGTGAGTTTGTTAGTAGGTTTGAATTTGCAGAAAGGAGGGATAGAGGAGGGAAGAATCTAGAATTGTTAATTGAGTGTTTATAGTGGTAGGATGAGGATTGGGATGAGTAAAGGAGAGCCTGTAGAAAGTAGCTAGGGAGGTCATAGTAGTAGAAGGAGTTCTGGATAAGTCAAATGTGAGATAAGTGAGGGAGAAATTAGTAGGGTTATTTAGGAGATCATAGTACTAAACCGAGGTTCATGGTGAGCCAGCAGCAGTAGAGGAGGGAAGAGTTAGGCTGGGTGATTTTGAAAATCATAGTAGTAGAATGGATTTGGGATGAGTCAGAGAGTGGGGGTGGAGGATAGACTGATAGAGGTATAGGGTGATGGGGAGACAGAGTAAAGCTTATGAGAGAGAGTTCTTTTTTTGCTTTTTTCTTCATCTTGTACAGTCGGACCAAAATAATGAATAGATAGATATGTAAATATGTAGAAAGGGAATATATGTGTGAGGAATATAACTATGGATATAATATTTTGAGATTTAAAGTTGTGTTGTATAAACACAGATTTTCAAGATTAGCAATATTTGAGGTAAATTTATTTGTGTACTTTGCTAAAATTATTTTAGTAACTCAGTGTTCACTACAACTGTACACTAAGACCATTTCACATCTTTCAGTTCTCCCTGATTGGCTTTTTGATTGTTCTGTTAAATTATGTCTCAGTCTGGAGAAGCAGCACCTGCACCAATGTAGTTTGAGCTGGTTAGGTTAGAATCCTACACTGTGCTTCAGCTGAAAGATTTCTACAAGGATTGCCAAGTATCAATAAAAGGCTTTACCAGAAAGGTGGAGCTGCAGAAAGCCTTGATAGCCTGGGTGTTAGAAATGGGGTTTTTGGTTGGCAGTCAGGTTACCCTCTGTCCAAGCATGAACCCTCACTCTAGTCAGGGTAAGTCACACACAATCCAAATTATCCTATGCCCACCCTCTGGTAGCTTGGCACGAGCAGTCAGGCTTAACTTAGAAGGCAATGTGTAAAGTATTTGTGCAATAAATCATACAATAACACCATCTAGCACCACAAAAATACACCACACAGTGTTTAGAAAAATATAGAATATTTATCTGGATATTTGTAGATCAACACAATAAAAGATGCAATAAGAATTTGTAGAAATATCACTGAAAAGTTGTATAAAGTGTCTTAAGTCTTTAAAAAGCAAACAAAGTCTCTTTCAAGCACAAAGTACCTGGTTTGGAGTGGAAAATCTCCGCAGAGGGCCGCAGAGGAGGAGATGCTTGGAAAAATGGTGTGTGCGTTGGTTTCGCCCCTTCACACACGGACTTGCATCGTTATTTTTCACACGGGAAGACGTGCGTCGTTCTGCAGGAAGAAAAATGATGTGTGCGTCAGTTTCGCCCCTTCACACACAGACTTGCATCGTTATTTTTCACTCGGGGAAGACGTGCGTCGTTTTCTGGCATGCAGGGTGACTCCTTCTATGGTTCGCGGGATTACCAGATGTCCCAGGGTCTGTGTGTGGATTCCTCGGCTTGTTTTCCGGCTATGCGTCATTCCGGGAGGCTATGCGTGGAATTTTCTTTCTCGCGGCAGGCGTCGCGTCGATTTCCTCTCTGGAAGCCGGGAGGCGTTGTCCATGTGAGGCCGTGCGTCGAAGTTCCGGTCGCCCCGTAGGCGTCGCGTCGGGCAGTGTCGGCGTGCAGCGATTTTCTCACTGCAGAGCAAGCTGTGCGTAAAATGTTTTGGCGCAAGAGGAGTCCAAATGAAAAAGAGAAGTATTTTTGGTCCTGAGACTTCAGGGAACAGGAGGCATGCTCTATCCAAGCCCTTGGAGAGCACTTTGGAAGCCAGACAAGAGTTCAGCAAGGCAGCAGGCCAACAGCAAGGCAGCAGTCCTTTGTAGAAAGCAGACAGGTGAGTCCTTTGAGCAGCCAGGCAGTTCTTCTTGGCAGGATGCAGGTTCTGGTTTCTTCCCCAACAAGCCGACACCAGCGGCGCCTGAAACGGAGTCGTGTAGACCCCCAAGTACAGTACCTTTGGTGAAGAGTGAAAACAAGCCGATGCGCGAAGTCGGGGATCGCAGTGTCTGTGCGAAACGTTGAATCCGTGCACTTCGAGCGGCGTCAGTCACGACGTGGTGCGGCGACTTCCACGGAGTCGCGGACTTCAGCAGGGCTGCGACGGCATCGGGCGTTCCAGCGAAGGTCACGGCGTCAGGTGCAGGCGGCGTTACCGGATTCAACAGCGGCGTCTGTCCGAAGTCGTCCGAAGTCGATTTCCTTGGATTCCACCAGCTTTCCTTTCAAGGGCCCAGGGACTGGATAGGGCACCACTTGTCAGAGCAGGAGTCTCTCCAGAGACTCCAGGTGCTGGGAGAGAGAAGTCTTTGCTGTCCCTGAGACTTCAAACAACAGGAGGCAAGCTCTAACTCAAGCCCTTGGAGATTTCTTCACAAGATGGAAGGCACACAAAGTCCAGTCTTTGCCCTCTTACTCTGGCAGAAGCATCAATGCAGGAAAGCTCCACAAAGCACAGTCACAGGCAGGGCAGCACTTCTTCCTCAGCTATCAGCTCTTCTCCAGGCAGAGGTTCCTCTTGGTTCCAGAAGTGTTTCTAAAGTCTGTAGATTTGGGTGCCCTTCTTATACCCATTTTAGTCTTTGAAGTCACCTTTCTTCAAAGGGGACTCACACCTACTTGTGAAATCCTGCCTTGCCCAGGCAAGGCCTCAGACACACCCCAGGGGGTTGTAGCCGGCATTGTCAGAGGCAGGCACAGTCCTTTCAGATGAGAGTGACCACTCCACCCCTCCCTCCTAGCAGAGATGGCTAATCAGGAAATGCAGGTTACACCCCAGCCCCCTTTGTGTCACTGTCTAGTGCGAGGTGAAAAACAACCCAACTGTCAAACTGACCCAGACAGGGAATCCACAAACAAGGCAGAGTCACAGAATGGTTTAAGCAAGAAAATGCTCACTTTCTAAAAGTGGCATTTTCAAACGCACAATCTTAAAATCAACTTTACTAAAAGATGTATTTTTAAATTGTGAGTTCAGGGACCCCAAACTCCACATGGCCATCTACTCTCTAGGGGAATCTACACTTTAATCATATTTAAAGGTAGCCCCATATTATCCTATGAGAGAGACAGGCCTTGCAACAGTGGAAAACGAAGTTGGCAGTATTTCACTGTCAGGACATATAAATCACATTACTATATGTCCTACCTTATCCATACACTGCACCCTGCCCTTAGGGCTACCTAGGGCCTACCTTAGGGGTGCCTTACATGTAAGAAAAGGGAAGGTTTAGGCCTGGCAAGTGGGTACACTTGCCAAGTCGAATTTACAGTTTAAAAATACACACACAGACACTGCAGTGGCAGGTCTGAGACATGATTACAGACCTACTTATGTGGGTGGCACAACCAGTGCTGCAGGCCCACCAGTAGCATTTGATTTACAGGCCCTGGCACCTCTAGTGCACCTTACTAGGGACTTAATAGTAAATCAAATAGGCCAATCATGGATAAACCAATTACATACAATTTACACGGAGAGCATATGCACTTTAGCACTGGTTAGCAGTGGGAAAGTGCTCAGAGTTCAAAAGCCAACAGCGACAGGTCAGAAATAAATAGGAGGCAGGAGGCAAAAAGATTCAGGATGACCCTGCATAAGCAAAAGTCCAACAAGACCATTTTCTGCATGATCCATCACTTCTCTTGATTTAGAGCAGCTCACTAAATTAATGTTTTCATGGGAATGCTTGTTCAGTGTTCATTGCCTCAATTGTTGAGGTACTGGAGTTGGTAAAAGAGGAAGAACGATTGCTCTCTTTGCCTAGCATGGCATGGAATCTCTTGGGGTTCCAAGCTAAGGAAAACATATATATACTACAGCACATGCATGACCTTTGCTGCTGTCTGTCTCGTGTACGCTTTGAGACCTTTTTTTGGTAGGCTGCAGAGATAGAGGGAAGCCTCTCCGTCGGAATATCTGCATTACTCACTATTTGTGTGTAGGAAAAACTCAGCAGTGTGTTCTGCAGTCCACTGACCTCTGCTGCTCCTGCATTTATCTTTCTCCAGGCGGAAGGCAGCGACTCAAAAACCAAAGGTAACTTTTCTGAGCAGAGCTGGACACAGAAAAGGGCAGGTGTATTTCCCCTGTCTGTTAAGAAAGTATTAGTGTTACGTGAATCCATTAAGGCACTGTTCGAGAAAGATAAAATACCCCTAAATTAAAATCAGTGGCTGGTAACTCAGCTCTGAGAGTGGAGATACTTTGACCTTGCTACTATAGTGGTCATCCTCACACATCCATTTATTCAAATGTACTTAGAAATTTTGAAGGATTTCTTTATGTGGCTGGGTTTCTTGCTGACATCACTGGCGCAGACTCTGGCAATTCCAATGGACTCGTCTTTAAAGTTGAACTTTACACTGGTTAGTAAAGTTGCTGGAAGCCGATGCCCACCCAGAACGGCTTAATTTCAGAGTTTGTGGCAGCGGATCACCAACAGTAGTAATGGATGCTATAGCGCCAGACGTAAGAGTCATACCACAGCAGGGTGTTGCCAATGCCATAGGCAGCAGAGGAGGATACTAACTTGCAATTAATACATTTAAAGCAATTTCCTAAGACACTCAAACTGCATGTAGTATTAGAGGTAACTGGTATCAAAAGTCACACAGAAGAAATTAAGCTGGACATTACTGAAAGTGGAGGCTATCTGATCAGATTTCCAGAGAATATTGGAAACGAAGGTCTACCTGGTCAAATCAATGTTGAAGGCAGCTCTTAACCATGCTCTTTTGGATCCCTTGTAAGAGAAGCTGTTTCCATCATTCTTCTAAAGCCTACGATGATGGCTAAGGTATTGGGTTGTGGGAGGCCAAAATAGCTAAAGTGTTACCACTATGCCTCGTGTTCAGCCCTCTTCTAATCATTAAGTGGGGTTGCTGGGTAGGCTGTAAAGCAAAACGTGCCTTTCTACTTGCCAGCTGATCCCACCACCTTCCGTGTTGGAGGGTCTATATTGGCGGTGGTGTCACGTGCCACCAGCACCTGGACTCTGTCTGCTGTGAGTCCTACTCAGCCAAATGGTGCCAACCCAGTCCTGGACCCTTGGAAGTGAGTATCTGTGCTGCAACCAAAGAGCATCCTGACCAGAAACAGTGCATTTCCTCTTGATGATGGTACATTGCTGATTGAGAGATGTGTCATCCTTGGATTCTGACGTATCTTTATTCATGGGTGGCTCAGTACCAAACAAGCGGTTTGATGATGACACATTGCCCTAATGCCTAACACTGCCTGATCTTCGAAGAAACAATGCATTGCCTGCATATCCTCGATCAATAGTGACACATCTCCTATTGTGCTCAAGCCCTCGACATTGACGCTTCTTCTATCCAAGGTACTTTTTCAATGGACCCAATATGGGTTATATAGCCAGCCTGCCCTCTAGCTCGGTCAGTCTGAACTTTTGATTTATCTTGGTCTAGCATGATCTCAAGTAACCGTTTAGCGCTGTTGACCTCTGGTTTATTCTTTAAAAATTCATATCTCAACTTATACTGATTTGATATTTGGCATTTTGGTCTTGTTTTACTCATAAAAATATAATCTATTTTTCTAACCCCTTGTGGAGTACTTTTTATGGTGTTTTCATTGTGTTACTGTGTGTGTGGTGTGTGTTTGTTGCACAAATACTTTACACATTGCCTCTTTAGATAAGCCTGCCTGCTCTGTGCCAGGCTACCAGAGGGTGAGCACAGGTTACCTCTAGGTGTATATCTACCTTACAGTGACTAGAAGTGGTGGTTCCTGCTTGTACAGGGTGCATACTGTGAAAACTAGAAACCCCAGTTCTAGCATTAGTGATCAACGGTGAGGATAGGACCTGTATTTGGGTAATTACAGATTGTAATTGTAATTGAAATTGTATTTATATAGAGCTTCCTACACCGATTAGGCATCAAAATGCTTTTTGGTGAGTAGCACACTACTCCGGAACCCAAAATGATTAGTGGTAGATTGGTATATGGAAATATAAGTACAGTATTAGTATGAGTTGTTGTAAGCAGAGGGTATGTGAGTTTGTTAGTAGGTTTGAATTTGCAGAAAGGAGGGATAGAGGAGGGAAGAATCTAGAATTGTTAATTGAGTGTTTATAGTGGTAGGATGAGGATTGGGATGAGTAAAGGAGAGCCTGTAGAAAGTAGCTAGGGAGATCATAGTAGTAGAAGGAGTTTTGGATAAGTCAAAGGTGAGATAAGTGAGGGAGAAATTAGTAGGGTTATTTAGGAGATCATAGTACTAAACCGAGGTTCATGGTGAGCCAGCAGCAGTAGAGGAGGGAAGAGTTAGGCTGGGTGATTTTGAAAATCATAGTAGTAGAATGGATTTGGGATGAGTCAGAGAGTGGGGGTGGAGGATAGACTGATAGAGGTATAGGGTGATGGGGAGACAGAGTAAAGCTTATGAGAGAGAGTTCTTTTTTTGCTTTTTTCTTCATCTTGTACAGTCGGACCAAAATAATGAATAGATAGATATGTAAATATGTAGAAAGGGAATATATGTGTGAGGAATATAACTATGGATATAATATTTTGAGATTTAAAGTTGTGTTGTATAAACACAGATTTTCAAGATTAGCAATATTTGAGGTAAATTTATTTGTGTACTTTGCTAAAATTATTTTAGTAACTCAGTGTTCACTACAACTGTACACTAAGACCATTTCACATCTTTCAGTTCTCCCTGATTGGCTTTTTGATTGTTCTGTTAAATTATGTCTCAGTCTGGAGAAGCAGCACCTGCACCAATGTAGTTTGAGCTGGTCAGGTTAGAATCCTACACTGTGCTTCAGCTGAAAGATTTCTACAAGGATTGCCAAGTATCAATAAAAGGCTTTACCAGAAAGGTGGAGCTGCAGAAAGCCTTGATAGCCTGGGTGTTAGAAATGGGGTTTTTGGTTGGCAGTCAGGTTACCCTCTGTCCAAGCATGAACCCTCACTCTAGTCAGGGTAAGTCACACACAATCCAAATTATCCTATGCCCACCCTCTGGTAGCTTGGCACGAGCAGTCAGGCTTAACTTAGAAGGCAATGTGTAAAGTATTTGTGCAATAAATCATACAATAACACCATCTAGCACCACAAAAATACACCACACAGTGTTTAGAAAAATATAGAATATTTATCTGGATATTTGTAGATCAACACAATAAAAGATGCAATAAGAATTTGTAGAAATATCACTGAAAAGTTATATGAAGTGTCTTAAGTCTTTAAAAAGCAAACAAAGTCTCTTTCAAGCACAAAGTACCTGGTTTGGAGTGGAAAATCTCCGCAGAGGGCCGCAGAGGAGGAGATGCTTGGAAAAATGGTGTGTGCGTTGGTTTCGCCCCTTCACACACGGACTTGCGTCGTTATTTTTCACACGGGAAGACGTGCGTCGTTCTGCAGGAAGAAAAATGATGTGTGCGTCAGTTTCGCCCCTTCACACACAGACTTGCATCGTTATTTTTCACTCGGGGAAGATGTGCGTCGTTTTCCGGCATGCAGGGTGACTCCTTCTATGGTTCGCGGGATTACCAGATGTCCCAGGGTCTGTGTGTGGATTCCTCGGCTTGTTTTCCGGCTATGCGTCATTCCGGGAGGCTATGCGTGGAATTTTCTTTCTCGCGGCAGGCGTCGCGTCGATTTCCTCTCTGGAAGCCGGGAGGCGTTGTCCATGCGAGGCCGTGCGTCGAAGTTCCGGTCGCCCCGTAGGCGTCACGTCGGGCAGCGTCGGCGTGCGGCGATTTTCTCACTACAGAGCAAGCTGTGCGTAAAATGTTTTGGCGCAAGAGGAGTCCAAATGAAAAAGAGAAGTCTTTTTGGTCCTGAGACTTCAGGGAACAGGAGGCATGCTCTATCCAAGCCCTTGGAGAGCACTTTGGCAGCCAGACAAGAGTTCAGCAAGGCAGCAGGCCAACAGCAAGGCAGCAGTCCTTTGTAGAAAGCAGACAGGTGAGTCCTTTGAGCAGCCAGGCAGTTCTTCTTGGCAGGATGCAGGTTCTGGTTTCTTCTCCAGCAAGTGTCTGAGGTGGTAGGGCAGAGGCCCTGTTTTATACCCAAATGTGCCTTTGAAGTGGGGGAGACTTCAAAGAGTGGTTTAGGAGTGCACCAGGTCCCCTTTCAGTTCAATCCTGTCTGCCAGGGTCCCAGTAAGGGATGTGGAGGTCCTTTGTGTCAGAGCAGACCCTCCACACTCCCAGCCCAGGAAGGCCCATTCAAAATGCAGATGTATGCAAGTGAGGCTGAGTACCCTGTGTTTGGGGTGTGTCTGAGTGAATGCACAAAGAGCTGTCAACTAAACCTAGCCAGACGTGGATTGTAAGGCACAGAAAGATTTAAGTGCAGAGAAATGCTCACTTTCTAAAAGTGGCATTTCTAAAATAGTAATATTAAATCCAACTTCACCAGTCAGCAGGATTTTGTATTACCATTCTGGCCATACTAAATATGACCTTCCTACTCCCTTCAGATCCGCAGCTGCCACTTCAACAATGTATGAGGGCAGCCCCAATGTTAGCCTATGAAGTGAGCAGGCCTCACAGTAGTGTAAAAACGAATTTAGGAGTTTTACACTACCAGGACAGGTAAACTACACAGGTACATGTCCTGCCTTTTACCCACACAGCACCCTGCTCTTGGGGTTACCTAGGGCACACGTTAGAGGTGACTTATGTGTAGAAAAAGGGGAGCTTTATTCTTGGCAAGTACTTTTAAATGGCAAGTCGAAGTGGCAGTGAAACTGCACACACAGGCCTTGCCATGGCAGGCCTGGGACAAGGTAAAGGGGCTACTTGAGAGGGTGGCACAACCAGTGCTGCAGGCCCACTAGTAGCATTTAATCTACAGGCCCTAGGCACATACAGTGCACATTACTAGGGACTTATAAGTATATTAAATAGTCCAATTGGGTGTGATCCAAAGTTACCATGTTTAAAGGGAGAGAGCATATGCACTTGTACTGCCATTTGATGGAGTTTGTTTTGACCAATGACTTTGTGTTTCACCACTGCGCATATTAGTTGCTAAATGTTCACCAGTAGCACATGGTATGTTTTGTTCAGTTTAGCCGCCTATGGGCTTTGACATTGCATTAGTCAATACATTCTGTATTCTGCCTATTGGCTTTGACATGCTGTATCCAGTCTAGCCGCCTATTGGCTTTGACATTGCATTCCTATTGGCTTTGACATGATGTATTCAGTTTAGCTGCCTATTGACTTTGACATGCTATTAGATATTCTGCCTATTGGCTTTGACATGATATCATATATTACATTTTGTATTCAGCTCCGCTGCCTATTGGCTTTGACATGATATCATATATTACATTTTATATTCAGCTTAACTGCCTATTGGCTTTGACATGATATTATACATTGCATTTTATATTCAGCTCAGCTGCCTATGGGCTTTGACATGATATTATACATTGCATTTTGTATTCAGCTCAGCTGCCTATTGGCTTTGACATGACACTAGACATTGCATTTGATATTTAGGTTAGCTGCCTATTGCCTTTAACATGACAGTGCATTTGATACTTAGGTTAGCTGCCTATTGCCTTTAACGTGGAGTTAGACATTGCAGTTGAGAATCCAAGCTGTATGGGTGTTGTTTTTTCTTCGCTTGAGCTTGGGAACAGGAGTAGTCTTGGAGACCTGGCCAGTCTCCAAAAGGCTTGCTCAGTTTCCCAGGTCTGAGAGGAGGGGGCACACCGTTGTAACAAATGTAACAGGCTGCAGAGAGTCAGATTCGAATCTGCCGGACCTCGTGCTGGAGCTTGGCGCCAGCTGCCAGCAATCCCGTGTGGGTAGATGAATCTCTTTCTCGCGGCTGACAGGGGTCATCAGCTTGCAGACCTTAGAAAGATGAAGCTGTAAATAGTTCCCACACGGTGAAGTATTTGTTTTGCTTTGCATTCAATATCTTATAAATATAACCTGCTGTGTATATTGCAAACTGATATATTTTGTTTGATTAACGCGGACTTGAAAGCTACTAATTCGTCATTCATAAATATTGTGGTTGGGGAAGAATTAACAACAATAAAAGTCTTCTTTGACCTCAGAAGTGCATTTCTGGTGTGTTATGTTAGTGCTTAGAAACTAGATAAGAGAAAGCACTACAATTGGTACCAGGAGTCGTGGGGTCGGTCATTAAGAGGTGATTAAGAGGGTGTTGACGAGTTGGTAGATTTCTAAGTGCACACTTTAAAAGTGTAATTGTTTTTTTGTTGTTTTGAGAATTACAGAAATTGTTTTTTTTTGGAGAATCACAGTAGCACGGCAGACCATGTCTGGGAATGCATGTGTTGATAAACTGCCTGATGGTGCTAAGAAAAACTGTGAGTTGTTTTTTGTTTGGAGAATCACAGTAGCACGGCAGACCATGTCTGAGAATGCATGTGTTGATAAACTGCCTGATGGTGCTAAGAAAAACTGTGAATTGTTTTCTGTTTGGGGAATTACAGAAGAAAATGCATGTGTAGCTAAAATGCCTGATAATGCTTTGAGAAATAATTTCTGTTGTACATATGTAGAAAAAGTGTCTTTTGGAAGTAATGATGACAGAAAGGTCTGGATACCTTTATCTGCTTACAGAGAAATGCAGGAGAAATGTAGGAAGTTGGAACATGAAAATAGGAATTTACGTGAGCAAATTAGCCAGGATACAATAATTCAAAATAATGCTGAAAGTTATAAAAATGAAGAATCTTTCTTGTCCCATTCCAGTAATGAGGGGGTTAAGACAGCTCCGAGCTGCACTGAGTTTCCGTGTGAGCCAGGGTTTTTGGCAGCCAAAATGCATTCCTTAACTGATAACACCGACGGAGAGCTCAGAATGTGATTTACGAGTTACCGTTGCAAAATGCACAAGTAAAACGAAGGATTTTAGAGCAAGACACCCCGAGTTTCATTAGCTTGTTTGATTTTTGGAAAAAGAAAAGCCCTCATTTGAGTGAAATCCTAACACTTTTGTATATGGTCACTGTGAAAAATTATATGCAGCTGCGCGCTTGTGATTTGGCAAATGAAATAATGCAGACTTTTGGTTTTTGTGCAGTGCAAGAGGAAAATACTTATGTACATGTAAATCAAGAACAAGGAAAGAAAATAGTGCCCCTAGCTAGAATCATACAATGGATCTGGTACTTGCAAGACAGGGCTAGAGTACCACAGGTAAAAGAATTACCGGTGAAATTGTGTGCACCATTTGAATTCGTGTCCACTGAAGATAAAAAGCATGTTTGTTTTACTAATGATTCATTGACTGAAATGTTGTTTTCTGGCACAGTAGAAGGAACAGCGTTGTATAATGTGTGTCAGATTTTAAAGCAAGAGCTACGTGAGATGTGTCATTTTTACACTGATTTTTGGTTCATTGCTAATGTTTTAGCACCTAACTGGTTCAATTACCTTGCAGATGTTAATGAGAAAAATTCAGAGAGAGAAGTATACACCCAGAATTCTGCCTTAGTGGGGATGGCTAAGTGGGTGCCCCAGAAATGTGAACAGCTGAGAGAAAAAGCCACTTACAGGTGGGCAGAGATGAGAGAGATGCACATTCCCCTAGATTTGATAAAAACTGTGCAGCACGCACAAAAGCAATTTGTCATGCAAGCAGTCACAGAGCAGTTGGGGAGAGGAAAGTTACCAGGACAGAAATGGCAAATTGATCAGGTTTTAGGGAAAGTGATTGCTGCAGATTACCAAGGAAAAATCGAAATTATGCTGATACCTAGAAAAAAATCTGATTTATTCATACAAATTGGAGACAGAATGGCCCAAATTGGCAAAAGTGCAGTGAATGGAGGTTTGTTAAAGAAGGAGTCTGCCCCAGCCCTTCTGACAGTGCAAGAAAAGGGAAGCTGTGGCGCAGCAGATAAAAACCTCAGTGCTGATGTGTGGGCTGAAGCCCTAAGTGATCCTCCAGAACCTGCAGAAAATATAACAAAGGGCCTCAAAAACGTCCTGCTGATTATAAAACAGGGAAAGAAAGAGGAAGGGTGCAGCTTAAATGAAAAATGTTATTTGCAAGAAAAGTCATACTTGTTTCTTTTGCAGATCCTACCACGTTTCGCCACTGTCCCTGAGTGTGCTGTGTGGTCCCCCTTCCGGTGTGTGCGTGTGGGGTCGGGGAAGGGACCGAATCCCCAACCTGAACCTGGCTGAGTAAAGTGCCAGCACCATGGATCCATTTTGCGCAAACTGCTCCTTCAGTTCAAGTTAAACTTGTTTGATTGCATTCTTCCACTGGAACTAAGCTGTGTTTTTTTTTTTTTCCCCTCTCGTATGGAACTCTGACTTTTGCTTACCTTCCAGAAAACCTTTCAGGTGGACCGTGCATCTTTACATGAGCAGAACTCATGCCACATCAAATTGCTAACACTGTTGAATTAGAGACTCATTCAGAGTATAAAAATTGCCCAGTCTTTTCTATGTAGATGTATCTGATGTGAAAGGTTATGAAATCAATGTGTTAATTCACTTCTATTGCTTTACAGGGATTGTTTTGATCATTCAAATGTGACTTGCTGATAATGTTTTTTTTTGCGCTGATGTTTTTTTTGTTTTTGTTTGAAACAGGAGATATGTGAAACAAAAATTCATTGGTCAAAGGGCGGAATGTACTGCCATTTGATGGAGTTTTTTTGACCAATGACTTTGTGTTTCACCACTGCGCATATTAGTTGCTCAATGTTCACCAGTAGCACATGGTATGTTTTGTTCAGTTTAGCCGCCTATGGGCTTTGACATTGCATTAGTCATTACATTCTGTATTCTGCCTATTGGCTTTGACATGCTGTATCCAGTCTAGCCGCCTATTGGCTTTGACATTGCATTCCTATTGGCTTTGACATGATGTATTCAGTTTAGCTGCCTATTGACTTTGACATGCTATTAGATATTCTGCCTATTGGCTTTGACATGATATCATATATTACATTTTGTATTCAGCTCCGCTGCCTATTGGCTTTGACATGATATCATATATTACATTTTATATTCAGCTTAACTGCCTATTGGCTTTGACATGATATTATACATTGCATTTTATATTCAGCTCAGCTGCCTATGGGCTTTGACATGATATTATACATTGCATTTTGTATTCAGCTCAGCTGCCTATTGGCTTTGACATGACACTAGACATTGCATTTGATATTTAGGTTAGCTGCCTATTGCCTTTAACATGACAGTGCATTTGATACTTAGGTTAGCTGCCTATTGCCTTTAACGTGGAGTTAGACATTGCAGTTGAGAATCCAAGCTGTATTTTTCCAAGCTGTGTTTTTGCACCAGAGAACCAAGATGTTTTTCTCACAGTAGACTAGACATGATAAGAGAGAGTACATGGGTGTTGTTTTTTCTTCGCTTGAGCTTAGGAACAGGAGTAGTCTTGGAGACCTGGCCAGTCTCCAAAAGGCTTGCTCAGTTTCCCAGGTCTGAGAGGAGGGGGCACACCGTTGTAACAAATGTAACAGGCTGCAGAGAGTCAGATTCGAATCTGCCGGACCTCGTGCTGGAGCTTGGCGCCAGCTGCCAGCAATCCCGTGTGGGTAGATGAATCTCTTTCTCGCGGCTGACAGGGGTCATCAGCTTGCAGACCTTAGAAAGATGAAGCTGTAAATAGTTCCCACACGGTGAAGTATTTGTTTTGCTTTGCATTCAATATCTTATAAATATAACCTGCTGTGTATATTGCAAACTGATAATTTTTGTTTGATTAACGCGGACTTGAAAGCTACTAATTCGTCATTCATAAATATTGTGGTTGGGGAAGAATTAACAACAATAAAAGTCTTCTTTGACCTCAGAAGTGCATTTCTGGTGTGTTATGTTAGTGCTTAGAAACTAGATAAGAGGAAAGCACTACAGCACTTTAGCACTGGTTATCAGTGGTAAAGTGTGCAGAGTCTAAAAGCCAGCAAAACCGGAGTCCATAAAGTGGAGGGAGGCAGGCAAAAAGTTAGGGGTGACCACCCTAAGGCATGTCAGGTCTAACACTGGGCACATGCCCAAGTTGCAATAGATGACATCCCAGAGGAGGAGCATGAAATTACAGAGGAGGAGGAGGAGGATGACCTGAATCTGGAGGCTGGGGTGGCTTTGGAACTGCCTGTGGAAACGGTCAACAGCTTGCTAGAAGCAATGGTGGTTTCCAGACCAGTGAGCAGTGTCTCCTACTGGAACCTGTCCCCAGAGAAGCTAGTAAATAGGAGGGAGGAAAAAAAGTTAAAATTGAAGCTTATCAAATTGGAGCAGGCTCGTGAGGAAAGGAAGCTGGCAATGGAGGAAAATAAACGTACCCATGAGATCAACCTTAAGAAGCTGGACATAAAAGCCCTGAAAACAGGATCCAGCAACAGCAATGGTGGCACCATATCTGCAGTGTCCACTGGTGAGTCCAGAGTCCTGATACCCAAGGATTTGGTGCTCAGTTACGTGGTGGGGGATGACATAAGCAAATGGTTACCAGCCTATGAAGTGGCCCTAAGAGTGCACAAGATCCAAGAGGAATCCTGGGGTAGTAGTTTGTTGAGGTATATGCCCACAGTGGGAACGGTCACACTCCTTATGCTAGAGGTAGATGACCAGACATGCTACATTGCAATGAAGGCGATCATAGTCAGAGACTTTGGACTGACCCCTGAGAGGTATAGGCTCAGATTTGGAGACAGCCACAAGATCTCATCACAAACATGGGTAGATTCCTTGGATTATGCCAGCAAGGCACTGAAAGGTTGGGTGAGGGGCAGCAAATTTGATGATTATTCAGGGCTGTACAACTTGCTACACCAACACCTGTTGAAAACAAGCTTACTTATCCCAGGAATCTTACTGAAAAGATGGATGACTGGATCAGCACCAGAGTGTCTAAAAAGCATCGGGGGAACACACCCAAGAGGGTGGTCAAGGTTCCTACCAGAAGAAGGAGGGGAGATAAAATGACTGCGTTTTCTAAATGCCCCTAAAACAACTCACAGAGGAAAGGGACCGGTTCTCATTCCTAATTTGGCCAAAAGAAGAAAAACTACCCTGACACAAGTCAGCAGCCCAAAACTCGCAAGTGCTACCAGTGCTATGAGTATGGACACTACAAAGGGGATTCCAAGAGTCCAAAAAGAGCACCACCTCCCACTGAAGGGAAAAACCCAGGGGTGGTTAGTGTAATGATGGGGGAGGAGTTTGTCACAGTAACTGGAGGGGTGTGTTTCGGGGGGTTACCCTAGTGTTCCTGGGTGACAGTGAGATGGCTCCTAAGATCCATATGCCCTCAAATACTACAACATATAGGGAATGGGACACCATCAAGGGCATGGTGTTGAGGGTCTGAGGGACACAGGTGCCAGCATGACTATGATAAGGAGTCAGTTGGTGTCCCCAGAGCAGGTGATTCCCAATGCATTCCATGAGGTTGTGGTGGCTAACAAAAGAGGGGAAATATCCAGCCACCCTTGTTCCATTTGAATTGCAGGGGGTTTTCAGGTCTTCTGAAGGTTGCTGTGAGCCCTGCTATGCCGGTGGACTGTTTATTGGGTAATGACTTTGTGTGAGTAATGACCTTGAACACACTATCTGTAAGAAAGTGGAGCCCACAGGTCATGTGGAGATATTGGGGTTACCTGATTAGATCTGTGCTATGACAAGTCCAGGGCTGTCTGGTAGTGGAGTCAGAAAGAGCTGGAGCCTGGAATAATGGCCCAGCCAGCTGCTAAAAAGGGAAAATGCAGAGGGTGTAGTAAACCAGCCCCTGAATGTACCTCTAATGAGATGGACGGGGCACATGCGATGGCCGCCCTGGAGTGCACTGAGGAGGACATTGCTTCCCATGGTGACCACCCTATACTTGCTGGATGCATGTTGAAGGAGGCTCCATCAAGGATGAGTTCTGCAGGGCCCAATTGGAGTGTCCAACCCTTGAGGGCATGAGCACCAGGCTGAAGACCACGCCGCAGGGGATGTCTCTGGGAGCTATCACATTTAGAGGGAGGACAATCCTCCTTCACAGTGAGCCTAAGTCTTCTGTGCATGAGACAACAATGGTCCTGGTGGTCCCCTACTGGAGCCGGCTCCTGAAATTCCCCTGCCAGGACACGTGGGCCAAGACAAGACCTTTGCAAGGCTTGCCTTCCACTTTAATTGTACCAAGATAAGAACTTCCTCAGATACATTCTGTGGGTTGATTGTTATCGCCAGGCCAGTAGGAAGGCAGGGAAGAGGACGAAGGCCCTTGTAACAGGGCGGGTAATACGACCTGGACCAGTATACCTAGGTGTAAGGTTTTTATTATAACAGGAAAGAGGTTTGTTGAGTTTGTTGAGTGCAGGGTTCTATTATAGTCTGTATTTGTATAGATCTTATCATCTGTCATGTTTTTCTTTGGCCCTTCTTTTCTCAGGATGGTTCCAGGAAGTCCCAGGTCTCAACCTCAGAAAAAAAAGAAAAAAATGGAGGGGAGGCTTCATTCAAATGTAGGGGCCCAACACGACACCATAGGTTGCTTCTTGTGGCTGACCTAGGGGATTATCTAACTCAAATGTACCCTACGTTGACCCCTTCTATACACCTTTTCTTCTCGCTATGTGGTAGACATGTTTATTATCCCATTACCCCACGCTGACCCCTTTTATACACCTTTTCTTCTCGCTATGTGGTAGACATGCTTATTATCCCATTGCCTCGGGTACTTCACATGTCAGAGTGCTCCTCCACCAATCTGTGCTTTAGAGTTTAACACACACGTCAAAGAGTGTATATAGTATGCAGCTCGGATCACCCTTACAACCCGACCAAGTATCCCCGTGACCTAGCCCACCAACCAATGTGTTGTATGCCCCGTTGAGGGACTCGCTTGAGGCTGTGACCCTGCCTTAGAGTCACAACAGCCTCATCTATGTCACCTATCCCCAGGGTTTGCCGCTCACCATTCCCTTCCTGGGATGGGTTTAGCAGCTCTTGCTGATGTGACGCGATTTTCTCCTCCTCCATTGCCAAAATCTACTCTGTTGTGATTTCTGGCTCCCCCACTCCCGACTCTGTCCTGTCGGAGTTGCCTTCCTCACGTTTTGCTCTTATGAGTCCTCTTCTCCTGTCTCCTGGTCTCTTACACCAATGACATCTCCCTTAGCCTATTAAGGGCCCATGAGCATTTCAAGGGGGTGTCCTGGGAAACAACAAGAATGCTTACCAGCATTCTCCTCATGCCCTCTGGGTCCTCACCTGGTTCAATTTAGATTTCCGTCCCAATCCTTCAGTCACAGTATACCCCAATGAGGCATGGCTGATCAGGCCATGAGGACACAGGTGTCAGGGGCAAGAAATTAGCATGACCCTATTGATGTCCAGGAAAGGGCTGGGTCAGGAACAAAAAAGGTTGGAGGGCTAATAATCACCTAAGGACCCTCTCATTAGTGTTTTTGTTGGGGCTAGCCACATCAGGGGAGCCAGATCAGTCAATAGTGTAAAGGGCTGGCCCAACAAGTAATATTGAAGGGCCCCAAAGCACACTTGATAGCAAGGCATTCCTTTAAAGTGGTGCAATAATGCGCCTCTCATAGCAACGGCTTCTGGCTTATGTATACCACTGAGTGAGGTTGACCAGACTAGTCCAGTTAGGAAAACACAGCCCCAAGACCTGGGTTGGAGGTGTTCATCTGGAGAACAAACCATTTAGTAAAATCCTGACACAACAGCACTGGGTCACCACAGAAGGCGTTCTTCAACCAGTCAAAGCTTGTCTGATGGATAGGGGACCATTCCTTTATTGTATTTTGTCTTTTATTTGTAATAGATCAGTCAAGGGGGCATCCATCTCAGAGAACCTGGGTATAAACTGGCAGTAATAGCCTAGGAGTCCAAGGAAGGGCCTCACCCTCTTTTTATCCATGGGGCGTGGAAGTTCATTGATCGCCTTCACTTTAGCAACTCAGGGGCTAATCCATCACACTTGCACATTGTAACCCATGTATGTTATGGAATTGGTGGCTATGGTGCACTTGTCAGGGTTTGCGGTGAGCCCAGCCCTTCAAATGGTTGTGAGAACTGCCTCCAGATGGTCAAAATGCTGGTCCCAGGAAGGGCTGTAGGTGACTATGTTATCCAAATAGACCATTGCATACCCACAGTGGGGTCGTAGAATTACGTCCATTAGTCTCTGGAATGTGGCTGGCACCCTATGCAAGCCAAAGGGCAGTACCCAGTACTGTAACGGGCCAGAGGGAGTGGAGAATGACAATTGTTCCTGGCTGAAAAGGTCAGAGGGATCCACCAATACCCAGTAGTGAGGTCTAGGGTAGTGAAGTACATGGCAGAACCCAGATAGTCAATGAGCTCTTCCACCATGGGCATGGGTTATGTATCAAACTTTGATAGGCTATTTAATTGGTGGAAGTCTATACAGAATTGTATGGTGCAGCTGGGTTTAAGTATGAGCACCACCAGAGAGCACAAAGAGCTATTGGATGGTTCCATGATTCCTCTTTTAGCATGCTGGCTACCTCATTTTCCACTGCTTGTCGCCTAGCTGCAGGAATCATATAAGGGCACAATTGGACCACCCGCCTGCCTCCAGTGACAATGTTGTGTTGCACCATTGTAGTCCGACCCAGGTTGCATGAGGTAGTCCGACCCAGGTTGCATGAGAAGATATCCCTGTTTCTGTCTACTAGGTTTACGAGTTGTTCCCTCTGTGTGGGGTTAAGGTTGAGACCTAACTGCACCACCCCCTCCTACAAGGACGATTGTTATGGAGTGAGCAATATTTCTAGAGGTTGGGAACAGGTTACCTAACAGAGTTAGGTGGGTGTCCTTAATGGGATCATTGTTGTTTTCCCATTTCTAGAGAAGGCAGATATGGAAGACTTGCTCTATTACTGGACAGTGCGGGTACCACTAGTCTATATGTCACAGGAGGTACTGGTGTGGTTAATGCGTAAGGACCATGCCATGTGGCCAATAGTTTGTTTTCTGATGAGGGCAAGAGGATCAAAGCATCCTCCCCCATCTGCAGCTCCCTTATTTTACTGCCTTGATTGTCCCCCAACCTCTGTTTCTCCTGTTCTCTTTCCATATTGAGGTTGACGTCCTACCACAGGGTGTGTATCTTTTCTTTTAAAAGTTCCTGCAAAATCTAGCAGACTTAGGCCCAGATTTATACTTTTTGCCGCACAACTGCACAAACGCAGTTTTACAGCAAAAAGTATAGGGCCAGCTTGCACCATTCCACAGTGCCAGCCGTGTGCCATATTAAAGGAACGGAGCAAGCCAGCGCTAAACTTGAGCTAGCGTCTTAAAAAAAGATGCTAGCTGGGTGGGGTTGGTGGTAGGGAAGGAGGGGGGTGTGAGTCAAAAAATGACGCTAGTCTTGTCAGAGGCAAAAAAAAAAAATGCCTCTAACCAGACTAGTGTCACTTCCTGATGCACAACCACCAAAAACATGACTCCTGTCTTTGGAAAGACAGGAGTCATGCCCACCACTCCATTTGCCCACCACCCCAATGGTCAGCACAGGGATAAGTGTCCCCTGGGCATGGCCATTGCACCCTGTGCCATGCAGGGGGCCCCAAGTTAGGGCCCCCGATGGCACAAAAAGAAAAAATACTTACCTGGACTTCCCTGGGATTGGGTCCTCCATCCTCTGGTGTCCCTCTGGTGGGGGTATTCCTGGGGCTTCGGGAGGGCACCTGTGGGCCCATTCCATAGTGTTTAACCATGGAAATGGGTCCAGAGGTCCCTTAACGCCTGGTCTGACCCAGGTGTTAAGAAATGGTGCAAAGAAAGTTTTGCAACACGATTTAGCCCCTCCTCCCACCTGTGCATCATTTTAGCACGGGGGATAAATATAGGGCTATAGGGATAGCACCAGTTTTTAGATGGGAACGCCTACTTTGCCTTTCATTCATGCAAGGTAGGTGCACGCATCCAAAAAATGGTGCAAACTCCTCTATTTTGACGTTAGATGCGTCTAAAATCAAAATATAAATATGAAGTTAGGTTTGCACAGAATTTGAGTAAAAAAAATGATTCAAATTCTGCGCAACAGAAGTATAAATATGGGCCTTAATCCCTCATCCTCTTCTGCCTCCCACTGTCCATCTGCTTGTCCAACAGTCTCTTAGTTTGCCTTCCAAAGACTAGCTCAAATGGACTATACTCTGTGGAGGATTGGGTGTCTGTTCGTATGGTATATAGCAGCAAGGGCAGCTTCCGGGTCCCAGCCTTTCCCTGTCTCAGACACCAGTTTTTTCACGACGATTTTTATCGTCCGATTGTATTGCTCCACAAGACCATTGTTATGTGAGTGATACATGGAGGTCCTCATCTGTACAATCCCTTATAATTGACAGACCTGGGTCATGAGTAGGGAAATGAGGTGGGGCCACCTGATCTGTGAGAAGTTCCTTAGGAAACCCCTCTCTGGTGAAAAATTCTATCATGGCTTGGGCCACCAACTAGGTGGTCATGCTTGATAGGGGAATTGCCTCAGGATATTGCATGGCGTAGACAACCAAACCAATATATACTGGTATCCCCAAACAGTGGTCACTAAGGCACTGACCAAATTCATGCCCACCTGTGAGAAGGGAAAGTCTATGATGAGTAAGGGCCTTAAGGGTGCTTTGTTCATGTGTGGTGGATTGACCAATTGACATCAGTCACATGCGGCACAGAGCAGGCAAATGTCTGAGAACACCCCGGGCCAAAAGAACCACTTTAGAAAGTACTCCTCAGTTTTTTCCCTCCTGTAGTGACCCCCCGACTGTCTGGCTGTGGGCTAGATGCAGAATCTTCTCCCTAAAAAAGACGGGCACAATAAACTGCACTATGACCTCCCAGGTTTCTTTACCTTTCTATATTAAAGCTCTTTGTTTATACAAAAGAATGGTCCTACCTGACTGTTCTTGTCCTTCACTGCATTGGCCTGGGCTTGTCTCAGATTGTTGTCCTCCCTCTGGGTAGAAGGGAAGCTACGCTGCTCGTTCCCTATTGTAACTGCAGAAGAAGAAAGTGATGGAGGATTAGTCTCACCAGCTAAGACATGTAGGTGCATGTTTACAAGAACTGATGCATTGCTCAGTCATGCACCGATGCGTCAGAAAAACATGTGCTTCCCCACAACATTTTCCTATGCCATGGATGCACTGTATTTATGAGTCGGTACACCATGGTGTAAGGTCCCATGGTGCGTCAAAAAAATTCTGTACCCATGGGAGGGATCTCGTAGGGAAAACTGGTGCATGTGCTGTAAAAGTACAAAGGACTGGTGGCACGTAAAGCATGGTATGTCAGCCTTGCATCACTTTTGAGTGTTTAATGCAACAGAAATCCTCCCCAAAAAGTTTTTTCCTTTATATATAATGGAAAATATGGAGCAGCAGGCAGGGAAACAACCCCAGCACCAACCACGAAGTCTAGGCAGAGCCCCATGGAAAGAGGAACCATATTTTTAGTGAGGAGGAGAATTAAATACTCGTAACAGAGGTGACAAAGCATGAATGTTTTACACACAAAGAGAGATCTGGGAGGGTCTGAACCCCATACTACCTCCCTGAAACGAGAATCTTTAGATTTAGATGACATCATGAACCATTATATTCAATAGTGTCCCAATTGTTTTTAACCTTACCAACAAAAACCGTCATTAAAGGTTTATGTCACACCAGTGTTTTGTTAGGTAATTTTAGCTTATACTTTCACTCAACTGGATCCCCACTTTATCCAGAAAGATATTATTTCAGCACTCCCTCTGAGTTCCTTTAACAATGAGGTTGAGTCCACCCAGGTGGTATCATCCTACATGGGTGGGGATAGGTGGTCAAATGATGAAGCATGACACTATAATGTGTATGAGACCACCTATTCTGTAAGGGGAATACCCCCACCCCCATAGAGTACACAGCCACCACTACAACACCTCATGCCTATAATTAGATCACCACATCCGTGATCTGATAACCAGTTGAACAGGCCAGACCGGTTCACTAAATTCCCCATACACATTGTGTTGTAGACAAAGCATGAACATAAACTGTTTGTCACCTCACAATTGTCATTAGGGAAAAAGGAGGCCATATAAAAGTCCATAGTAGATAAAGTCAACAGTGTAGTGTGAGTCAAAAGGACAGTGACATACTGCAAGAAGAGCTGGGAGGATTACAGGGACAGGACCAAGGAGATACTGGCCAGCAACTTGAAGGCAACCATGCAGAACGGAAAAACTGAGTTCCAGGAGGAGCTGTTATCCTTAGAGGAGCAGGAGGCATCAGTCAACCCAGCTGAGTTGGTGGCAGGAGTGGAAGTACCTGACAGTGCAGCCTGTGAGGACCAACACGATCTACAGGGTAAGTGCCAACAATGGACAATAGCACCAGATATGTCAGGCTCATCAGCACAGCATGCTACGTTTCTGCACTGCACTGTATTGAGTGTAAGGGAAAGGGATGGAAATGGCCACATGTCCTGTCATACATCATAGAAATGTAACTTAACAAAACACACATGTTGCACAGCCCAGTCCACATTCATCATGTGTGTTCAGTATATGTGTGATGTGATGCACCAGTCCAGCTTCACCGTTGGGATTTGTTGGACAATGTATAACATCAGAGTCCAGGACTACAAGTCCCACAATACCAAACAAAAGATCTGGACTGGAACACCACAACATGGCAAGATCCTGGATCCTTGACCACCCTGACTTGAATAATGGTTGCCCCTTGCACAATTAGGCTAGTGGATTTCTCTTTGGGCCATGCAGCCAACTCTGTACTGCAAAGCAATGGAATGGTATGCTGTTATCAGAGGATCAATTCCTCAACTAAGAGGGGAGTCAGATGTTGGGGATTTGAAGTACTACCACATAGGACCATGTGAAGACGCACATTCAGAGGGGCATAGGTACAACAATAGTGGCCCAGAGCAGCACAGCAAGTGGTCATGCTGTGCTGCCCTGCGTGACAGGGCAAAGGCAGAAATGCACCATATTTTTAAAAAAAGAACAGTGCATTCCTGTCCCTTCCCCCAGCGCTGGTGCCCTTATGGCTGCCTAGGGCCAACGCAGGCACATTTGCACCATGTTGCATGGGTGCCTCTGTTGTATGCAGGATTGTCTTTGTACAGGAAAGCAAACCTTCCTGCACAAAACCAATCCATAGAAGCATTTTCCTCATTCTAACTGTGCCACAAAGTGCAGCACATGTGGAAAGAGGCAAAAACAAGGAGAAATAAGGATATTTCTCCTTGTTACACCTTCCCTGGAGAGGTGTATGGTTTTGCCGCATTTCCAGATTACCAATCCTTGTAAATCTAGGAATGAATCAAGACCTATATTGGTTGCATTGGAGCGTACTCGCTTCCAACTACTGTGGATCTGAAGGAATGTAATAGTGATCGCCCGAGATGAATGTGAAATTATCATTATAGACCTTGGATACACCGCTATGAAATTAATATAGCAATGATAATTAGAAAGAGACTTCTCATGGAAGGATTTTTTGAATATTAAGCCCTGATGAAGTCATAGGGGTAATATCCCTGACGAAACACGTGTTGGCGGGCTGGATTTGAGAAATGTCAGGAGATTCTATCGGTGGAAATTCAATGTGAAGTCTATTTTGGAAATGATTTAGAGAATTACGGAATACGATTTATTGGACTTTATATCAACTGATTTTGGATGTAGTGGTTGCCAATCTGGGCATACATATGGACTAATAAACAACTATAACATAGGTGAAACTACTGTTGTAACAATACTCATATATTATATAATTCAATTGAATGCTTTACTGGTGGGTTGGGTGCCTAGCAAATTAGGGAAATTGGTTACATTGGAAAACGCAACACAACGCCCATGGAATTCACCCCTGATGGAGAGTAAGGCAACACAGTCATTTCCCCTGCCTTGCTTTACTCCATATCTACGAGGCCAATCAAAGCCACACAAATAACCTTTGCGTGGCCTCATAGATATGGGACTGACCTCTGCACTACTGGACAGCTAAAACAGGTTTTGCACAGGTGGCGCATGCAGCATGTAAATATTCCTCTAGTCCTTAGCATGAAACTACATTTCACAAAGCTGCCCTGATGTGTGGGGTGTAAGCACACAGATGTAGCCAGCCATGGTAGCCAACACCCTAACTCCTGGTATGTAAAGGAATCTCAGGGGGGAGGTGCAAGTGATGCATAAAATATGGAGTTTAATGTTTTGTCAAACAATGCAAGATGTGTAAGACTGGTGGGCACGTGGTAGTGCTGTTCAATGTAGGTGTGGCTGAGTACATTGAACTGTCGCTGTGTTTGAATGGAGGCACATTAAATAGCAAGGAGGTGAAAAGTGGTGTGTGTACTGCATGGTAGCCTGAGCTTTATGAATGCACCGATGTGCTTGATGGTGTCACACATCTGCTGCAGCTGGGAAGGGATGACATAAAAGAGGGCATAGGTGTATTACATCCTACATGTCACATGCACCATGGAAAAGATGTAGCACATGTTAGGAGGGAGATGGAAGAAGAAATACTGTACAGGGCTACATATGTCAAAGTTTGAGGATAACAAACAGGGAAGTCAGAAGTGACAGGATGAGCTAGGTTGCGATATATATGGGAAAGAATCCATGATGGTTTGAGGCTGAGAAGTATGGGTACATTTGTGTGGCAAACTAGGGCAGGTACATGTCATGCATTATCAAAACCACTAGCATGTGTGGGGACAGCCTGATAGATAGTTCACAAATGCAGGCAGCCATGTTAGACATTTGCAAGTGGTGAATGTAATTGTAGGCTTTGGCATCACATGTGGGTCAATGTATGGTCAGGCTTCCACCTGTGTGTAACCTTAAGTGGTGTCACTGAACCTAAATGAGCATTGCCAGAGGAGTCATTTACATGTTCAAGTGAGAGGGGCTCAGTGTAACAATGTGGGATACTCAGCAGAAATCCAGCTCTGGCTATGATGAAATGGGGTGAGCATCACTTCTAGCTATCTTCCAAGTTTGACTGTGCATATCCCATCAGATTTAGCACCCACTGGCCACTGTTTTCATAGATAGCACATCTATGGTAAGTACACGCACTTACACATTTCTGCAGTGTAGCAAGCTTGCTAGCTGTGTAGAGAAGTATGGATGCATGACCAATATAAACCTTGCCCACATGAATGTACAATGTGCATGCAAGACAGCAAAACAAGGCAGACTGCAATGATGTAGTGCATGTAAGGCTGACACCAGGATCAAATTGAATACATCAACAAACCCAGTTTACTTTCACAGGAGCTGTGGTCTCAGAAGTAGCCATAGGGAATGCTTGGCACCCTGGTGACTTAAAACAATGTTGCTGCAATGTTCACAGTAGTAATGTAAGTACATGACACAAATATTAAGCACAGCCATCATGAAAAGAAGTGCTGATCTCCAAGCTCTATCTGTACCTTGCCTCAACATATCCGCACTGGCAGGGCAGGCCAGCAAGCTGTGTAACTGTGTTGCAATGTGTGGTATGACACAAATATACACCCTTGTCACACAGTGGCATGAGAACAGTGCACAGATACCTTGACCAGTTTCCCATTGGACCTGTGTTGAGTAACATGCCATCGCCCATGTAATCTTGCACTGTTTACTTTGTGTTTGCCCACCCGTTGCTCTTATCCATTTGTGGATTGTCAATGTGGCCTCCCTTCTGTAATGGCAATTTTGATTTCCTCCTCACTGGAATACTCCCCTTTTCCACATGTCACGTGACATGTATCCCACATGAACTCTCTTTGGATATCCTTTAGCTCTCAAACAATGTTGTGGATGTTGCTGCAATAACTGCTACTGTGACCCTTCTGATGTACATACATGTAAATAAATGCACTATCTTTAACCTGTGTGTTGTATGTCTGTTGATGATGGGCTATGGTGGATGTGCTGACCATAAAAACACTACCTACTTTCTAAAGGGATTTGTGTTTCAAAGGCCTAAGGAAAAATCTACACAGGCCAAGGGGAATAGTTAATGTGAACCCTATGTGTATATAAACTAGCTAGTAGTTATCCAAGATCACAATCATGAAGTGCAACAGTTAACAAACAGTCAGTGGTAGAGGTGAATAACGTTTTTGCAAAGGTGGGGGCCAATTCCATGGATACTAGCCAACAAACACTGATGTGACAGTAAAATGTTGCAAGGGTGAGTGTGTAAGTGGCTGGCATCACTGTGTGACCAGCAACATCCTTGATTATTGCCTATGGTTCGACATAATCAGTCATATAATACAAGTAGCATAACTTATACACACACTGCAATAGTAGGTGAATACCTATAGTGGGTTGTGTGTCCATTCACAGCAAGAGTGCCACTTACAGTGCACAATCATGTTTGAATATCCCTAGAGAAAATCCAATAAAAACTTGACAGGATGTTCTCCTTATGTGTTTCACCTAGTTACACATGTATACAAACACTGCCTGGAAAGACTACAGCCTGTGCTTATCACAACCTAAGCATATATAACAACTGGAAGTGAAAGTGGAAAACATTGTTTATTATTATCATTATAAAACTATTAAAATCAAAAAATAACTACACTACATTCAAATCCTATCTAAACTATGACTAAACTAACCTATGCTAACTAACCTATACTACCTTAACTTAACTCTACCTTAACTTACCTAACCTTAACTTATATCTCTCTACACATATACCACGACAGACATGTTAAACATCAACACCCCACCTCCTTAATACACCTATTCACGCAATGCAAACATAAACTACACCTATACTCAAACTAGCTAAGCATTGAAACCTAAACAAATATATACTTTTTGTATTTTGTATTTTTTTATAAACATATCCTAATCATCAACCACCCACCCACTTATTAATCTACCAACCCATATCACCACCTACCAACAACTCACTAATAAATGAAATTACTACTTAATACAAAGCTAATTTACCCCTATGCTACAACTTATCCTAACCTATGTTAAAATAGTAATCTATGAAACCAATATATAAAAAACAGGGAAAAGGGTAAATCTCTGAGGGAGGGCTCAATCTGTGTGGCAACCAGATCCACAGAATGCTGTAATCTCTGCAATTAATGTGGCTACTTGCAACTCAGTCGCAGCCACCATAGTTTAAGGTCTGCAAGGTCTCTAAGTACCTGTGTTTGAAAATCAGCACACAGTCCTGGGGTTGTGTTCACAGGTTGTGGTTCTTCTGCCGGCTGAGCTGTAGAGGTGCCTGGAACCGCAACTGCTCCTCCATGGTGGGGTACATCAACATCCTGGCTGGTGCTTACCTTGCTGGTCCTTGTTGGCCCTGAGGTCCAGACTTCTAGGTCCTGGTCAACTTCCCTTCAATGTACAACTCTCTGGTGCACCTGTAGGCCGGGGCAACCTGCCTGATATGGCAGTGTCTCTCCAACCTGATTGTATAGATTCTTTCTTTTCCAGGTGTCATATTGTCTGGTGGAGAGAAAGGAAATGTGCATTAGAGAAAGCTGAACTTGAACATATTGTCACCAATAATAGGCTTACATTTCTAAAAAGATTACTGATCGAAAAATGGCAATCATCAAAAGAAACATATACGTCTCCTAATGTAACAATGCAGAAGTATTCAGGTGTTGGCATTGTAAGTATATGAAATGGCAGTATCTGTCTGAATAATGTATAACCATAATAATACTAAGACTGATTAGGAGCTATGATATTGTGTAAGCACGGAAGGGGACACATGATCCACCTAGGGTATTCCTGGGGTTTGTTATGCAGCACGTAACGGGGTATGTTCTATGGCCAATTCACATAGCCTCAAACTATATCCATGTGATGAGTGTGTGCATGCATGCTGTAGATCTCATATATAAGTATCTTGTGCTGTATATTGCATGCATTTGCCAAAAACGAATCAAGGGTAACAGCTTTTTGAGAGCCAGTATGCATAATGCCACCAGTAGGTGGACGGTGGAATGAGCTGTATGCTGACAACACAGGGCAAACATGCATGTGGTGCTTTACACATTGGCCTTTTTCTTCACAAAACACTACAAAGGTATGATCATTTGTCAAATATAGGGCATTGGGTATATTAAGGCATGAGTCAGACATTTAACTGCATTATCATGTGTGTACTGGTGATGTGCCACATCTAGTCATATCTATTTCGTCTGCACTGAGGAAGGAATTCTCACATCCTGTCTGGACCTGCCAGACAAAATGTCCATACATTGCCATGGGGACAACCACACTAGTAATATGCATCACACTGGTAAACCGGCTTTGAACCATTGAAGTCCATGTTCACATAGAGTTTCTCTCCTACATCCTTAAAACCACCATGGCATTTTGCAAAAAGCTCCTCTGTCACTCCATGTCACATGTTACTGATATGCAGTACTCTGAGAGATGCACAGTTACCCATGATGCTGGATGACAGTTGCCGTACATCATGATAATTGTGGGCTAAGTGGTGAATCCAAGTACTTGATTGCTATGGAGGATGTACTTACACACTCACAGCAACGCACTGTGGAAATGCCACTTGGTCACTAGTATTGCTCTAATAAATGATACATTTAAATTTTGCCACCTCACAAATACATATGCAGCATTTATCCTACAAAGGAATGTTGTTTCGTGATGCCTAGCCTGCTCACATTGTCACAAAATGTAATGGATTTGAAAAGTTGGCTAGACGCCTAATGTACATGTATGGAACCAAAAACATTTAGCATTGAAACATGCCCTTAATCCTTCTCACTGTACCAATTGTGGTAGCATTGAGAAATGTATTTCTTGTATTTCTACATGTAAGGGCAAAGTAGTATGTGAACACAAAATAGGAAAACTAATGGTGTATAGTTTCCCATAAACATGTAAAACTGACTATTGGTAATGTTATCTGGGATAAGTGTTACACCCCAATCCCACCTGTGTCCTGCTCAACTTTGGACTTGAATAAACATACCCGGGGCATTATGACACTGGCGGTCCTGCTCCGCCAGGTGGGCGGTGGCGGCCAGAACGCCAACAGTGTGGCAGTGCATGACCACCAAATTATGACAATGGAAGTGAACTGGCTGGATTGCAGCCATATCACCACCTGTACCACCATGGGGGTAGGCCCGCCTGGCTGATTGTTGTCCACCTTCGACCGAGTGGTCCACCTAACACCGCCTGCGGTGCTTTGAACATCGTTACCACCAGGGATTCCATGGCGGCAGCCCCGCCACGGAATCCCTGGCGGTAACGATACTGGAGACAGGAATGCTCATTCCTGTCGCCACCACAGGGCTCCCCAATCCCCTTTCCATGTAGGACCCACCCCGATCCCATCAGAAGCCCCCCCACTTTCCCAAGCAGTGAAACTTCCCTCCACCGATCCCCATACCAAACTCCCCCCTCCCCGTACATCTACGCAGGCGCACATCACAAACACATACATACACACACAAATACATGCACAACTCATTCGAACACACATGCACACATTGCCACACCACCCCCTCACCCCCGCATATACATTCACACATGCACAAATACACTTGCATACACACACACAAACACACACAACACCCATCTCCCCCCTCCATTCACACAAACACACCCCCCATTCATGCACACAACACTCAACACTGCCCCCTCCCCCTCCTCTGTCAGACGATCACCTTCCCTAGTGGTTGCAGTGGTCGACCGGGAAGGAATGGGGTCTATGGCGCTTGCTCCGCCGCCAGCATCCCGCCAACACTACCACACCTATTACTAAGTCGTAATGGGCGTAGCGGTGCTGTGTTGACGTGGCGGTGCCAGTGGAGCAACCTACCCTGCACTGCCAATGGCCAGTATGGCTGTTGGCGGCTCTCCGCCCAATTTATGGCGGAGAGCTGCCAGCAGCACTCATAATATGGCGGTTTGATGACTGCCATCACTGGCGGTCTTGTGGCTGGCGGGACTTCGGCGGTCTACGTTGTAGACTGCCAAAGTCATATTGGGGGCCACTGTGTCTTGAAAATCTCAGTTTACCTCATGCTACTTTTCTGTCACATAGTTTTAGGAAATGTATGTTACTTTCCATCCATAGTATTGGTAATAGACATTTGAACTTATGGCCATCTGTTGGTCTTGGGTCCTGGTGATGGTACAAGCATCCACACCATAGGTGGCCAAACATTACCACAGTATACCCTGAGCAATCCGTCATGTGGTACATGCATTGGTAATACATGCACATTGGCATGTGTCCCTGTCTACTGCACACGCAACTTTGTCCTACTTCATTTATGATTTAACATGTAAGGAAAAATGTTTTTAGGTGAATGATGATTCCCCTTGCTCATCTCAATACATCAAATATCAGAGAATAGTCACAAATCATACAGAGCACAGAAAACATTCAGGTGACACTCACTAGTAGCATTGGGATCCCTAAAGGTGCCCACCTCAGCATTGGTGTACGGTGGAGGTCCACCTTCAAGACTAAAACATGGTACATTGCTCTATGAATATTGAACATGTGTGCAGAGTACATATGATTTTGCCTGGGCCTTTTCAACGCAAGACGTGTTCTGAACAATGCGACCCACATCAGACAGTAACCATGTATTAGACTTTTCATCCTTGGCGTGGTCTCCCTTAACTTTTTGCCTCTGTTCCCCAGGTTATTGATGTGTGCTGGACTCTAATTTTGCTGTTTTTATTACTCTGGGCACTTTACCACTGATAACCAGTGCTAAAGTGCAAGTGCTCCTGTTTAAAATGTGTATGTAATTGGTTCTCCATGATTGGCATATTTGTTTTACTGTTACGTCCCTAGTAAAGTGCACTAGAAGTGCCCAGGGCCTGTAAATCAAATGTTACTAGTGGGCCTGCAGCACTGGTTGTGCCACCCACACCATGCTTGTTTTTTTTTTCACGTAGGGCCAGATGTACAAAGTTATTTTGAGGTCACGTATGGCTAAATTTTTGCCACCACAAAATGGCCTTGTAGCATGTACCATCCCTATTTTACGAGTCAGTAACCTGTTACTGACTCACAAAATAGGGATTGCGACTTGCTTTTAGGAAGGGTTGATCCAAGTGCATCTCTTCCTATTAGCGGCTTGCAGGTCCATGTATGATTGTTTTGTGACCGTGAATGCAGTCACAAAACAATCGCAGTTATCACCAATTTCAAATTGGTGATAACCCATTCGCAAATGGGAAGGGGTCCCTAAGTGAATGGGGGCGCCAGCATTTTTTCAGAGCAGGCAGTTGTCTTGCGGACCACTGCCTTCTCTGAAGAAATGAAACTGAAACTTAAAATTTTTATTTTTGAAATGCAACCCGTTTTCCTTTCAGGAAAATGGGCTGCATTAAAAAAAAAACTGCTTCATTTAAAAAGCAGTCACAGACATGATGGTCTGATGAACCCAGCAGGCCCCCATTCCTGTGAGTGCAGCCATTCCCAAAAGGGTCACAAATTGTGAGCTGCCTCATGAATATAATATATATATTCCTTACGACCCATTTGGGAATCACTAACAGTGTTTCAGACACTGCACATTTTGTTTTGCGAGTCACAAAAAAACGCAAATTGCGAGTCAATAAATCAATAAATATTTGGCTACTCACAAGTGAGAGTTTCAAGGTGCTGGGAAGGATAAGTGGGGCCTTATCTGAAGAGCCGCGTCTTCAGGTTCTTCCTGGAGATGGTGAGTAACAGGCTTTGTCGGAGGTGCAGGGGGAGGTTGTTCCAGGCCTTTGCTGTAGTGTAGGTGAAAGATCGTTCTCCAGCGGTGGTTTTGTGGATGCGAGGGACAGTGGCCAGGGTCATCTGGGCGTAGCAAAGGGATCTGGAGGGGTGTGGAAGGAGATGCAGTGGTTCAGGTAGGCTGGTCCTGCATTGTGTATGGCCTTGTAGGTGTGGGTGAGAAGCTTGAAAGTGATTTGTTTCTAGACCGGTAGTCAGTGGAAGGTCCTCAGGTGTTGGAAGATGTGTTCTTGGCGAGAGAGGTCCAGAATGACTCTGACGGCGGTGTTCTGGATGAGTTGAAGTTTTTTGATGTTCCTAGTTGAGGCGCAGGCGTAGAGGGTGTTGCTGTAGTCGAGCTTGCTCGTGACTAAGGCATGGGTGACTGTCCTGTGAAGGTCTGCTGTGATCCATCTGAAGATCTTCTGAAGTTTGAGGAGCGTGTGCCTGCAGGTGGAGGCAACATTACCTGGTGGGTAATGGATAGGGAAGAGTTGAGGATGATTCCTAAGTTGTGGGAGTACTCGGTTGGTGCGTGGGGCGTTGAGGTATATGGGCCACCAGGAGACGTCCCAAGCTGAGGTGGTCTTTCCGAAGATATTGAGCTTTGTATTGTCAGAGTTGAGTTTGAGGCAGCTTTCTCTCATCCAGGTGCGAGTCGCAAAAAAATGGTCATACATCTGGCCCTTAGCTCAGTAGATGTTACTAGTGACCTGGAGGTGTCCTCTAATAAGCGTGCTGTGAAATGGGAGTTCTTTAGAAACTCTCAGAAATTATGGGGAAAATTGTGTGCCCTAGTAACGACCCAATTGTTATTTGACGGTTCCTCCTCATATACCCTGAGCGAGGTTATGACTTTGCATTTAGATCTTTTCTCGGCCCTCAAAGAGCTATTTTTTAAACTAACCGGGAGAATATTCACTTAGAAGCCCATTCTCGCCATAGGTGGTTCGATAAGGCATGTAGAGGGGCTAAGAATACTCTCATAAAAGATCAAAAGACAGATGTAAGATAATACATGCAAGGCGTGATTATACATCCAAACTCAAGTCCAGCAAAAATTGCTGGGAAGAGTTGTCATGGCAAGAATTAGTTCTGGCTGCCAGGGACTCAAACTCGAAACGCTTTTGGTCCTTGGTGGCCAGAAATGGATGCAACGAGAACACTAAACCTGATTGTCACATTTCCCCAGAAACATGGTCTAGTTACTTTATCGAGTTGAACAGAGATAAGGCTGATTGCTCCATTGCAAAGGATGTTGAACCCACGCATGACTCTTCTTCGACAGCCAGTCTGATCCCCTTTACTTTGAAGGAAACCGAGATTGCCATCAGGGCCCAAAGATTAGGAAAGTCACCTGGGTTAGATGGCATACCCTCAGACATGTTTAAATCGGACTTCAACCATTGGGGTCCATATGTCAATAGGGTATCAAATGCTGTCTTGGCAAGTGGATTCTATCCTCGGTCTTGGAGGGGAGCAATTATTGTTCCCATATATAAAAAAGGGGAGAAGGGTGTTCCTGGAAATTACAGACCAATTAGCCTTCTGGACAACTTACAAAAGTTTTTTGCTAACAGGTATTAGGCAGGCTTAAAGAGTAGATAGAAGAAAATCAAGCTCTATGTCATTTACAGGAGGGATTTTAGGCAAAAAGTAAGCACAGTTGATTAGGTCTTTCGCTTCCTCACTATCAAATGGAAGATGGTGGACGTGGACGCAGGGAAGCTCTTTGTGGCGTTTGTAGATCTTAAGTCCGCCTTTGATCTTGTTCCACGCTGTAAGCTGTGGGAGGTTACGAGTAGGGTTGGAGTGCCGGGACCCATTTTAAACTTAATTAAAGATCTGTATTCAGAAAATTATGCCAGAATCCGAAGGGGGACAAAAGGGGAGCTGACAACTGAGATTCCTATACGTAGAGGGGTGAGACAGGGGTGCGTGCTGACCCCTACTCTCTTCCTCCTATTCATTAATGCGTGCATTCCCTATCTCCTGGACTGTGCCAACGATGCTCCCAGATTAGGTGGGTCCAAAACCCCATGTCTTTTATTTGCAGATGACACTTTGTTACTATATCAAACTGCTCTTGGGCTTTCTAACTTGCTCGAGAAGTTTATGGGTTTCTGCAAAGACTATGGCTTGGGAATTAATACAGCCAAAACCAAGTACAAGGTATTTGGGAATATAAAACATAAAGGGCCTCATTACAACTTTGGCGGCCGGCTACCGCCTCCCGCCAAGCTGTAACCGCCGGGTGGCCGGTAATGCGGCCACACTCCCGCTGTGCCCATTTGGACATCCCCGCTGGGCCGGTGGGGATGGGGGCCGCAACATGGGAGCTGGCTCCAAATGGCGCCGGCGGTGTTGCGGCCGTGCGACCGCGCTTTTCACTGTCTGCATGGCAGACAGTGAAAAGCCGGATGGGGCCCTGTCAGGCTGGCGGTCGGGGACTCGTAATCCCCTGGGCAGCGCTGCAAGCAGCGCTGCCTAGGCGGATTATCACCGTCGGGGCTAAAGTGGCGGAATTCCGCCGCGGTCATATTTGGGCAGGAATCACCGCCAGCCTGTTGGCAGTGCTTCCGTCAATTTAGCCCTGGTGGTCTCGGACCGCCAGGGTCAAAATGACCCCCAAAATTAAGAATATGCATATATTTGGAGGGCGAGGCACTAGAAAGAGTCAGTGATTTCGATTATCTGGGAATTAAGTTGGAGGATTCACATAAATGGCAGGCCCATCTCTCAAAGTCGCTTATGAGTTTAAAACAGAAGTTGGGGTCATCTTGAGATACGTGGCCAGGTCCTCCAGATTTGCCATTACTCCTGCCATGGAAATATATAAAGCCTAAGCAAGAGGGGGAGCGCTATATGGTGCAGAGCTATGGGGTTTTTGCAATTTGGAGGATCGGGAAAGAGCGGAAAATTATTTTATAAAAATGTTACTAAAAGTAACTACTAGTTCCCCCACATTGCCGATCCGGATGGATCTAAATCTCCACTCCATTGCGCATATCGCTGCTCTAAGGCCATTATTATATTGGAATCGGATTTGGTCAGTGGATACTTATAGCCCGTACCGTGCCTGGTTGAGCAAACTGATGAGTACCCACACTACTAAAAAAAGTTAGGCGGTGTAATCACGTTGAGAATACTCTTACCAAACCTGGGCTGAGAAATTACTGGACAGACCCCATTCTTCTCCCAACAAATGCTATTCAGGTTGTGAAGGACGTGTATTGGCTTAATGTACAGGCAAACAAATGATCAGAAGTGCCCACTTCTGGTATGACAAACAACTTTTTACTGCTCAAATATCACTATGAGTTCAAGCATTATATGGATGCAATTCTATCCCCATTTGCACGAGCACTTTATATTAGATTTAGATTTGGGTCACTCCCCATATGCACTTTAACTCATAGATTACTGAAGTCTGATAGCCACTCCAATTTGTGCCCAATGGGCTGTGGGATTGCTGTCCCACCCATGTTTTTTTTTCATTGTCAAGCGTACTCTAAGCAGAGGGCCCGCTGGATTGTACCTCTCAGGATTTGTAAATCAGACCCTAATGTGATAGTGGCATGTTTCCTAGCAAAATTTCTGGAAGCCATTTGGTATTTTAGATTCAAGTTTTTAAACTGTCATTTACAATGTTGTGTATTATTTGCACGGGGTTTCGTATTGGTAAATTACATATGTATGCATATTTTATGGAAATTAGCTACAAAGGTGCTGTACTGCCTTATAGCAGTTATTGCATATACTAGAGTCCTTTAAATCATATTGTATTTTATTGTTTTAGCTAAAGGATTTTGAGCTGCTCTTTTCACATTTTATCTTGATTTAACTGTTTTTGTTTATGTGCTTTTATGGTATGTTTTTACCGAACTAAAGCGGAATTGATTGATTGATTGATTGATACTAGTGCACAGTAAATAAACATTGACCATTCATGCCCTGTACAGGCTCACTAAGAAATTGTTACCAAGTTTCAAAACGGTAAATATTTTGGGGTGAAACCAAACAACCTGTCCAACCTGTGGATTGAAAAAATGTGAGTATGCTCCCTTGCAACATGCATGGCGGGTGGCCCTCACAATTTTGAGTCAGTAATGACCTTGCAGGCCAGGTGACAACACTCCCTCCATAGTACCGAATGAGTCCCTTAGCACCTCTGGTCCTCCCCTGCACAGCATAGTCTGTTCGAGCTATTGTTAGGGCACTGTAAACATGCCCATGTGGCATGTTTTTGCTTTCAACTGAGTTAGCCTGTATCATGGAATACTACCCCACAACATATCTGACCCTTCCAGTCAAAAAAAAGAAATAACAGATTTTTGCTAAAGATACACAGCTACAAGCTTATTGAATATAGGTACTTACCAACAGACTCACCAGCTACCATCCCAAGATGATCTATAAGATATGCCTCCCAGATCACCACATCTGCCCATCTGTGCTTAATTTGGTGGACTGTGCGGTGGACTCCGAACACACAGCTCATATGGAACCAGACCTTCTACCACTGCTTTTCCTCTCGGGTAGGATAACCTTGGGTCACCCTAAGCTCCATCGAGATCATGTTGGGGAGATAGATGGATCAACAGCCACAGCAGGCCCCTAAACTCCTCCTCAGACACATTCTTCTCCCTGCCATTCTCCGACATATCCCTAGCTAAACTCCTCACCACCTTAACAGCAATCAAACTAAAACTACCCCTTCCCCCACCCCCAAAACTACAAACCCCTAAATAGACCTACACCCAACAATGCTGAGGACAAAACAATACAAAATACAAATACAACGCACAAATAACAATATTTGAACACAACATGAACAGCACAGACACCGACAACACCAAAAACACAATCATTCACCAGAACACACACCAAACACCTACACCAGCCAGCACAGACAAAAAGACTAAAGGTGAAAGTGAAAGTAATTTTACAGTTCCTGGTTTGTAGCATGGCAGAGTCATTGCATCATTTCCTGGGTAGATGGGATATGATTTCCACAAATGCATCATTTTTTGTGATGCATCAGCAGACAAATAGGCAATACATTATTTCCGCACAATGCATACCAATGCACAATGCAGTGTTTTTGACGCATTGGCGTTGATGCATGGCTTCCGACCAACACTCCGGGTGCAGTGCACCAGGCAAAAGGCCAATGCGTGTGTTTGGATAGACGCAATAGTGATTGTGCAATGCAGGTAAACACTCCCAGAGCTCACTTTTCTTGCTCAAATGTTCTTAGCTGACATGCTTTAAGACTTGGGCCCTCATTACAACCCTGGCAGTAAATCCCTATTTCCACTGTGCTGAAGGCCGCCAGGATACCATGGCGGCGGCGGAATTCCGCTACAGGTATTACGACCCACATCGCGGAATCCGCCACTATACAGACACCCACACAAGTCCGCCACACCAAAGATCAGTGATAAACTGGCGATACCAAAACCTACACCGTCACGCCAACAAGAATACGCCCACACTATCACGACACATGAATCAACATGGCGGTCTTACAATCGCAGTAATCCTTTGGCGGTACACACCGCCGCGCTCAAAATACACACACATTTACAAAACACAACCACATTGGACAATTCCAAATACACATACCTGATACCCATACACACACCACACCCACACACTCACACCACTATAAAACACACACACACATTACCCACAAACCCTTACAATGACATTTTTTTTAAAAAGCTGAGAGAGAGAGAATAGCAAACACAACACTAGCATCCACTGGCACACAACACCATAACTCATACAACATCCACGCACCTCAAACAACACACCCCAAAACAACACATCACATAGCACAATAAACAGCACCTCACACATCACCCACACAACATCATGGCACCTCAAAGACACCCAAGGTTTTCAAAGGAGGAGCTCAGGGTCATGGTGGAGGAAATCAGCCGGGTAGAGCCACAGCTTTTCAGATCACAGGTGCAGCAGACGTCCATTGCTAGGAAGATGGAGCTATGGTGGAGGATCGTTGACAGGGTCAGTGCAGTGGGACAGCATCCAAGAACACAGGATGACATCAGGAAGAGGAGGAACGACCTAATGGGGGAAGGTGCATTCAGTGGATCCAGACACCAGATTGCTGTACAGAGGACGGGCGGTGGACCCCCACCTCTTCCCCCACAACTAACAATATGGGAGGAGCAAGTCTTCGCAATACTGCATCCTGAGGGCCTCGCAGGAGTAGCAGGAGGACTGGACTCTGGTAAGTCATATCTTATTTACCAAATCCCCCCACCCCACCTGAATGCCATCACATACCCCCACTCTCACCCTCACCCCATCACTCCAACACGTCACATATGCCCCACTATCACAACCCACACATCCCAATAACAAGGCCCTGCGTGCAACACCTATGCATGGACCCCCATCACCAAACCATGTCCAGTACGGATACCCACACAGAGCCCAAACCAACTATCACAAAAAGGCAAACACAATAATGCAAGCACAGGAGTAGAGGGTACCTCACCCAGTGCACAAGATGGCACACACAGATACTAAAACTATGCATTTACACCCCAAGGGGACCCATACCCAACGTCACCGGAAAGGAGGTGCCAGACATATCCGGTCCCCCCACAGAAGAGGCCCACAGTGATGACAGCAGTTCTACACGCCTGGATCAAGATGAGCAGCCCGGCCCATCAGGGACCTCTGGACAGTCGGTTCCCCTGCCACTGTCACAAGCCACCACAGACCCTCCCCCCTCAGGAAACACCACCACAGCACCCACCCAGCGGGCCCATGCCACTGTCCCCAGGACACGTCAATCAGCAGTGTGTCCACCACTACAGGGAACCCCGGCAAACCCACCAACCCAGGATAATCAGGGACTTGGGGTCAGTGGCAGTGGGCACACGGTTCAGGGGACAGAGGCACAGAATACCAGGGAAGCTGGGAGGACTGCTGTGCTACAGTGGGAGGACAGGCCCAGGGATCCGTCACTCCACGAGGCACTCTCCAACATCATGGGAGCATACCACCATTCCCAGGAGACCATGGGCACGGTACTGGCCAAGTTTCAGGAGACTCAGTGGCTGCAGGAGGAACACTACTTTGGGATCATGGAGGACTTGAAGTCCATTAACACAACCCTGGGCACCATTGCAGGGGTGCTGGCAGACCTTGTCAACACCATGAGGGACACAGTGGCACACAAATGGGCATCTGACACTAGCCTGGATGAAGAACAGCCCTCCACCTCATCCGGCGCTAGTGGACAGGAGGCACTGCCACAGGAACAACAGGCCACCAGCACCCCACCCCCTGCAGAAGGAGAACCACCCCGCAAATGGTCCCTGAGATCCAAGAACAAGATAGAGAACATTGCCAAGACCCCCGCCAGGAAATAAGACTCTCCTGAATGTCACCCTTCTGTCCTACTTTGTCACCCTGTCCACCTTAAACTGCCATTGCTCCCCTTCATATGCCCCATTGGACAATGCACCTGTGAGACCAAGAGACTGGACTCTACCATGGACATTCCTCCACCATCACCCCAGCCCATTGCACACCCCCCAACACTTATTAGCACAGAAACTCTCACAAATATAGCAATGTCAATGTTCATGTTCACATACCAATATTACACAGTTGTTGGCCAGCAGTAAACATAGCAGAGGGCACAAAGAGGGACCCAGATCTGTGAAATGGAAAGCCAAAGTGACAAGTCAGGGTCCATACACAGAGGTAAAAAGGCAGATTTATGCTAGGTCGTACAATAGTATGAGATGTGGGAAGCAGTGCCATCCTCTTACCTGTGTCTCACTGGTAGTATTGCATGATGATGTTGTTACGGTTGTCTAAATCTTCTTCTTCTACCTCCTCTTCTTCACTGTCCACAGGCTCTACAGCTGCCACAAGACCACCATCAGGCCCATCCTCCTGCAGAAAAGGCACCTGGTGTCGCAAAACCAGGTTGTGCAACATACAGTAGGCCACGATGATCTGGCACACCTTCTTCGGTGAGTAGTATAGGGATCCACCTGTCAGATGGAGGCACTGGAATCTGGCCTTCAGGAGGCCGAAGGTGCGCTCTATTATCCTCCTAGTTCGCCTATGTGCCTCATTGTAGCGTTCCACAGCCCTTGTCCTGGGATTCCTCACTGGGTTCAGTAGCGATGACTGGTTGGGGTAACCAGAGTCACCTGCAAATATCGAGGGACAACTGTTAGACATCCTCCAAACATTAGGGAATCTCCCATAATCTTGCCAGGAAATGGAGCACTGACAGGACCTACACTAGAGGGGGGATTCCTGTGGGATGGCAGATAGCTGACATCAGGTCTGGTTCCAAATGGGCACAAAGTTCCTGGATTGTTGAACGATCAAGTCTGTAAGTGATAATGATGTGTCAGTCTTCCATTGTCGACAGGTCCACCAGGGGTCTGTACACCGGAGGATGCCGCCATCTCATCACCTGCCCCAGCGATGGCCCTATGGAGGAGAATGGGGAGCAGAGGGTCATACACCACATAGGTTTCACAAGGCTGTTTAGCACAATCGTTACATTTTCTCTATGTGCCTTTGTCTGTCCGTATTCCTGGCCTAAATAGGTGTGACGCAGTTAGTTGGCCTGCCATGTGGCCCCCTGAAATGGCGGCTGCCTGACTTGTAAGGTGGGACAAGGGGAAATGAGGTAACTGCGCTGGCATTGTGCAGTGTCGCGTTAGGCGGTCGAAGACCGCTGCGCAATTCAGCATTGGTTATCATCGGGCTCTATGGGTTCCAGAAGCCAATGACGATGTACACCGGCGGTGACGGTATGCACCACCGTGGATGTGACCGCCATTTTCTATCTGTTCCCTCACTTGATACCTGGCCTTCAACAGGAGAGGACCTACACTGCAGGTACTGCTGTGACCTGCGTTTGGAAGCGTCAATGGCTACAATGTCTGGGGAAAGGGCCCCTGCCTTCACTGAGGAGGAGTTGGAGAAACTGGTGGATGGGGTCCTCCCCCAGTACACGCAACTCAACGGTCCTCCAGACACACAGGTGAGTAAACTGTGTGCATGGTGGATGACACATGATTTTATGGAGTGTCGTGGATGGAAGAGACGGGGGGACAGGCCAGTATGTGAGCATGGTGTATGTATGTTTTTCTGGGGCAGGGTGGGAGGTTTGTGGCCAATGTGTGAGAAGAAATGTACGAGGGAGTAACATCGATTTTTACTTCACTATTCCTCGAGATCAGCACCCACCAGAAGAAGGGTATTTTGCGTGCCATCGCCAAGGAAGTGCGGACCCTGGGGGTCTACCATAGAGGGAGCACCCACTGCTGGAAAATATGGGAGGACTTGTGCCACTGGAGCAAGAAGATGGCGGAGGCCCAGCTGGGGATGGCCTCCCAACGTGGAAGGGGTGCCCGTCGCACCATGACCCCCCTGATGTACCAGATTCTGGTGGTGGCATATCCTGAGTAGGATGGGCGCTTGAGGGCATCACAGCAGCCACAAGGGGGTGAGTACACTCTCATTCAGATGACTCTGCGCGCTTGACGAGGTGTCTGGGTGGGGGAGGTGGGCTGTGGGTTCCCCTAGGCCAGGGCAGACGCGCAAAGGTAGACCATTGATTTGCAGCCTCATTCCCACTCCAACCCCAAAGGTGGTATTTGCCCTCTACACCTAGTCAGGCTCCCATGGGTACCAGCTGTGCATGAAATGTGTCTAGACAGATTCCCCCATGGGCATGTGCTTTCCCCCTGCCCTGTTAGTGCATGGCTTAGTGCATAGGGCAGCTCCCTGTGTGTTGTGTCTGCCAACGGTAGTGGTGTTGCAGGCACTTGACCATGTGTCTCCTCTGTCTTTCCCCCCCTTTTTGTTTTGTCACCCTGTCCTTGTATCCAGCATCATCTGGCAGAGGAGCAGTAACACTGGAGCAGGAGGGAGCTGCATCCCACATGGCCCTGGAGGGTGAAGTAATGGAGTCCGAAGGCACCAGTGGGACAGAGGGCGAGGGGAGCTCCACGACGGGGACAGGAGGAGACACCAGCGACAGCGAATCCTCCACTGATGGAAGCTCCCTTGCAGTGGCAGGCACCACTGTGCCCACCGCATCAACAGGTAGAGCTGCCACCCCCCTTACCAGCATCACCCACCCAGCAGTCCCTCATCGAGTTTCCCGTGCCCACTCCCCCAGAACGGTGGGAATCTCCTTCGCCCCAGGCACCTCAGGCCCTGCCCCAGTCAGCCCTGCTGCCTTCAGTGAGGAGGCTATTGACCTCCTGAGATCCCTCACTGTTGGGCAATCAACCATTTTGAATGCCATTGAGGGTGTTGAGAGGCATTTGCAGCAAACAAATGCATACCTGGAGGGCATTCATTCTGGAGTGGCAGCCCAACAGAGAGCGTTTCAGGCTCTGGCCTCAGCACTGATGGCTGCAATTGTCCCTGTGTCCAGCCTCCCCCCTCCGACTTCCTCTACCCAGACTCAATCCCCTGTACCTCAGCCTATCCCAAGCTCACCATCAGATCAGCAAGCACACTCATCAACACACAGGAGTGGGCATAGCGAACATAAGCACCACACATCCCACAGGTACTCACACAAGCACCATACCCATGCAGACACACCAACATCCACTGCCTCCACTGTGTCCCCCTCCTCCACGTCCTCCACCTCCCTCCCTGTCTCATCTCCACTCGCACCTGCATGCACTACATCTTCATCCACTACCTTCATCACCAGCACGCCCATCACCACACACCGCTCACTGCAGTCACCAACCCCACTACCATGCACACATCCCCTGTGTCCTCTCCCAGTGTGTCTGTAAGCCCTCCTCCCAAAGTACACAAACGCAGGCACACACCCACCCAACAGCCATCTACCCCACAACAGCCTCCGGCCCATGCACCTTCACCCAAATTCAGCAAACGTACACCTCCCACAACCACTACCTCTTCCTCCACTCCCAAACCCCATCCATCTTCCTGTCCCAGTGTGTCTAGGAAACTCTTCCTGGCTAACATTGACCTCTTCCCTACACCTCCCCCCGTCCTTCCCCTAGGGCCAGGCTGTCCAGGTCCCAGCCCAGCACCTCAGCCACCAAATCATCCAGCACAGTGGTCTCAGCAAGTCCCGTCACATTGCGGTCGGCACTCATCAGGGATGCCAGTGTGCCACCTATCGAGGCCAAGGAGCAGTCCATTCTGCCACCTGCCAAGGTGATGAAGGTGCCCACATGCCGGAGGGAGAGGCTGCACCATCCACCAATCAAGGGCTCCTCCAAGCCTAAAGGGGACAGTGCCAAGGGACCAGCAGTGACATCAAAGGTGGGGAAGGGAGACAAGGCGAAGTGCAGGTCAGGACAGGGCACAGAGGCTCCGGCTGAGGGACCAGAGTTACCCCTTGTGTCAACCAGAACATCAACCTGTACGGCGGTGGACACTGCCACCTGCACCGCCACCTGCACATCTGCTGCCTCAGCAACAGTCCCCAGCATCATCCCCAGTGGGTAGCCGCTTGAGGTTGCAGGAGACGTCCTGCTGTGTCCCTCCACAGGTGCAGACACGTGCACCACTGCCAGCACCTCCGCCACAGACACCGCCACAACCACCGCCAACAGCCCCGCAATGTGGTCAGACAGTGCCACCACAGCTGACATGGCTATCATCCCCAGTGGGCAGCCACCCGAGGCTGCAGGAGACGTCCTGAACCCTGCACAGCGTACATGAGGCACGACACCCAGCACTGTTTGTACCTGCATGTGGCAGGCAAAGTCGCAGAAGGGTGGAGTGTGTCTCTGCCCCCATGGAGTATCATGCTACCTGTTCCCAGGCAATCTCGTGGCACACACACCCAGGTGAGGGAATGGTACCTGCCACACTGCATGTAAAGCACTCTGGGCACAATGCCCTCTCCAGAACCAGTGGAGAATCACATCCACTACCTCAGTCCTTGGCAGGATGAAGCACTCTGGGCACAATGCCCCCTCCAGAACCAGTGGAAGAAGGCATGGACTGGGTCTCAGGAAAAGGTTGTGGCCTCCATGTTTTCTACAAGGGGCATCCTTTGATGTATTGTACAATCATAATGGTGTGATACAGTGATGATGAAGCCATGAGCTTTCTAATGTTTCATTTTTATGGGCATTCATGAGGTTGTTTGGCATATTATGACGATGGGTTTACTGCACCTTATTCATTTCTAGTGATATGTGTTTTACTATGATATGTGCATTTTAGCAATGTTTTCCTGACTACTGCTTACGTTAATGAATGACCAGTAACCTATGTGTTTTATGTGACTACTGCTGGCTTTTGCAGAATAATAGTAGTGTGTTATATTCTGGCAACTGCTTGGGTAGTAAGGTATACCTGACATGTTGTGTTTGGTCTAATGATGTTGTGTACAATACAGTTTTGCAGGGGCCAGGACGCACTACAGCCCATGGAGGCACAACTACACCCTGCCCACAGGCGGTTACGACTGCTCAGTGGTGGGAGTGGCGGGGCTGGCGGTGGTGCTGCCAGTGGTGTGGAGAGGTATCAGCCCTTCCCACGTAGCCTCGTACGGCTGCCCACTGGGGCTGCTGCTGCTAACAGTGGTTCTGGCAGTGTGCAGGTGGCGGTGTAGGCGGCGGTACTGGTGGCGGTGCTGGCGGTGGTGCTGCCTGTGGTGGAGGGAGGCTCCAACCCTTCCCCCACAGCCTCGGGCGTCTGCACACTGGGGCTGCTGCTGCTGGCAGTGGTGCTGACAGTAGTACTGGCAGTGGTGCTGGCAGTGGTGCAAGTGGCGGTACAGGCAGCGGTGCTGGCGGCAGTGCTGGCAGCGGTGCTGCCTGTGGTGGAGGGAGGCTTCAGCCCTTTCCCTGCATCCTCGGATGGCTGAAGTTCCATGGCTGGTGTTTTTTGCTCAGATGCTGCTCCAGCACCAGGCACCATATCCATCCTGCCTGTGGCGTCTGTGCCTTTGTCAATGCCCTTGGCAGCTGGTGTTCCCTTCCTGCCCTTGGCAGCTGATGGTGCCTCCTTGCTTCTGCCAGCTGGTGGTGCCTCCTTGCTCTGCCAGCTGGTGGTGTCTCCTTGCTTCTGCCAGCTGGTGGTGCCTCCTTGCTTCTGCCAGCTGGTGCTCTCTTCTTGGATTTGCCAGCTGGTGCTCCCTTTTTGCCCTTGGCAGCTGGTGCAGGCGCACTGGCTGTGTGGACGGGTGTCTTCATGGAGCCTCTCACAACTGCAGTGGCTGCAGAAACGACAGTGGCCGTGGACTGGGTGGCTGAGGTGCTAGCATGGGTCCTGACCACCCTGGCCAGAAGTGAAGGGCGGGGGGAGGGTCAGGGAATAGGTCAAGGGTGGAGAGGAAAAGCTTTTTAGAAAAACTGGTGCAGAAGAGGGTGAAGGCTTGGGAGTGAAGGAAGAGGGAGTGATTGTAGGAGGTGTCTGCTGTGTTTGGCTGCGGGTGCATGGGCTGGATGCTGTTGTGGAGGTGGATGGCTGTTGGGTGTCTGAGTGCTTGCGTTTTTGTACTTTGGGAGGAGGGGGCACAGACACCGTGGGGGAGGACACAGGGGACGTGTGCATGGATGTGGGGGTGGTGACTGCCAGTGAGGGACGTATAGTGATAGGCGTGATGGTGATGGAGATAGTGGATGAGGATGTAGTGCATGCAGGTGTGAGTGGAGACGCTACTGGGAGGGAGGTGGATGATGATGAGGAGGGGGAAACAGTGGAGGCAGTGGATGTTGGTGAGTCTGCATCTGGATGGTGCTTGTGTGAGTGCCTGGTGGGATGAAGTGTGGTGCTTGTGTTTGCCTGAGCCACTTCTGTGTGTTGATTTGGCTGCATGCTGGTCTGAAGGTGTGCTTGGGATAGGCTGGGGTTGAGGGGAATGGGACTGGGTAGAGGAAGTTGGAGGGGGGAGGCTAGAGACAGGAACAATGACTGCCTTCAGTGAGTTGGCCAGAGCCTGGAATGATCTCTGTTGGGCCGACATGCCAGAGTGAATGCCCTCCAGGAATGCATTTGTTTGTTTCAATTGCCCTGCCAGACCCTGGACAGCATTCACTATGGTTGACTGCCCAACAGAGATGGATCGCAGGAAGTCAATAGACTCTTCACTGAGGGCAGCAGGGCTGACTGGGGCAGGGCCTGAGGTGCCTGGGGCGAAGGAGATGCCCACCCTCCTGGGTGAGCAGGCACAGGAAACATGCTGAGGGGCTGCTGGGAATGCAGTGCTGGTACATGGGTGGCGACTGTACCTGTAGTTGGGGTGGGCACAGAGGTGTTTGCCACCACCAGGGAGTTTCCATCAGAGGAGGTGTCCCTGTCCGAACTGTCCTCTCCAGTCTCGGCCGTGGTGCTCCCCTCGCCCCCGTCCCACTGGTGCCCTCACCATCAGTGGATTCGGCCTCATGGGACATGTGGGATGCAGCTCCCTTCATCGCCGGTGCCTCTGCTCCGCCACCAGATGATGCTAATGCACACAAGGACAGGGTGACAAAATAAAAAGGGGGGGAGAGACAGAGGATACACTTGGTCAATGCCAGCAACAACACCACCGTTGGCGTACACAACACACAGGGAACAGCCCTATGCACTAGGCCATGCACTACCAGTAACAATGCTAGTCACCAGGTTATGGAGTACAATACCTAACGCCAATAGCAGCATAGCTGAAACCCACAGGGCCCTGCCCAGTAGTAGATGCCCACTAGCATATTTGGGTTTGGAGAGCATCAGATTCTTCCCATCATGGAACTAACCCTGCCATGTTCATCCTGGCCTAGGGGCACCCGCAGACCCACATCCCCCAACCGGGTTACACCTCAACAAGTGCTTTTTTGTGATTCTGAAACTCACCCACTTGTGGCTGCTGTGATGCCTTCAAGCTCCCATCTAACTCCGGATAGGCCACCGCCAGGATGCGGAACATCAGGGGGTTCAGGGTACGATGGGCACCCCTTCCTCGTTCGGAGGCGATCCCCAGTTGGGCCTCCGCCGTCTTCCTTGCCCAGTGGTGCAGGTCCTCCCACTGTTTTCAACAGTGGCTGCTCCACCTGTCAAAGATACCCAGGGACCGCACCTCCTTAACGATGGCACGCCAAATACCCTTTTTCTGATGGGCGCTGACCTGCAGAAAAAGATACATAAAAAAAGGTATTAGTCATAACGTCCGGACTGTTACACTCATGGCCCACCATATCCCTCCCATCCCCTTACGCACATACATTGACCACCATAAATGCAGCACTCTGCCCAGGACCCCTCAGCCATCCTCCCTTTGCACAATGCTTACACGCACAGCACTCCATGCATTCATGCCCCATGCATTGTGCTCACAGTGTACTCACTTGTTGGTCTGGAGGACCATAAAGTAAACGGTACTGGAGTAGGACCCCATCCACCAGTCTCTCCAACTCCTCCGAAGGGAAGGCAGGGGCCCTTTACCCAGACACTCGAGCCATAGCCTATTCCAGGCACAGGTCACAGCAGCACTTGCAGTGTAGGTCCTCTCCTGTTGAAGGTCAGGTAGCAAGTGAGTGAACAGATAGAATATGGCGGTCACATCCGCGGCGGTGCGTACATTCACCGCCGGCGCACATCCTCATTGGCTACTGGAACCCATAGGGCCCAATGATAACCAATGAGGGGTTGAACGGCCGCCGTCGACCGCCTACAGCAACGGCACACAATGTCAGTGGAATTAACTCATTTCCACTTGTCCCTCCACAAAGTTCAGGCGGCCGCCATTTCAGGGGGGGAGCAGGCCATGGCACCTAACTGCGTCACAGCAGACATAGGCACATTTACGGAACTAGACGTTTACATACTGTTTCTGTCACAACATGCAAGGCATTTTACTGAGGATATGTTAGAATATGACTATCTGCTCACCGTTTTTCACCCTAGAGTTCAACCGCTGTGGATGAATAGGAGATGGAGACATCCTCCTGTGTACAGACCCATGGTGGACCTGCCAACAATGGAGGACTGGCACATTATCCTCATCTACATACAGACTTGATAGGGCCACAATCCAAGAGCTGTGTGCCCAATTGGAGCCAGACCTGATCCCAGCCATCGTCACCCCACTGGGATCCCCCCTCTTGTGCAAGTACTATCAGTGCTACATTTCTTGGCAAGTGGCTCCTTCCAAACGACAGTGGCCTTGGCAGCAGGGATGTCACAGCTTATGTTCTCAAACGTGCTGACCAAAGTGCTGTCTGCCCTAATGAAACACATGCGCAGCTACATAGTTTTCCCCCAGGTGGAGGATTTGGCCACAGTGAAGGCTGACTTCTATGTACTAGAACATTTCCCCAACATCTTTGGTGCTATTGATGTCACACATATTGCCTTTGTCCCCTCCCAGAGAAATGAACAGGTGTACAGAAATTAAAAGAGCTTTCACTCTATGAATGTGCAGATAGTGGGCCTCACGGACCAGTACATTTCCCATGTGAATGCAAAGTATCCTGGGTCTGTGCATGATGCCTTTATCCTGAGGAATAGCAGCATCCCATATGTAATGGCTCAACTCCAGAGGCACAGGGTGTGGCTAATAGGTGAGCCCATGGTCCCCACCCAGTGTATGTTGGTATATGGGTGTGGGGTAGGCCCTAAGGGTGAGTGTAGCGACTAACAGGTATCACTCGATAATTACAGGTGTCTCTGGTTATCCCAACCTCTCATGGGTACTGACCCCAGTGAGGAATTCCAGGACAAGGGCAGAGGAACATTACAATGAGGCACATGGGCGAACAAAGAGGAACATTGAGCTCACCTTTGGCCTCCTGAAGGCCAGGTTCAGGTACCTCCATCTGACCGGTTGATCTCTGTGCTACTCACACAAGAAGGTGTGCCAGATCATCATTGCATGTTGCACAACCTGGCCTTGAGAGGCCAGGTGCCTTTTCTGCAGGAGGATGAGGCTGGAGATGGTCGTGTGGCAGCTGTGGAGCCTGTGGACAGTGACGAAGGGGAGGAAGAGGATGTGGACAACAGAACAACTAATATACAACAGTACGTCCAGTGACACACAGGTAAGACACTGTAACCTCACCTTCCATTGCTGTTTTGTGAAGTGAATTGTCTCTGGCTGGCTGCTGTTTACACTACATAGGCCACTTATTGTACCCTTTAGCATGTCTATTTGCAGATATTTGTGCCCTCCTGTGGTTCCTGGTGTATTGGCTGCAGCACATTACGGGTTATAACTATGTATACGTCACTGTACAGTCTATTTGCAATGTCTACTGATTGTTAAACAACTACATCTTTAATCATTTGACATACTCCATAATTGTTTTTTCCAATGGTGTTTATCTCAGTGCTGAGAAGTAAATGGTGATGTGCAATGGGCTTGGGTGATGATGGAGGAAAGTCCAGGATAGGGTCCAGTCTATTTGTTTCACAGGTGCATTGTCCAAGGGGGCATTGGAAGTGGAGCAATGGTAGTTCAAGGTAGACAGGGTGACATTGGCATGGGCACGGCAGGGGCCCCCAGGGGCCCCGCGACCCCCCCTACCACCATCCTGTTCATGGCGGCTTTCCCGCCATGAACAGGATGGCAGTAGGGGGGGTCAGAAACCCCCATGGCGGCGCAGCAAGCTGCGCCGCCATGGGGGATTCTGAGGGCAGCGGTAAACCGTCGGGAGACCGCCGGTTTACCCTTTCTGACCGCGGCCAAAGCGCCGCGGTCAGAATGCCCTGCGGGGCACCGCCGGCCTGTCGGCGGTGCTCCCGCCGACCCTCGCCCCGGCGGTCGAAGACCGCCGGGGTTAGAATCAGGCCCAATGTCACAATGGTGGCGCAAACTCCTTGTAAACATGCCCCATAGTCTATTCTTGTTACGCTTTTCACTATGGGTTTGGCATTTCTTATTCTTACCCCCACTCGGTGTTTCGTTTTGGAATGGTGCCTCCCTCAACCAAACCATACCCTGGTCCTGGTTCCCTCCGGAGAATAACAATAGGGGAGTACTTTTGGAGCACCAAGCTTGGAATATTTGAGAGTACCTTCGTGCTTGCAATGGTCCCGTGAGTTTCTGGGAAGCGGTATCATGAACCAACTGATTATTTGCCATAACTGTGGTCTGGGTTTTTGGGGCTGTCTGCAAGTGTCCTGCTGGCGGCTTTGGATTGTTTATCCACTACAAGATGTAGATGACCTTGCCCTTCGGCCAGCTGCTTGACCATGTTTTCTGGTTGAGTCATTCTTGGCATCTGTTCTTAGCGATGAAAGAATATCCCTCATCTGACACTGCTGTTCCGGGGCGGCTACTATGATTCAGAACAGTACAGGTAGGTATAAGGATTTTATTATAATAGAAAATAGGTTTGTTGTGTAAATGACGTTACTGCTGTCTGTTTTTTTATGGGTCTTATCAGCTGTTAAGTTTTTCTCCATGTCTTCTCCTTCTCAGGATGGTTCCAGGAAGTGCCAGTTCTCACCCTTGGAGAAAAGGAGAAAAATGGAGAAGAGGTCTTCGTAATCAGGCTTAGTTGAAATGTAGGGGCCCAATACCACACAGTAGGTTGTCCCTTGTGGCTGACTTGGGGAATCACCAAACTCAGATGTGCCCACTTTGACCCCTTTTATAGACCTTTTCTTCTCGCAATGTGGTTGGTATGCTTTTTTTACCAGTGCCTCTGGTACTTCACATGTCAGAATTCTCCCCACCAACCAGTACTTTATAGTGTAACACACACTTCAAAGAGTATATAACTGTGCAGCTCATGATCTCCTTAGAAACCGACTAAGTATCCTGGTGACCTTGCCCACCAAACAATCTGTTGTAAGCCCAGTTAAGGTAGTTACCTGAGGCCGTGACTCTGCCTTAGAGTCATGGTGGCCTCATCTGTGTCACCTTTTCTCAAGCTTGTTGCTTGCTGTTCCCTTCCTGGGATGGTTGTAGCAGCTCCTGCTACTGTGATGTGATATTCTCCTCTGTGCTGAAATCTGCAATTCCTGGCTCCTCTGCTTCTGACTCCAAACTGTAGGTGTTGCCACCTCGTGGTCTTCATGTTCCAAGTCTTCCGGGTCCTCTTCTCCAGGTGCTGCTTCCTTCTCAGTTTCCTGGTCTCAAAAGCCATATGCCATCTATCTTGGCCTGTTGACAGCCCATGAGCATTTGGGGTGTGACATTGGAAACAACTAGAATGCTCACCTGCATTCTCCTTATGGGCCCGGGGTCCTCGTCTGGGCCAATTTTGATCCCCTCTCCGGTCTTCCAATCAGAGTCCCCCTTATTACCTTTCCTTCCGTTGACACACACTTTGAGTGGGTGGGCATCAACACCATTGGGCCTATCCATCCCCAGACTACATTGGGCCATAGGTTTATCTTGGTCTTGGTTGGTCATGCCACTAGGTACCCAGAGGCAATCCTTCTAAGGACCACAACTGCACCTGCAGAGGCAAAGGCCCTGATGGAAATTTTTACACAAGTGGGTTTCCCCAAGGAATTTGTGTCTAACAGGGACACAAACTTCGTGTCTGCTTACATGCAGTAAATGTGGAAGGAGTGTGAGGTAACCTACAAGTTCTTGACTCCTTACCACCTAAAAAGAAATGGGCTTGTTAAGAGATTCAACAAGACCCTAAAAGGCTTGATCATAAGCCTACCTGAGGCATTGAGGAAAAAGTGGGATATCCTCTTGTAATGCCTGTTGTTTGCCGAGGGAGGTACCACAGAAGGGAATAGGCTTTAGCCCTTAGACCTTCTGCATGGCATCCTGTCAGAAGACCTCTGAGTTTAGTCAAGGAAAGATAAGAGCAAGCTCCCAGGAAGATTCAACATGATGTAGTGAGCTAAATGCTGGCCTTCAGGAGCCAAATGACAAAGTTGTGGAAGCAAGCTACCAATATCTGAGAAGCCAGCCTGGCTGTAATGAAAGAGTAATATGACCAAAATTCTACCACTGTGGAATTCCAGCCATGGCAGAAATAGTGTGCTGTGGAACCTGTGAAACTTGAGCCCCCCCCCCCCAGGCTGCTGGATTGGGCCATATGAGTTTATTGAGAGGAAGGGTAAGGACACCTACCCAGTGGACCTTAAGACCCCAGTCAACCTCACAGGGTGTTCCACATCAATCGCATCAAACCCCCCTTTGAGAGGTATGAGCTCACCATGCTGTTAGTGACAGATGGAGAAGAGGCGGATGAGAGTGACCTTTTCCTGAACATCTTGCACTCCAACAAGAAAGATGAGTCTGTGGACGGAGTAACACTTTCTCCTAGTCTAAATCCTGAACGACCAAGAGACTGCTGCCAAGTGTTGGGACAGTTTGCCTCTCTGTTCTCCCTTACTCCTGGGATTTCCCACCTGTGTACCGATGATATAGACACAGGGGACAATCACCCTGTCAAGAATAAGTCTTATAGGTTGTCAGATTATGTGAGGGTCAGTATCAAGAGTGATGTCTCTAAGATACTAGAGTTGGGGGGGATAGACCACTCCAGTGGCCCCTGGCTCAGTCCTGTAGTTCTGGTACCTAAAGCGGCCCCACTGGGCACCACACCTGAAGTAAAGTTCTGTGTGAATTACAGAAGGAGAAATTCAGTGACTAAGACAGATGCTCATCCCATCCCCCAGTCTGATGAACTGATAGACCAGATAGGGGCTGCCCAATACTTAACTCCCCTGACCTCATATCAGGCTACTGACAGATCTCCTTAACAGACGGTGCCAGGGAGAGGTCAGCCTTCATCACTGCAGAGGGCCATTTCCAATTTTATGAAATACCCTTTGGACATAAGAATGCCCCTGACACCTTCCAGACGTTGGTGAAGCAGGTCCTTGCTGGAATGGAGGCCTTTTCAGATGCCCATCTGGATGACATAGCTGTCTTCAGTAGCAGCTGGAAGGACCACCTCTTTCACTGCCAGGCTTTGCAGCAGGCAGGCCTGACTATCAAGGCCAGTAAGTGTCAGAAAGGGCAGAGGTCTGTTGTGTACTTGGGACACCGGGTGGGCAGGGGTAAGGTGCATACCTTCCAGGCAAAGATAGAAACTATCATGGCCTGGAAACCCCCCAAAATCCAGACTGAGGTCAGAACATTCTTGGTATGAAACAAAGTGAGCACACCGTTCCTAAGATAGAATTAGAAAACATTGAGGCACTTCTAATTTTAGAAGCTAGAACCCTCACACGTCCATTGGAGATCATGCTTCATCCTCGGGTCTGCTCCTCGTCGGGCTTCTGCTGCAGTGCCCAGTGGGCCCCTGTGAGGGGGTTCCATGCTGGAGATCTTTTAAGAGTGTGTGCTATAAAGGTAAGTAGGAAAAAATTCAGTCCCACTAAGAAGGACAGAGAGCTAGAAACGTTTAAAATTGGATTTGGAACCAGCCTACAACCAGTTTATTGTGAATGATGGGTCTCGGTCAAGGTTAAAAGCAAGGGGAGTATAAGGGAAATTATGTTTCTCTACTCTAACCAGTCACACGTAGGGCAAAGGACATTGGCTTCAGCCCTAACTATTAGATTGACATGTTTCACACCTCAGGCTTCCATAAGGATCAAATGGCGTTTCATCAGGACCAAGAAACAAAAACCTTACCTACTCAAAAGACATAAATTGAACTTACATGAACAGCTACGCAAACAAAGCCACAGTTGGTGTAGACCTAAACAAGAGGAAAAAGAAACAGACCACAGCAAATAACATGAAAAAATCCATAGATTATACCAAAAGTGATGGCATGCCAACATGCTAAAAGTGACAATACATACGATGTTTTTTACATCCATCGAAAAAAAACCCTAACGAAAGTTATCAACATTAAGCACATGAGCAGGAGCTTACCCTGCTAATTAAGGCAAGGGCATCATGGGTAAATTGCTGGCCAAGGGGCTGTCGTCACCTTGAAGGAAAGCAATCATAATAGATGTATCCTATCTCAAAAAATTCACAGACATAAAAAAATATTATCTGAATGTACGTAGAAAACATGGAATAAGTATGTAACCCGATGTTACCGGGAATGTCAAATGCCATAATATCACACACTAACGGGCCCCAAGGAAAGGCATTCATAAAGCCCAGTCAGTGAAGACATGTGGGCATACTGAAACTTAAATCCCCCTTCATATAGGAGAGTCTGTCTTTCAGAAAAACAACACAGGACAGGGAATCTAGATCCCAGCTGTACAAAGGTTGTAATAATCGAGTGCCCTGCACAAAAAGCAGCTGTCCGACTAAGCGGAACCTGCCGTCTGAAACAAAATATTATGTAAAGGGAATACTCACAATTTCTGACGGGGCCCCTGCTGGGAGACGTACCCGTGGCCGCATACCCGTAAGTAGTAAGAACATCAAACTGCCTGGTTAAATGTGAAGAAGGTGCCGCCCATGGGCCTATCACAAAAGCCACCCAGCCTAAAGGAGTGGCTCTGTAGTGGAACGTCTCCACAACGTGAGCAGAGAGACAAAAGAAGGACTAACAGCCCTGTAGCTAGGTAACCATGATAACAATAGTGGTCATGGTTGCATATCATAAATAATTTTTCATCTTTTAAACCCTGGATATGAGTTTTAAGCCTAAAAACCCAAGGCTGTTCCTTTTCTAGTAAAAAGAGTTAGTCAATCCTTGGGTCATCAAATGCCTCAAGAACGACCCAACTCCGGTCATTAGGAGAATGCTTAATGTCTATGCTGTGCATGCTCAATTTTGTAGAGGGGCACCCACGTCTGATATTACTACGAGGTTCATTGATACGGGCCCTGACTGGTCTTCTTGTCATCCCTATATTACACAACTTGCATGGGCATGTGATCATATAAATACAGTTACAAGTGTTGCAATTGGTATGTTTGGTGAGGTGCCAAATGCCAATAGGTTCCAAATCTAGCCACTCTACTCATCTAGTCAGTGGAAATACAGAACAGTTACTGCACAGGTGGTGTCCCTGTACTGGTGAAAGGTGGTATAATGTGCTCTGTCTGGGCTCAGAAGTAACTGTCTTGGGAGGAGGGTGAACCACCATGTCCCTGATGATTCTAGTGCGTTTAAAAGCAAACAAAGGTTTTGGTATCTTACAACCACCACTCTCAAGGATAGGCCAGCGTTTATTGATGATTTTCTTGATGGAGTTGGACAGTACGGTGTATGTGGACACACAGGTCAATTTGGGATCCATAGTTTTAGGTTCAGTTGACAGAAGGGAGTCTGTATGATTATTACATGCTCGTTTATGAGCAGTATTAATGATTTGAGGTGGATAGTGTCTGTTTTTAAGTTTCTGGACTAAATCATCTTCTTGTCTCTCGAAGGTCAGGGTGTTGCTGCAGTTGCGGCGAAGCCTCAGAAATTGGCCAAAAGGTAGATTGTCATGATTGCCGCGACCCAGGTTGCAGGTTGAGGTTATTGCCCCTTGTCATTTTTTCCTTCCAAATGTTAGACAGTGTGTAAAAAAATACGTTTATTTGAGAAATGCCTTTTAATTCACATGCTAGTATGCGCGCCCCGGAATTCAGAGATGTGCAAATAACCACTGCTTCTCAACACCTTGTCTTGTGCTCATGTTGGAAATGTGAAGGTTTCCTTGATGCCAATTTTTTCACTCTTTATATTTCACCAAATGAATTACTGTATACCCGGTATAGAATGAGAACTCATTGCAAGGTGCAGCTCCATTATTGGCTCTTGGTACCTCGGGATCTTGATGAAACTACAACCCCTAGATATCCCTGCAACCAGAAGAGTCCAGTAGATGTAACGGTATATTGCTTTTGAAAATCTGCCATGGCAGGAAAAAGTGACAGAGTAAAACGTGGAGAGAAATGGCTGTTTTTTTCACCTCAATTTTAATATTTTTTTAATTTAGCTGTGATTGTCTGTAGGAAAACCTTGTAGGATCTTCACAAATAACCCCTTGCTGAATTCAGAGTTTTGTCTACTTCTCAGAAATGTTTAGCTTCCCGGGCTCCAGCATTGGTTTCATACCCATTTCTGTCACTAACTGGAAGGAGGCTAAAACCACAAAACATAGTAAAAATGGGGTATGCGAAAATTGTGTTGAAAAATTTGGTTTTCTGATTCAAGTCTGCCTGTTCCTGAAAGCTGGGGTGATGGTGATTTTAGCACCACAAACCCTTTGTTGATGCCATTTTTAGGGAAAAAAAAACACAAGCCTGATTTTGCAGTCTTTTTTTCCCAAAAAAGTTTTGCTGTATTTTGGTTAATTTTTTGATCTCCTTCAGGGTAACCCACAATCTCTGGGTACCTCTAGAATCCCTAGGATGTTGGCAAAAAAGGATCCAAATTTGGCATGGGTAGCTTATGTGGACAAAAAGTTATGAGGGCCTAAGCACAAACTGCCCCAAATGGCCAAAAAAAGGCCTGGCACCTGAGGGGGAAAAGGCCTGGCAGTGAAGGGGTTAAAGTTTGAATTTGCCCCTGAGATGTCACCCCCCCTAGAGCTTACTCCATTTTAACTTATTTTGTCATGTTCATATTGCTTTTACCGAAAGGTGTTTAATTCCTATATTAAGGATGAGTGGAAATAGAAGATATGGCTTACTTACAACAGTTAAACTATCACTCTCTTTGTGCCAGCATCTGCTCTTTAAAAAAAAAATGTGCTCTTGCAAAAAGGAAATCAATGTTAGTTTAGCCAAAAGCATCTTAGCAGTGTGTGGCCATTCTGATAGATGTTCATCTTGGGTCAAGGTCTAATGAATCTGCAGGTTTTTACTTCTTTTAGCCTCATTTGTCTTGTAATGCACATGCCAAATACCTGCCTTGAGTCTGGGGATCTCGACTTGTCTTGAATCAGTATCATCTGAGTTGCCTGATATAGACATTTACTTTTAAAAGTGATTATGTTACTTCATATATTGGTTGCTTTTATTAATTCATATGTTGTGATAAACTCTGGAAATGGAATGCTTTGAGTACGTATTTGATGTTTAGCTGTTTTGTAGCTGAGATAAAGGTTTTGGTACGATACGATGCACATTTACACACTTTCTGTGACTGTGATCTTGGTAGGGGAAATTACATCTAAATAAGAAATTTTGGATTAGCTTCAACCCTTAAATCTTTAAAATGATTTTGTCGACCATAGTTCCATTGTTTTCTGCAAATCTGGTAAATACTTGATTCGATAGGTTTCAAAGCTAAAATCATTACTTCCTGGCAATTCATGTTATAATGTAGAATCGAAAGTTCATGGGTGGGACAATAAGCTTATTAGCATTTTTTGTTTTAGCATAGTTTCGTTATTAGATATTGCCTTAATTCATAAGCACGTGTCTTATTAGTATCTTCTGGCAGTGCATAGTTAAGCACCATACATGAAAGGGCTATCAAAACACATACGTGTCTAGATTAGATTAAACATTTTTGGGGTCATTCCAACCCTGGCGGTCAATGACCGCCGGGTTGGAGGACCGCGGGAGCACCGCCGACAGGCCGGCGGTGCTCCCAAGGGCATTCCGACCGCAGTGGTAAAGCCGCGGTTGGACCGGCAACACTGGCGGTCTCCCGCCAGTGTACCGCCGCCCTTTGGAATCCTCCAAGGCGCCGAGGAGATTCCGACCCCCCCTACCGCCATCCAGTTCCCGGCGGTCCGCCCGCCGGGAACCGGATGGCGGTAGGGGGGGTCGCGGGGCCCCTGGGGGCCCCTGCAGTGCCCATGCCACTGGCATGGGCACTGCAGGGGCCCCCGTAAGAGGGCCCCTACAAGTATTTCACTGTCTGCTTGGCAGACAGTGAAATACGCGACGGGTGCAACAGCACCCGTCGCACCTTCCCACTCCGCCGGCTCGATTACGAGCCGGCATCCTCGTGGGAAGGGAGTTTTTCCCTCGGCTGGCGGGCGGTCTTTTGGCGACCGCCCGCCAGCCCAGGGAAAAACTTAGAATACCCTCCGCGGTCTTTCGACCGCGGAGCGGTATTTTGGAGGGGGGAAGTCTGGCGGGCGGCCTCCGCCGCCCGCCAGACTCAGAATGACCCCCTTTATCTGCTAAAAATCACACCTATGTAAGTCGTGTGGCAGGTTGTACAGATGTGCTACTAACATAGTGTAGCGTATTATAATGAGTTGTGTTTTAAAATTCTTCTACCACTACTTTGCATATTTTAATGATTTTCCAGGTAATGAAACCTCGCGTATACCAACTGTCAACAGACGTTTTGTGAAGTCAGTGCTAAATTGGTAAAACAATAAGGGGGTTATTCTAACTTTGGAGGAGTGTTAATCCGTCCCAAAAGTGACGGTAAAGTGACGGATATACCACCAGCCGTATTACGAGTTCCATAGGATATAATGGACTCATAATACGGCTGGTGGTAAATCCGTCACTTTTCCGTCACTTTTGGGACGGATTAACACCTCCTCCAAAGTTAGAATAACCCCCTAAGTGTAGACTCATAGGCCCTCATTATGACATTGGTGGTAAGTCCCGGTTACCGCCATGCTGACTGCCGCCAACATACTGCTGCCGCAGCGGTTTACCGCTACCCATATTATGACACACACATGGCAATCCGTCACTATACAGACGCACACATAAGTCCACCAGCCCAAAGGTCAGTGATAAAATGGCAGTAGCAAAACCCTCACCGTTACGGCAACAGAACTACACCCACAGCATTGTGATCCACAAATCACAGTGGTGGACATTCAACCACAGTGGGCCTGATTCTGACCTTGGCGGTCTTTTCGCAAGACCGGCGAGTTACCGCCGCGGTAAAGACCGCCGACCGCGGCGGTATGCCGCTGCGCGTATTCCGACCGCTGGGAGCATTCCGCCGGAATACCGCCAGCAGCCACACTGGCGGTCGGCGGGAAAGTGGAGACTGGTCAACCTCCACCGCCACGCCAGCAGAACACCGCCCCCAGAATTACGACCCACATTTCTGTGTGGCGGTCTTCTGTTGGCGGTCTTCTGTTGGCGGTCACGTCCCTATGGCTCCCGTCGCCTCCCGGAGGACCAACGCACAAGGTAAGTTGATCGTCCGTGAGGGGAGGGGGTGGGGGGGTGTTGTGTGATGTGTGCGTGCATGGGGGTGTGTAGAGGGGGTGTGTGAGTGCGTGCATGCGGGCGGGGGGTGCTGCTGTGCCTTTGGGCAACGTGTGTAGTTCGGCGGGTGCGCATGTCGGCATGTATGTGTGCGGGTATGTGCCCCCGTTGTGTATGTGTGTGTGTAGGGGGTGTGCATATGTGCATGTTGGGGGTGCGTGCATGTCGGGGTGCGTGTATGTGCATGTCAGGGTGGGGGGGCAGGGGGTTCGTACCACCTCTGGGGGGTGGCAGGGGGGTGGAGGGTGTGGGGGGAGGACTCGTGGGGGGCAGTGGGGGGTGGGGGAGACCCCTATCAGTGCCAGGGAAGGAATTCCCTGGCACCGATAGTGCCTACCGCCATGGTTCGCATGGCGGTTCCCGACTGCCAAAAACCGCGGCGGTAAGCAGGGTCATGATACGGTTGGCGGTCTTGGGTCGACCGCCGGGCCGGAGTGTGCGAACTCCAGCCCGTCGGTCATGACCGCCGTGGCGGTCGGAGTGGGGAAGTGCCGGTCGATCGCGGCGGTGACCGCCGCGGTCAGAATGCCATTTTTTGGACCGCTGGTCTGTTCGAGGTCCGACCGCCGCCTCTCCGCCGACCGCCAAGGTAAGAATCAGGCCCAGTAAGCCATTGGCGGTCACTACTGCTGCGCTCAAAATACATGCACACATAAAAACACCACCACATTGGACAATTTGAATAACACACACCTGACACCCATACACACATCACACCCACACCACTATAAAACACACACACACATTAACCACAACCCTTTATGACTCAAAGAAATTGCCACTAAAGAAAGATATAGCAAGAGCTTCACACAACCAGAGCAACAGAACACCATCACCCATACACCCATCCATGCACCTCGCAGCACACACCCTAACACATCACCCCACACGCCCTCACACACACCACACACACTACACCCATGGCACCACAAAGACACTCCAGGTTCTCTGAGGAGGAGCTAAGGGTCATGGTGGAGGAAATCATCCGGGTAGAGCAGCAGCTATTCGGATCACAGGTGCAGCAGACATCCATTGCTAGGAAGCTGGAGCTGTGGTGGACAATCGTGGACAGGGTCAACACTGTGGGACAGCACCCAAGAACAAGGGATGACATCAGGAAGAGGTGGAATGGCCTACGGGGGAAGGTGCATTTCTGGTTGCAAGACACCAGATAGCAGTACAGAGGACTGGTGGTGGACCCCCCCACCTCCTCCCCCACAACTAACAACATGGAAGGAGCAAGTCTTGGTAATACTGCATCCTGAGTGCCTGGCAGGAGTAGAAGAAGGACTGCACTCTGGTAAGTCAGATCTCTCTTACTATCACCCCCACCACTTGCATGCCATCACATACCCCCACCCTCACCGCCATTACTCCACCACCTCCCACACACCCCACCATCACAACCCACCCCTCCCACTACCAAGCCCTGTTTGCAACACCAATGCATGGACACCCATCACAAACCTGCATGGACACCCATCACCAAAGCATGCTCACTTGAGACAATCACCTAGCCAACCAAATCACCACTCACACAAGCCCAGGCTGCCAGGGCAATCACAACCTTACAAGGCAACACACTCATGCACAAGATTTCACACGCAGAAACAATAACACTGCATTTACATCCTCACAGGTCCCCCACACAACGTCACCGGAAAGGAGGTGCCAGCAACATCCAGTCCACCCACAGAAGAGGCCCACAGTAATGACAGCAGCTCTGCACGCCTGGTTCAGGATGACCAACCAAGCCCATCAGGGACCTCCGGACAGTCTGTTACCCAGGCACAGTCCCATATCACCACAGAGCCTCTCCCCTCAGGAAACACAAGCACAGCACCCACCCAGCGGACCATTAGCTCTGTCCCAAGGACACGTCAATCAGCAGTGTGTCCACCACTGCAGGGACCCCAGGCCACACCACAAACACAAGACGATCAGGGACCTGGGGTCAGTGGCAGTGGCTACACAGTTCAGGGGACAGAGGCACAGGACAACAGGGAAGCTAGGAGGACTGCTGTGTGACAGTGGCAGGATAGGTCCAGGGAACCGACTCTTCATGAGGCACTCACCCACATCCTGGGAGCATACCACCATTCCCAGGAGACCATGGGCCAGATACTGGCCAAGTTGCAGGAGACCCAGCGGCTTCAGGAGGAACAGTACCTGGGGATCAGGGAGGACCTGAAGGTCATCCACACCACCCTGGCCACCATTGCAGGGATGCTGGCAGACATGGCCAACACCATGAGGGAGGCAGTGGCACACCAATGGGTCCCTGACACTAGCCACACCGATTAACAGCCTTCCACCTCTGCTGACGCTAGTGGACAGGAAGCCCCGCCACAGGAACAACAGGCCACCAACACCCCTTCCCCTGCAGAAGGAGAACCACCCCACAAATTGTCCTTGCGATCCAGGTAGAAGCCAGAGAACATTGCCAAGACCCCCGCCAGGAAATAAGACTCTCCTGATTGTCAACCTTGTGTCCCACTCTGTCACCCTGTCCGCCTTGAACTGCCATTGCTCCACCTCCTATGTCCCCTTGAACAATGCACCTGTCATACAAATAGACTGGAACTCTTACCTGGACTCTCCTCCACCACCACCCCAGCCCATAGCAATACCCCATCCACTTATTAGCATGTAAATAAACATCCTTATAAAAATACAAGTAATGAGTCTGTCAAGTGATTGAACTATGTATTCGTTTAACAATCTGTAGACATTGCAATTCAACTGTACAGCAATGTATACATAGGTATGACCTGTATTTTGCTGCAGTCAATACACCACGAGCCAGAGTGGGGCACAGATAGCTGTAAATAGACATGTCAAAGGGTGCAGTAAGTGTCCATAGTAGTGGGAATATGAGCCTGCCAGTGAAAATTTACAATACAAAACTGCAATGGAAGGTGACGTTACAGTGTCTTACCTGTGTGTCACTGGAAGTACTGTTGTATGATTGATTTTCTATTGTCTACAATCTCATACTCTGCCTCCTCTTCGTCACTGTCCACAGGCTTCAATGCTGCCACACGCCCATCCCCAGCCTCATCCTCCTGCAGAAAAAGCACCTGGCGATGTAAGGCAAGGTTGTGCAACATGCAACATGCCACGATAATCTGACACACCTTCTTGGGTGAGTAGCACCGGAACCACCTTTTAGATGGAGGCACCGAAACCTGACCTTCAGGAGTCCAAAGGTTCGCTCTATAATTCTTCTTGTTCACCCATGTGCTTCATTGTAATGTTCCTCTGCCCCGTCCTGACACTCCTCACAAGGGTCAGTAGGCATGAGAGGTTGGGTAACCAGAGTCACCTGCAAATACCAAGGGATACCTGTTAGCTAGACACTAACCCTTAGGGCCAACTCCATCCACCAACATATACTGGGTGGGGACCATGGGCTCATCTATTAGCCACACCATGTGCCTCTGGAGTTGAGCCATCACATATGGGATGCTGCTATTCCTCAGGATAAAGGCATCATGCACAGACTCAGGATACTTTGCATTGACATGGGAGATGTACTGGTCTGGCAGGCACATGATCTGCACATTCATAGAGTGAAAGCTCTTTCGATTTCTGAACACCTGTTCATTTGTCCAGGGAGGGTACAAATGCAATATGCCCCAATGATGTTGATGACATGTCCCATTGCATAGAAGGCAGCATTCACTGTGGTCAAAACCTGTATCTGGGGGAAAACAATGTTGCTGCGCATGTGTTTCATCAGGGCAGACAACGCTCTGGTCAGCACTATTGAGAACATTGGCTGAGACATTCCTGCTGCCAAGCCCACTGTCACTTGGAAGGAGCCAGTTGCCAAGAAATGGAGCACAGATAGGACTTGCACAAGAGGGGGGATCCCAGTGGGCTGACGTATAGCAGAGATCTGGTTTGGCTCCAATTGGGCACACAGCTCTTGGATTGTGGCCCTATCAAGTCTGTAGGTGAGGATAATGTGCCTGTCCTCCATTGTTGCCAAGTTCACCAGGGGTCTGTACACGGGGGATGTCTCCATCTCCTATTCATCCGCAGCGGTTGTAATCTAGGGGGCAAAATGATGAGCATCTGGTCAGTATACAACATTTCCAAAATGTACAGTGCATTGCATGTTGTGGCAGAAACAGAATGTAGTTGTATAGACCCAAATGGTGCCTATGTGTGCCGTGACACAGTTAGGTGCCATGGCCTGCCCCCCCCCCCGAAATGGCGCCCACCTGTACTGTGTGGCTGGACAGGGGGAAATGAGGCAATGCTGCTGACGTTGTGCGCCGTTGCGGGAGGCGGTCGAGTACCGCCGCGCAACTCCTCATTGGTTGTCATTCAGCTCTATGGGTTACAGTAGCCAATGGTGATGTACGCCAGCGGTGATGGGCCGCACTGCTGAGGACGTGACCGCCATTTTCAATCTGTTCACTCATTTGCTCCCTGACCTTCAACAGGAGAGGACCTACACAGCATATGCTGCTGTGACCTGTGTCTGGAACCAACCATGGCTTGTGTGACTGGGGAAGGGGCTCCTACCTTCACCGCTGCGGAGTTGGAGAGACTGGTGGATGGGGTCCTACCCCAGTAACGAATGCTGTATGGGCCTCCAGAACAACAGGTGAGTACACTGTGAGCACGATGCATGGGGCATGAATGCAAGGAGTGCAGTATGTGAGGGCCTTGTGTAAAGAGGGGTGGTTGAGGGGTAATGGGCAGCGTGCTGCATGTATGGTGGGCAAAGTCTGTGCGTAAGGGGATGGGAGGGATATGGTGGGCCATTAGTGTAACAGGCCGGACGGTATAACTGATGACCTTTTTCTATGTGTTTTTCCTCTGCAGGTCAGCGTCCATCAGAAAAAGGGTATATGGCTTGCCATCGCCAAGGATGTGCAGACCCTGGGGGTCTATGGCAGGCGGAGCACCCACTGTCGCAAACGGTGGGAGGACCTGAGACGCTGGGCATGGAAGACCGCGGAGGCCCAGCTGGGGATGGCCTCCCAACGAGGAAGGGGTGCCTGTCAAACCCTGACCCCCCTGATGTTCCACATACTGGCGGTGGCCTATCCTGAGCTGGATGGGCGCTTGAGGGCATCACAGCAGCCACAAGGGGGTGAGTACAGTTTCCCAATATACTACTTGCGCGCAGTGGGGGTGGTCTCTGGGTTAGGGATGTGGGCCTATTGGTGCCCCTTGGCCAGGTTGGACATTGCAGGGTAGGTTCCATGTTTCCACCTCCAAACAAGATAGTGGGCATCCACTACTGGGCAGGGCTCTGTGGGTCTCAAGTATGCTGCAATTGGCGTCAGGTATTACTGTCCATGGCATGGTGACTAGCATTGTGACTGGTAGTGCACTGCCTAGTGTGTAGGGCTGTTCCCTGTGTGTTGTGTACGCCAATGGTGGAGTTGTTGCTGCCATTGACTGAGCGTATCCTCTGTCTCTTCCCCCCTTGTTGTTTTGTCATCCTGTCCTTATGTGCATTAGCATCATCTTGCAGAGGAGCAGAGGTACCGGCTACAGAGGGAGCTGCATCCCACAGGGCCCATGAGGCGGAATCCACCGACGGTGAGGGCACCAGTGGGACGGAGGGCATGGGGAGAACCACGGCAGAGACATGGAGGGACAGTTCTGAAAGTGATACCTCCTCTGATGGACCTTACTAGTGGTGGTGGACACCTCTGTGGCCCCCCCAACTACATGTTCAGCCGCCACCCCCTAATCAACACCGCCCTCCCAGCAGCCCCTCAGAGAGTGTCCTGTGCCCGCTCACCCAGGAGGGTGGGCATCTCCTTCGCCCCAGGCACCTCAGGCACTGCCCCAGTTAGATCTGCTGCCCTGAGTGAGGAGGCTATTGACCTCCTGCGATCCATCTCTGTTGGGCAGCCAACCATAGTGAATGCCAACCAGGGTCTGGCAGGGCATTTGCAACAAACAAATGCATTCATGGAGGGCATTCACTCTGGGATTGCGGCCCAACTGTCAAAGCCCAGCTCACCTGAGTTCTTGTTCAGTTCTGATGGAGGTTGAAGACAATCCGACCCCACCCTGAAACTGCTTGTTCCAGCACACTAGTTTTTAAAACAGTGCACTAAGAACAGAAGCTCAAGGGAAGGGGGGAAGTGGATAAAATAAAAAAGAGAGACAACACCGTTCTTGCGTTTCCACTGTTGAAGTGCTGCACAAATCTGCGGCCCTTTCTGACTTCTGTAGAAACTGGTGCCTAATGAAACATAACCAAAGAACAGATAAGTGCAACCTATTCCTAAATGGGTTCCTGACTATCCCTTTATTTATTAGAAATTCTCTTCTAAAAGTACCTCTTGGATCCTGGTCTCTAGTTTCCAGGTTTGGAATGTGTTACTGCTCTGGGATGTGTTTTCTATTACTGTAAAGCTTCTAAAACATTAAACAAATACCATTATCAGAATTACCAATATCAAACATTCATCATAATATAACTAAAGCCTAAATTCCCAAAAGCAGACTCACTTTTCCCATATTTCCAGAATCTTTTATAAAACAAATACTGTACTTTTACATCAAAATACAGCATGTAATTTGTGCAAGTCCTTGATTTACTGTTTGCCTTGCTGTTAATGGTTTCCACTGTTCGATTCTTAAAAGTTCCATGAGAAAAAACAATGTTTGCTTCACAAAGTTCTGCAAAATATTCTTGTAACAAAGAGTTTGAATCACAATGTTCGTGGAAGGTATTTCGTTTCAAATTGTCTATACACGAATCCAGAAATTGTTGTCAAAGTTCTTTCAGGTAATAAAAGGTTTTGCACTTACTTGTTGCTGGTAAGAGATACTGATCAGTCTAACCTTGTCTTCTTTCTCTTTTGCAGGTTACTCATAGGAGAGAGGCTGAAGCAAGGAGGAACCGGAAACCGGAAGAAGGAAGAGCCAGAAGCTGCGCCCATTGAAGTCAATGAAAGTCTGTAAAGAGCAGGAGTGCCAGCGCCGAGGGATCTGTTCTCAGGTAAGCGGGAGGTAGACGAGCACAAGCACTGGGTGAGGCTCGGGGATGCCTTTTATAGACAGGGCTGGGTGTGGTTTGAAGAGCTGGGTGTGGTCCTCACATGCTGCACATGTTCTTAAAAGGTGTGCAGAGTTTCAGTTATTGTACAAATGAATTGGATTAACACATGGCCTAGGGAGGAGTATTTTAAAGAAGCCTTGGTAAAAGCAAGGCCCAATGTGTAAACAAAACAGCACATTAAACAACATACACAGAAGCCTAGGGGGGGGGGAAGGTGAGATAACAAGAAAGGCTTTCAATAGTAAGTTTAAAAGGGAGCTATTACAGAACCCACTAGTGCAGTGAGAGGGGACATGCTCTTTGCTGTGTACAAACCCTAACACCAACAGAGATCATTCCATGGCAGCCATTGTTCCTGTCTCTAGCCTCCCCCCTCCAACTTCCTCTGCCCAGTCCCATTCCCCTGAACCCCAACCTATCCCAAGCACACATTCAGACCAGCATGCACCAAAGACAACACACAGCAGTGGCTCAGGCAAACACAAGCACCAACATCATCCCACAGGCACTCACACAAACCCCATCCAGATGCAGACACATCAACATCCACTGCCTCCACTGTGTCCCCCTCCTCCTCATTCACATCTCTCCCAGTAGTGTCTCAACTCACACCTGCATGTACTACATCCACACCCACTGCCTCCATCACCCTCACACCTATCACTACACACCCCTCACTTGCAGTTACCACCCCCAAATCCATGCACACGTCCCTGTGTCCTCTCCCACTGTGTCTGTGCCCCCTCCTCCCAAAGTACACAAATGCAAGCACTCAGACACCCTACAGCCATCCACCTCACAACAGCATCCAGCCCATGCACCTGCACCCAAACACAGCAGACAGAAACCTCCAACAACCACTCCCTCCTCCTCCACTGCCAAACCTTCACCCTCTTCCAGCCCCAGTTTCCCTAAGAAACTTTTCCTCTCCGCCATTGACCTCTTCCCTCCCCCTCACCCCCAGTCCTTCACGTCAGGCCAGGGTGGGCAGAACCCAGGCTAGCACCTCAGCCACCTACTCCATGGCCACAGTAATTTTGGCAGCTACTGCAGGTGTGAGAGGCTCCAAGGAAACAACCATCAGCATTGGCAGTGTGCCTGCACCAGCTGACAAGGGGAAGGGCAAGGATGTACCACCAGCTGCCAAGGGGAAGGGCAAGGAGGCACCACCAGCTTACAAGGGGAAGGCCAAGGAGCACCACCAGCTGGCAAGGTCAAGGAGGCACCACCAGATGGCAAGGGCAAAGGGCCTGTCCCTTCAAGCAGGAAGAACAGGAGGCCTGGTGCTGGAACTGAGTCTGAGCCCCCAACTCCAACCATGGCGCTTCAGCCGTCTGAGGCTGCAGGGGAAGGGCTGGAGCGTCCCCCCACCACTGCCTGCACCGCCACCAGCACCACTGCCAGCAGCAGCCCCAGTGGGCAGCCATCCGAGGCTGCAGGGGAAGCGCTGGAGTCTCCCCCCACTAATGGCAGCACTGACACCAGCACCGGCACCAGCACCGCCACCTGCACCACCACCTGCACTGCCACCAGCACCACTGCCACCACCACTGCCAGCATCAGCAGCCCCAGTGGGCAGCCATCCGAGGCTGCAGGGGAAGGGCTAGCGCCTCCCCCCACCAGTGCCAGCACTGCCACCAGCACCACTGCCAGCAGCAGCAGCCCCAGTGGGCAGCCATCCACGGCTGTAGGGGGAGGGCTGGAGCCTCCCCCCACCAGTTCCAGCACCGCCACCAGCACCACTGCCAGCAGCAGCAGCCCCAGTGGGCAGCTGTCCGAGGCTGTAGGGGAAGGGCTGGAGCCTCCCCCACCACTGGCAGCACCGACACCAGCACCGGCACCAGCACCAGCACCGCCACCTGCACCGCTACCAGCACCCCTGCCAGCACCACTGCCAGCAGCAGAAGCCCCAGTGGGCAGCCATCCTAGGCTGCAGTGAGAGAGCTGGAGCCTCCCCCCCCCACTGACAGCACCAACAACAGCACCGGCACTGCCACCACCGAGCAGCCGTCACGGCCGGCAGACAGTGTGTAGTCCTGCCTCCATGGACTGTAATGCATCCTGACCACTGGAAATCGTGCAGTTCTGACACCCAGGTGAGTGACTGTGAAATTTCTCTCCCCAAGATCTGCATCACAGGGCACAAAGCCCCCTCCAGAACCAGTGGAAGAAGACATCCACTCACCCCCTCCTTGCCAGGATGAAGCACACTGGGCACAAAGCCCCTTCCAGAACCAGTGGAGAAGCCATCTACTAGGGCAACCGTGGCCTTGAACTCCCCAAGACCAAGCAGGGGGCAAACCATCCACTAGAGAGGAGACTGTCGCTTTGCATTTCCCACGACCAAGCAGTGGGAAAACCACCCACTTGAGAGACTGTGGCTTTGCACTCCCCAGGACCAAGTAGTGGGCAAACCACCCACTAGCGAGACTGTGGCTTTGCACTCCCCATGACATTGCACAGGGCATGTTTCCCCCTCCAGGACATGTGGTGTTGTATCATCTTCCAGCTGGGGGCCCCCCAATTCCCCATCCCCCTGAGGGGCCTGTGCATTTTCGACCTGATGTGCCAGCAGTGTTCTCTCTGTGTTGATGCAGGAGTAATGTGGGGCCTTGGCCTATGTGATGTGGCCCTGTGGCCCACGGACATTATGGACTGGACAGTGTCCCTACATTTGTATATATGTAAATACTGTTTTATTTTTTAGGACGTATTTCTAGTATTTTATCTTATTACACTCACTTCAATCACTTTCTTTTGTTCTTGCATTATTTGTGAGGGGTACGGGGTGGATGTGTAATGTTGTTTTATCTGTTTGTGTGTATGCTGTTGGGGGTGGGGATGGGGATGGGGGTGGGAGTGTTGCGTGTTGTGTGTGTCACTCTCTTTTTCCTCCTCCTTCCCTGTGTGCTAGGTGGCAGTACTCACCGTGGTTGTCGTCGCGGCGTTGGTATTCCTGGTATAGGCGTTGTGGTTCTTCCCTGAGTCTCCAGACGTGAGTCCTTTGACTTCTGAGATCTGTTTCTGCCGTGCTTTTGATGTCATTGGTACCACCCAGGAAAAGGTGGAGGTTAGGCCTCTTGTAATACAGTGGGCGGTACATTGTCTTCCGCCTGGCTGTTGGCGGTTACCGCTGCGTGCTTGTTGCTACCGCCGTGGCGGTCAGTGTGTTAAAGTGGCTGTCTGTGTGGGTGGTTTCCGCCGTGGTAATAATTCAATTTTTTGGACTGCCGGCTTGTTGGCGATATTACTGCCACTTTATCACCGACCGCCAGGGTTGTAATGAGGGCCATAGTTTTGTTCAGGTATTCAGGGTGACAAATAACAAACCTGCAAAGTACTTTTTCGTCTACGACCAGACAATCCCTGAAAATTATTTCACTCTTCCAGGTTCTTTTTTTTCCACACTTTCTCCCTTTATCACTGTTTATCCATATTTCTCGTCCTCACTCTGTCCTGCATTTGTGTTTTTCTCTCTCTTGCACTGTGTCAAAGTCTTATGAGTAAAAATTAGGGGAGATACAGCTCACGGAGTTCTACTCCGCAGAATTCTACAGAGTTATCTAAAAACTCTGTGAAATTCTGTGGAGTTCTGCGTGTGGTGGAATGCTGTCCGGTCCTAGAGTACAGCTGTAGTTTTGGTCCCGCTTCAGATTTAGTGAACTCCAGTAGCCTTGTTTGTGGAAATCTGTAAAGGCTCTCTGGATTTATAATCTGTGTCTTTGTGAAACACTTCTCCAAAGAAAAGAAACCGTTGTGGGAATGGTTACACTGGGCAAACTGATAGATTCTGAGCAAGTTTGTGAAATGGTGGCTCACACTGCCTGCCAGTGCTCCGCCACCTATGACCTCTGACTCAGCTGGTACCCCCTGCTCCTAATGGGCGCAGCCGAGCATGCACTGTATACACACTTACCCGCTTGATATCAGCCTTTCACTGGGCTTTCCCTGGGTGCACTGCCAGTGCTTAAAAACAGCCAGCCTGGAATTCAGATAATCACTGGGCTGCCTGCGTGTTACGTCACCGAGTGACCTCATTGACATCCATGCCCACGGTCCACACCTCCACCCACAACGAGCGGAGAACGTGCTCCTCACAGAGATGGCCGTAAACCCACCCCTGTCCTCTGAAATCTCATTTCCTGTGCTCTGCAAGTTTGGTGCCCATCCAAGGGGCATATTTATAATCTGCTTGCGCCAGATGTAATTTTTTTTTTACACAACTTTGGCGCAAGCCTATCATCGTATTTATACTTTGATGCCCGACTCCGCGAACGCCAAAATTCCACTGTGTGCATCTTTTTCTGGATATGGGAAACCGCCTTGCGTTAATGACATGCAAGGTAGACGTTCCAGTCCAAAAAACTACTTAATCACAAGTGCGCCATATTTATCCAACCGCGCAAAAATGCTGCACGGCTGGGAGGCGGAGTCGTAAAATGGCGCAAAGGCCGATTTGTGAAAAAAAATAACGCCTGGGTCCGGGCAGGTGTTAAAATGGGGCAAACACACCAGTACTTAAGGAAAACCCACAGAAGCAACATCTGAACTCCAAAAGGAAGACATGGAGATGCTATTCATCCAGAATGCACGAAGACGCAGAGCACAGAACCAACACCAGCAGCTTCCTCCACACCAGCAGGGACCCCAAAGGCAACGCAGAAGGCAGGAGAGGATATTCAGGACCAGGATAACCCTTCTGGGCCTCAGGGATCATGACATCATCCAGAGGTACAGACTACACTGGCAAGCCATACAGCAGCTGCTGCCCAACATTGAGCCACAGTTGGCACCCAGCTTGCAGACACTCCACACCATTCCACCAGAGACCAAGCTTCTAGCTGTCCTCCACATGTTGGCAAGTGGCTCTTTTCAAACCACTGGTGCCCTGGTTTCCAGAATCTCACAGCCCTCATTCTCTGCCTTCCTACCCAAGGTTCTGGATGCCATCATCTCCCTCACACCCCGCCACATCAGCTTCCCCAACACACATCAGAAGCAGCAGGAGACCAAACAGGGCTTCTACCAAAACAACAGTTTCCCACACCTGCTTGGTGCCATTGACTGCACACATGTACGGTTTGTGGCACCTGCTGCAACCGAGCATCTATACCGCAACAGGAAGCACGCACACTCCATCAATGTGCAGGCCATTGTGGATCACCGGGGATTGATCATCTTCCGTCACTGCACCATCAATCAACACTTCCAGGATGGATGATATGGAAATGGCCTACTTGTTGGTAAGTGCAGAAACCTACTTAAATCCACATAGCGCAACAACCCTGTAGGACACACAACACATACACCACTACATGGACACGTGGCCAGGAAGACACTGAGGTTGTGACACTGCAAGTCATGTTTGATATCCTGACCCAATGGGATACACACCTATGGACAAATGACAGATGCAAATAACAACAGATGCCACTCCAGAGACACACGTGACCAATGTAAAACCACACAGTGACAATGCCATGGCCTTAACTGGCAGCATAACTTGGAAGATGAACCTTCCAACATCACATCAATAACACTCTATCACACACCCTTCCAACCAATATGTACTGTGAAAGAGGTGTGTAATGTGTTTTGCTGCAGGTCAAACACCATGAGACATATACCATGATGATGATGACTCTAATGAATGGGACATGGAATCATTGAGGCTGTACCAACATCTCACATCACTCCTGGGCTGACATTGGCCGCTACCAATAAGGAAGTGGACTGTGCTAAGAACACATATTGATGTGACAATATTGCAAAGTGCACATTGCTACACATACGGATTGAGACAATTACACATATACACAACAGATGTACAGGCATATGGACTTCTGACAATTAAACCTTCACCCCCACAACCAAGTTAGCCACCTTACCTGGACCAGGTTCAGTAGTGTGGGTACACGTTTGAACATGAGCCAACTCGGTGAGGGCACAAAAATAGGTCTGCATAGAACTTGTCACACATGGGATATTTGTGCATTGTCAATTGTCAAAACTTCAGTGCTGCAAACGTATGGAGATGTGTTGAACATTGTCACCTGGCCAAATCAAAGGGCCTCACTGTTGTTTTTCACATGCTATTACATATGTTGAATTGGATGGGATCTTCACGGCATATAGTACTACCGTGTTACCACCACTGTGGAATTGATTCTGTGTGTGGAAGTATCATGTCACCCCAGAAGACACATGGACACCTCTGTCACATAACATAATGCATGGGAGTACACAATGTGCTGCAAGTGTACAAAAATACCGCTGATATCCGGTCAATCAGCCAAACCCCAGTTTAGATAATGAAACAACCCAATACTGATGGTACATTCTAGAAGCCTAGGATTCCATACAATAACACAAACACAGATGAGTCACAGAGAACACAAGATAACAACTGCCATGCAAAGTGATAATCATGGTGCAAGCCCCATCAAAAATGTTTCACTCATTTTCTCTTTCAGCTGATCAGGGGTATGGGATCCAGCCATGGATCTTGACCCCATTTCCCAACCCAAGCACAGCATCAGAGCATGCCTATAATGAGGCACATCGCGGGAGATGCACCATAGTAGACAGGACTTTTGGCATCCTGAAGTCAAGATTCAGGTGCCTCAACATCACCGGAGGCAGCCTCTTATATTCACAGGAAATAATCTGCAATCATTTTGACCCGTGCCATCCTGCACAACATATGTGTAAGGAGGAACATTCCCCTCTATAAACTAGAGGCAAAAATGCCTGAAGAGGAGGAAGAGGAGGATGTTGTCCATCAACATGAGGGGGACCATCCAAACACTGCATCAGGATTGTGTCAGAGACAACACATTGTACAAAACTTCTTTTAACTCTAGTCACCATCAACACTGTTTTACCATATGTCATTACAGTAAACACATCATTTAATCACTAAATCATGGTCTGGGTAATTATTTATGCATCACATGATCCCTAGGAATCACAATCAGAGTTTAGCCTCATGGAGCATTGCAGTAATACTGATTAGGATACTGAAAAAGCCACATCACATTTGATGGGTATGAATGTACACCCAACTTCACACACAGTGTAAATGACATACACCGTGTCCATTTCACATTTGAAGGGCAATATCAGAGTAGCACAGCTATGGCACACATCCATGTTGGCAACATGGTTCATTGCAGCATATGGCCCACAACTAAGACACCATCAATCATAAGTTAAAAATCTGCTTCATACATGAGGCAGTGGATGTGCTATTGCATTGTTAACAGGAATGTATGACCAGACCCTTGACAGCGGTAAGTGTGACATCAGCTATCTCTGCAAGGAGCATGTGTGACAAGAAGTCCATGTAAGCTACAAATGGATGGCACAAGTGTCCCAGGTATGACAAGCATTGCTCACAAGACATGCCCTGCGCATGCCATCCCAGGTTATAAGTCCTGCCACAAGCAAGTATTCAGTCTCTCTCCACCCTTCTCTAGGGGGCCCTGTAACTGGACTATTTGTACCCTGATAATCCGTCATCTACACACACCCAGATTCACATTCTGACTCTAGTGTGCTTCCCACTTTCGTATGGCATGCCATAGTCCTAGTTCATCTGTCTGCAGGAACTTCAGGTCCGCAAATGCACTGCCTGATAGTCTGTAGGACCTGTAATCACCTGTCCATTGCTCCCATGTGAAAGGTACTGTTGGCCCTTTGAACTTGATTCTCACCTACAGGACTTGTGAGAGACTGAAGCTGCACACACCTGTGAGCACATCCATGCAGACGCGTCATTTTAACCTGCACTGCCATTGCTGCTGCCTGGAACTGCTTAGAAACTGCCATTTTATGTATATCTTTCTTGGGCATTGCCAGATAAACCACTTGTGTAACACAACCCTTGGGTTATTGTCTAACGTTGCAGCCCACAGCACAAATTCAGTATTTATGTTCTACAGTGTTGTTCCAGCTTTTCCCAGTCAGAGTCTGCTCACTGTGCATTTGCCTTGTTCATGTTAGTTCCTGACAGAGACTGCATCCTGTCAGCCTGATTGGTTCCTGCCGTTGTGTTACCATAGAGGTTCCCTGTGGCTACATTTGTCTCATAGTTGCTTTCCATGCCCTCACTTTCCTCCTGGGGTATTTTGTTTGGTAGGTCTACGATGAATCCACAAATATATTGTATAGTGTAATTAGTTTACGTATTGTATTATTGCTTGGGACATGTATTCAAATAGCCTAATCCCAGCCCTATCCCTTGTCTGGGTTACATGTATGCATGATTGACAAACAGTGACAGTGTACTATGGCTGTATGCATGGATTGGGTATGGTGCCTCCAGCACAACAAACAATGTTTGCTAATGTGCATGAAAGGACAAAACATGTTTGTGCCCTGACGGTCCACACACAGATTCACATTGGCTGCAACCCAATGATGGTGCTTGCGTGGTGACTATCTGTGAGATTAATCAGCACAGAGGCGCTGATGTTCCCTGTTGCAGTGGGAATTTTAGAGGCCACTCTGTGTACAAATGTTGGGATGAAACCTGCCGGGTTCTATTAACTGATCCATTATGTTTGTGAGCACACCAAGCTTGCCTTGTTGTCAGACTCATAAAACGTCTGCAGTGCCATAGCTGGACTATCCCCATGTGTGTTGTCGATTCCTCTTTGGCTTTCAGTCATTTCTGCTTTGAAGGATACTCTGTTAATGCAGGGAATGGCTCCACAGACTAATGACTAGATCTGAATGTAACTGTGACAACATGGAGGCCAATAATGACACAGGGTACACATAGCCACACACTTGAACTGGACACCTTTGTGCAATTAACTACTGAACATATGTGAACACATGCAGCATGGTCTGCTGGTCCTCCACTGCCACACAGGAAACATAGGTCATATATATGACTCAAATTGTGGAGTGACATAATATTTTTGGATTGGTTTTGTGTCACAAACACTGTACCTACATAGCATTTTCAAATGCCTGACTCATGGGTAGTATACAAACCAGTGACCGGGATGTGGTATCCAACATTCCTGTACATGTGATGGCTTACTCATTGCCATTACCAACCGTCCTCTATCTATCCTGTGCATAGTTTGTCATGGGAGATGTTTTGTCCCATAAGTCAGGCAAGTTCACACAGCATTAGATGCTATGTGTATGACAAACACATATCCTGACTCATTTCTACACTGAATAGCATCTGATGGTTCTCCACATTTACAACACATGCATACAAGCACATTAATTAAAGCACTTCTTGTGAAGTTCACTCAGAGGCCCAACAGCAATTGAAATAGCCAATTCACAGTCATTAACACACAGGCCATGAGTGAATGTATTAAGTTGCGTAGCCTTGCTATCGTCTATTGATGCACAACCTGCTCAAACTGGGTAATACCAATTTTTATTCAAAATGTTTGGGTAGCTGTTGCGTCAGTGAAGAGTGGTCATCCGGTACAGCAATATGAGTATTATTGTCCGCAGTAGTGTGGTCTGCCACATGTGCTCAAACACTGGAACACACAATACAGGTGCAAACAGCCTATCTCTGTACAGTTACAGCTTTCATGTACGTTAAAAATGAGAGAAATTACACAAACACAGTAAAAGACAGATATTTTGACGCAAACGCTTCAAAAAAGACTCATATGCATCAACATTTTCTGCATATGCGTTGAAAAGTGATGCTCACAGTCATTATACATCCATGGGGCCTGAGCGGTAATTCCTACACTGTACCCCATGAAATTGGTTACCAATGAAAAATATTTGGCACTATGAATGCGGGTGAACTTTGAACCATTTGCGTCAAAAAATTATTGCCGCACAGCCCGTAAGCATCATAAAAGTTTCACGCATCATAAGAAAAACGCACCACATTTGAGACAGGAAGTGATGTAATAGGATATCCTGTTTACAGAAATGGTATAGTGGGTGTACTTTAACTTTTACTTTGTGATTTTTCTAGACTATGTGGCTGTGCTGGGAGTTTTGTCTGTCCATATTGTGCTTTTGTCTCCTTTGTGCCATCCTATTTGTCATCTGTTGTTTTAGTAATTGTCTCAGATGTTGACTGTAAGTGTGTTTTTGTCATATTTGGTGTCTAATTTTGTCTTTGTACTGTTGGGAGTGTGTAGTCAGTATTGTTAGTTTGGGGATTGTTGGGCTGTTTGTGGGTTACTTAACTTCATTTTCCTCCCTCCTTTCCCTGTATTTTCCTCTGTACCCTTTCCTATAAATATTATTTTGGTTATGTTGGGTAGGCCACGTCTGGGAGGAATGGTTGAGGAGGAGCTAGGGGCATTCATTTGGCTGGTGTGCCACTTTCTCCTCCTGATGATTGAGGCTGGTGGAAGGGTGATACAGGGGTATCACATGGAGGCTCAGAGGTTCAGGTGGTCCAAGGTGGTCTAGAGAGCAAGACCTGCTGGACCACCTGGGTTTGGTGATTGGTGGCCCTGTTGGTGAGTATAAATCAGACTAATGTGCACATATAATGTTCTGTAGTGACAATAGCAGATTTGTTGATATGCTGCATGCAATGTTTTTGGACATGTGGAATGCGAGATAAATATAGAGTGGCCCTGATTTATACAATATTTGCTACACATTACTGTCATTTGTTGACGCAACAGCTGCATAAACTTACAAAACACAACTTGATCCTGTAAAGTAGTGCTTTGACGTCAATAGATGATGGGAATGCGGCTCAAATATACGTTTCAATCATGGTCTGTGAGTGTACCAAGAAAGAGATGTATTTCACAAGCTAAAGCAAGGAACTAATGTGGTCCCCCATTATTTGGAATACATGTCTGAACTGTATTCCTGGCCATACGTACAAAGTTCTTCCTAACCTCTGGTAATATCTTAGGCTGATACTTTGACTTGCTTTGTGCCGCTATTGAATTAGAAATGGATGCCAAAGTAATGCACACGGGTTCATATCTACATGCTTGGTGCTACTTTCCATTGCTGTAGCGTACAACATGAAGCAAATGCCATATTGAGGAATACGAAATATCTCTGGCCCTCTGTTTATTGTCCCTGTGTGTTTTAATTTGCCTTGGGCACAATAGCTGGAACAGAGCTGATGCATGTGCCATCTCTGTCACTTTATAGCCATGCAATTCTCATGAGTTATTGGGTCATCATTGTAGAGTGTACCATCTTGCCTGGCATGTTACCCCCATATTTCACTGTATATATGTTGTTTTAGTATATGTGTCACTGGGACCCTGCCAGGCAGGCCCCCAGTGCTCATAAGTATGTGCCCTGTATGTGTTTCCGGGGTGATGCCTAACTGTCTCACTGAGGCTCTGCTAACCAGAACTTCAGTGGTTGTGCTCTCTCTGCTTTCCAAATTTGTCACTAACAGGCTAGTGACTAAATATACCAATTCACATACTTTTTCCTCCTTCTCACTGTCTCTAAACCTTTTGCTATCATGTCTGTGGTAGACTCTACTCTTAAAATGGTCAATACTACTTATGACAATTTAAATTACAAGAGCCTAAGGAGTCTCTGCTTAGATAGAGGTTTAGTGATAGGAAAGCTCCCTACAAAGGAGTTTCTATATAACATGCTTATTGTGAATGATGAGTCCCTAGGAGACACTTCAAATGAGAGGTTAATAAAAGGTTCCCATTCTGACTCAGGGGATCTCCTTGGAGGTGGGGAGGGTTCTGTCCCAGATCTGCCCCCTAGCAGGACACCTAGTAATGTTGGTAGTAATGGAGGTTCCCATCATAGTAGGGGAGTCTTTATTCCTGGAGTCAGTTAGGGACAGATCTCCCTTTGTTGTTTCCAATTTATCTTCTGTGTCCAAGCATTCCCAACCCACCCACCCTGAAGACAACATGTTAGAAGGGGAACTCAAAAAGTTGAGGGTTGAAGAGACCAGACTGAAGCTTAAACACAACAGCTGGACTTAGATAGGGAATCCCTAGACCTGGAGGAGAAACAAAGATTGGGGTTTGGACCCCATGGTGGCAGCAGCAGTATTCCTGATAGTAATCCTGTTAGAGAGCATGATTCCAGGAATCTGCACAAGATAGTCCCCCCTAACAAGGAGAGGTGTGACATCAACAAGTGATTTGCTGCACTTGAGAGGGCCCGTATGATGCAGGGGGTCCCTCAAAGGCAGTGGGCTGCTATATTCTGGCTATCTTTCAATGGAAAAGGTAGGGATAGGCTCCTTACTGTTACAGAAAGTGATGCTAATAAATTTGGAGTTTTGAAGAATTCACTCTTGGATGGATTTGGCTTAACCACTGAACAATACAGGATTACGTTCAGAGACACCAGTAAAGAGTCCTCACAAGACTGGATAGACTTTGTTGACTGTTCAGTGAAGGCCTTGGAAGGGTGGTTACATGGCAGTAAAGTTTCTGACTATGAAAGCCTGTATAATCTTATTCTGAGAGAGCATATTCTGAATAACTGTGTGTCTGACTTGTTACACCAATATCTAGTGGACTCAGATCTGACCTCTCCCCAAGAATTGGGAAATAAGGCAGACAAATGGGTCAGAACAAGAGTGAACAGAAAAGTTCATACAGGGGGTGACAAGGATGGCAAGAAGAAAGATGGTAAGTCTTCTGACAAGGGTGGGGACAAAAGTAAAACTGAGTCTTCATCAGGACCAAATCCTCTGGTGGGGGTGGTGGGTCCAAATCCTCTTCCAATAATCAAGTTAAAAAGCCTTGGTGTTATTTGTGTAAAGTCAAAGGCCATTGGACAACTGATGCCAGTTGTCCAAAGAAAAACACCAAACCTCCCACTACCACAACCCCTACTGCAAATTCTAGTGCCCCTAGTAATAGAAGTGGTGGTGGGAGCAAACCTACTAATTGCCAATCCCTGGGAGTAGTTGGGCTCACTTTTGGCAATTTAGTTGGGGTTGGTCTTGTTAGGGAGACCACAGAGGCTGTGTTAGTCTCTGAAGGTGCCATTGATTTGGCCACCTTGGTTGCTTGTACCCTTAATATGGATAAGTACAAGCAACTTCCCCTAATAAATGGTGTTGAGGTTCAGGCCTACAGGGACACAGGTGCCAGTGTTACCATGGTAATAGAGAAACTGGTGCACCCTGAACAACACCTACTTGGTCACCAGTACCAAGTGACAGATGCTCATAACAACACTCTTAGCCAGCCCATGGCAGTTGTGAATCTCAACTGTGGGGGGGGGGGGGTTAAAGGTCCAAAGAAAGTTGTGGTTGCCTCAGATTTACCTGTAGACTGTCTACTAGGGAACGATTTAGAAACATCAGCTTGGGCAGAAGTGGAGTTGGAGGCTCATGCAGCAATGCTGGGCATTCCTGGGCATGTTTTTGCTTTGACAAGGGCTCGGGCCAAAAAAGCAAAAAGGACAGGGTAACTTGGATCCTGGAACAATGGACCAAGTGCTCCCTAAAGCTAGGGGTAGCAAGGGTAAATCCCTACCCACTATCCCTCCCTCTACAGATGATTCTACTTCTGAGGAAGAAGAATTTCCTCCCTGTGCAGAACCTCTACCATATGAGCTGGCAGCAGACACTGCTGAGCTTTTGGGTGGAAGGGGGCCTGCCAGGGAAGAGCGGAGTGTGGCACAGCAAACCTGTCCCACACTAGAGGGTCTCAGACAGCAAGATGTCAAGCAGCAAAATGGGAATGCCAGTGACTCACATAGAGTTTACTGGGAGGACAACCTCTTATACACAGAGGCAAGGGACCCAAAACCTGGAACAGCCAGGAGATTGGTCATTCCCCTGCAGCACAGAGAGTTCCTCCTAACTCTGGCACATGACATTCCTTTGGCTGGGCATTTGGGCCAGATCAAACCATGGGAAAGGCTTGTCCCCCTGTTTCACTGGCCTAGGATGTCAGAGGACATTAAAGATTTTTGCAAGTCTTGTGTGACCTGCCAAGTCAGTGGCAAGGCTGGTGGCACACCAAAGGCTCCCCTTATTCCACTACCTGTGGTTGGGGTCTCCTTTGAAAGGGTAAGGGTTGACATAGTTGGCCCCCTTGACCCCCCTACTGCTTGAGGCAATAGGTTTATCTTGGTGGTTGTGGACCATGCCACCAGATATCCTGAAGCAATTCCTCTAAGGACCACTGCAGCTCCTGCAGTGGCAAAGGCCCTCCTGGGAATCTTTTCCAGGGTGGGTTTCCCAAAAGAGGTTGTATCAGACAGGGGTAGCAACTTTATGTCTGCATACTTGAAAGCTATGTGGAAGGAATGTGGTGTAACCTACAAATTCACCACTCCTTATCATCCACAGACTAATGGACTGGTAGAGAGGTTTAATTAAATTCTCAAAGGTATGATAATGGGACTCCCTGAAAAACTCAGGAGGAGATGGGATGTCCTGTTACCTTGCCTCCTTTTTGCTTACAGGGAGGTACCACAGAAAGGAGTGGGCTTCAGCCCCTTTGAACTCCTATTTGGACACCCTGTAAGAGGTCCACTAACACTTGTGAAGGAGGGTTGGGAACAACCTTTAAAAGCTCCCAAACAGGAAATAGTGGACAATGTACTTGGCCTAAGATCCAGAATAGCCGAGTATATGAAAAAGGCCAGTAAAAACCTCCAGGCCAGCCAAGAGCTCCAGAAGCAATGGCATGACCAGAAGGCTGTTCTGATTCAGTACCAACCAGGACAGAAGGTGTGGGTATTGGAGCCTGTGGCCCCAAGAGCACTCCAGGACAAATGGAGTGGACCCCATCTAATTGTTGAGAAAAAGGGTGAGGTTACCTATCTGGTAGACCTGGGCACTGCCAGAAGTCCCCTTAGGGTGATTCATGTCAACCGCCTAAAACCCTACTATGACAGGGCTGATCTCACCCTGCTCATGGCAACAGATGAAGGACAGGAAGAAGAAAGTGACCCTCTCCCTAATCTCTTCTCCTCCACTGAAGAGGATGCTTTAGTGGAGGGAGTAGTGTTAGCAGATTGTCTGACTGCAGAACAGAAAGACAACTGCATAAATCTCCTTGGACAATTTTCTGAACTCTTTTTAATCTGTGCCAGGCACCACATCTTGGTGTGAACACACAATTGATACTGGAGACAGCTTGCCTGTCAAAAGTAAAATCTATAGGCAGCCTGACCATGTCAGGGACTGCATAAAACAAGAGGTTCAGAAAATGCTTGACCTAGGAGTGGTTGAACCTTCTGAAAGCCCATGGGCGAGTCCTGTGGTGATTGTACCAAAGCCTCACTCAAAAGATGGAAAAAGGGAGATGAGGTTTTGTGTAGACTACAGAGGTCTCAATCTGGTAACAAAAACTGATGCTCACCCTATACACAGGGCAGATGAGCTCATAGATACACAAGGCCTCAAAGTGCCAGATAGGGTAGGGAAAGGTGGTTTATTTGAGACACCTGGTAGGTGGAGAACAGATTGCACCAGTTCAGGGGAAAACCCAAACAATCATGGATTGGGTTCCTCCTACACCACAGACCCAGGTGAGAGCCTTCTTAGGCCTCACTGGGTATTACAGGAGACTCATTAAAAACTATGGCTCCATAGCAGCCCCTCTTAATGATCTCACAAGTAAAAAGATGCCTAAAAAGGAATTATGGACAGCTAGCTGTCAGAAAGCTTGTGAGGAGCTCTAACAGGCCATGTGCTCTGCACCTGTCCTAAAAAGCCCATGTTACTCCAAGAAATTAATTGTTCAAACTGATGCATCTGAATTAGGGGTAGGGGCAGTCTTATCATAACTGAATTCTGAGGGCCAGGATCAACCAGTTGCTTTTATCAGCAGAAGGTTGACCCCTAGAGAAAAGCGTTGGTCTGCCATCGAGAGGGAGGCCTTTGCTGTGGTCTGGGCACTGAAAAAGTTGAGGCCATACCTGTTTGGCACTCACTTTATTGTTCAGACAGACCACAAACCTCTACTTTGGCTACAACAAATGAAAAGTGACAATCCTAAATTGTTGAGGTGGTCCATTTCTCCACAGGGAATGGACTATACAGTGGAACATAGACCTGGGAGTACCCACTCCAATGCAGATGGACTCTTCAGATATTTCCACTTAGACAATGAAGACTCATCAGGTCATGGCTGGTCTTATTGTCCTTCGTTTGGGGGGGGTTGTGTAGGAAAGTACCATCTTGCCTGGCATGTTACCCCCATATTTCACTGTATATATGTTGTTTTAGTCTATGTGTTACTGGGACCCTGCCAGGCAGGGCCCCAGTGCTCATAAGTATGTGCTCTGTATGTGTTCCCTGTGTAATGACTAACTGTCTCACTGAGGCTCTGGTAACCAGAACCTCAGTGGTTATGCTATCTCTGCTTTCCAAATTTGTCACTAACAGGCTAGTGACTAAATTTACCAATTCACATTGGCATACTGGTACACCCATATAATTCCCTAGTATATGGTACTGAGGTACCAAGGGTATTGGGGTTCCAGGAGATCCCTATGGGCTGCAGCATTTCTTTTGCCACCCATAGGGAGATCTGACAATTCTTACACAGGCCTGCCAGTGCAGCCTGAGTGAAATAATGTCCACGTTATTTCACAGCCATTTACCACTGCATTTAAGTAACTTATAAGTCACCTATATGTGTAACCTTCACCTGGTGAAGGTTGGGTGCAAAGTTACTTAGTGTGTGGGCACCCTGGCACTAGCCAGAGTTCCCCCACATCATTCAGGTCAAATTCCCCGGACTTTGTGAGGGCAGGGACACCATTACACGTGTGCACTGTACATAGGTCACTACCTATGTACAGCGTCACAATGGTAACTCCGAACATGGCCATGTAACATGTCTAAGATCGGCATTGGGGGGACAATTCCATGATTCCCCCCGTCTCTAGCACAGAACCCGGGTACTGCCAAACTGCCTTTCCGGGGTCTCCACTGCAGCTGCTGCTGCTGCCAACCCCTGAGACAGGTTTCTGCCTTCCTGGGGTCCAGGCAGCCCTGGCCCAGGAAGGCAGAACAAAGGACTGCCTCTGAAAGAAGGTGTAACACCCTCTCCCTTTGGAAATAGGTGTGAGGGCTGGGGAAGAGTAGCCTCCCCCAGCCTCTGGAAATGCTTTGATGGGCACAGATGGTGCCCATCTCTGCATAAGCCAGTCTACACCGGTTCAGGGTCCCCCAGCCCTGCTCTGGCGCGAAACTGGACAAAGGAAAGGGGAGTGACTACTCCCCTGACAAGCACCTCCCAGGGGAGGTGCCCAGAGCTCCTCCAGTGTGTCCCAGACCTCTGCCATCTTGGAAACAGAGGTGTTGTGTCACACTGGACTGCTTTGAGTTGCCAGTGCCAGCAGGTGACGTCAGAGGCTCCTTCTGATAGGCTCTTACCTCTCTTGGTAGCCAATCCTCCTTCCTAGGTAGCCAAACCTCCTTTTCTGGCTAACATGGGACAAGAAGGCCACAGCACACAGAATGTAATGTCCAACAGTAAAACAAGAATAGATATTCCTGATGTCGTTCTGTAGGTTGGGAGAAGAAGTATGAAGTTGAAACAAGTCACGGATCCTGTTTGCAGATAGTGTCTTTATTTATAGTTGCTCAAAGCCATTGAGTCATCATGGAGATACAGCCAACACGTGTTTCGTCACACAGGTGACTTCATCAAGGCTGTAATACAGTAATAAAAGCAAACATTGGATATATATGTGTGTTTAATTTAAATAAAATTTTGGTGTGGGACCCAGAATCTGGTAACCAGTGGTACGAGCTTGAGTAAGTGAGTAATTAGTGAACATGGCTATAAAGGTAAGTAGTAGTTGGGACCCAAGTTGTGAAGCATGAAGATACAGAGTAAAACACCGTGATCAAGTGGATAGTGTTGAGAATAAAAGTGTTGGAAAGCTTATACCTTAAGTACTACGTAGGTAGAAACAGTGTTATCTAGCAATAAGTATGCAGGTAAGTGACTCGTGCAGGACTAAGACAAACAAGGAAAGTGAGTAGAAACTTCAAAGAAAGGGGAGATACGGTTATGCACATGTTGGGAAAGCAGAGAAGTAACAAGGGCGGGGGGCCCCGGAGGGCACACACAAGTAACTCATACCTGTGGTAGCTAGCCGATGTGGGTAAGTGGTGATGCTAAGTAGCAAAGTAGCTCAGTGATCAGTTGAGTGGGCTGGAAGGAAAGTAAGAGAGATGAACCAAAGAGGGAAAGAGCAGTAAAACTGTGAATAGCTACTTAAGTTGAAAGGGGGTGAATAGAGAATAAGCGTAGGAATATACACAGAAGGTAGTCTGGAGGAGAGATTTATGATAAAATTCAGACTTGAAAGAGAGAAAAGAGAGAAAAAGAGAAAGAAGTGGGTTAAATAAGAACATACCTTAGTATAATGGTAAACCTGTAAGTAGTAATGCTGCGCCAAGCAGCTGCAGGTGCGTAAGGTAGAGAGCTTGTGTGATAATGCAGATATAAGAGGCCCTGATACGCCTGTGATCATAACCTATGAAGGTACCAGGAAAAAATAATGAAATCACGTTGGGTTATATCCTGGATAAGGGGAACAATAGGCAATGTAATCTAGATATGTGATATAGAGCAAGATCCGAGTCAAGGGTTGTGTAATAAGATTCAGGGCTAAAAGTGAGTCTAGTATTGAGAAAAACAGTGAGAAAAAACCTGACAAGGTGAGAGGTAACAAGAAAGTCTAAAAACAGGGAGGAGTGCAGGCACGGGAAGACTAACCACTGAGGTTGGTGTGGAGAAGCAGGTAAGCTAAAAGCGACATAATATCGTGAATGTAAAATTGTACGAAGAATATGGACATAAGGGACATAAGGGAGCCAATGTGGTCAAAGTACAAGTGAAACCAGACCGGCTTTTCTGGCTATTTAGGGTCTCTGCTTTGGGGATCTCACCAGAAAACGAATGCAAGAGCTCATCAGAGTTCCTCTGCATCTCCCTCTTCACCTTCTGCCAAAGGATCGACCGCTGACTGCTCAGGACACCTGCAAAACCGCAACAAAGTAGCAAGACGACTACTAGCAACCTTGTATCGCTTCATCCTGTCGGCTTTCTCAACTGTTTCCAGGTGGTGCATGCTCGGGGGTAGCCTGCCTCCTCTCTGCACCAGGAGCTCTGAAGAAATCTCCTGTGGGTCGACAGAATCTTCCCCCTGCAACAGCAGGCACCAAAAGACTGCATCACTATTCCTCTGGGTCCCCTCTCAGCACGACGAGCGTGGTCCCTGGAACTCAGCAACTCTGTCCAAGTGACTCCCACATTCCAGTGACTCTTCAGTCCAAGTTTGGTGGAGGTAAGTCCTTGCCTCCCCACGCTAGACTGCATTGCTGTGTACCACGTGATTTGCAGCTGCTCCGGCTCCTGTGCACTCTTCCAGGACTTACTTCATGCACAGCCAAGCCTGGGTCCCCAACACTCCTTCCTGCAGTGCACAACCTTCTGAGTTGTCCTCTGGCGTCGTGGGACTCCCTTTTGTGACTTCGGGTGGACTCCGGTTCACGCTCCTTCCAAGTGCCTGTTCAAGTACTTCTGCGGGTGCTGCCTGCTTCTGTGAGAGCTCCCTGACTTGATGGGCGCCCCCTCTGTCTCCTCCTCCAAGGGGCGACATCCTGGTCCCTCTTGGGCCACAGCAGCACCCAAAAACCTCTACAGCGACCCTTGCAGCTAGCAAGGCATGTTTGCGGTCTTTCTGCGTGGGAATACCTCTGGAAGCTTCATCGCGACGTGGGACATCCATCCTCCAAAGAGGAAGTTCCTAGTCCTCTTCTTTCTTGCAGAACTCCAAGATTCTTCCAACAGGTGGCAGCTTCCTTGCACCCTCAGCTGGCATTTCCTGGGCTCCTGCCCACTCTCGATACTGTTGCGACTACTGGACTTGGTCCCCTTGTCTTACAGGTACTCAGGTCCGAAAATCCACTGTTGTTGCACTGCTGGTGGTTGTTCTTCCTGCAGAATCCCCCTATCACGACTTCTGTGCTCTCTGGGGGTAGAAGGTGCACTTTACACCTATCTTTCAGGGTCTTGGAGTGGGCTATTTTTCTAACCCTCACTGTTTTCTTACAGTCCCATCGACCCTCTACAAGCTCACATAGGTTTGGGGTCCATTCGTGGTTCGCATTCCACTTTTGGAGTATATGGTTTGTGTTGCTCCTATACCTATGTGCTCCTATTGCAATCTACTGTAACTGTACACTGCTTGCATTACTTTTCTTGCTATTACCTGCATAATTTTGGTTTGTGTACATATATCTTGTGTATATATATCTTATCCTCATACTGAGGGTACTCACTGAGATACTTTTGGCATATTGTCATAAAAATAAAGTACCTTTATTTTTAGTACTTCTGTGTATTGTGTTTTCTTATGATATTGTGCATATGACACCAGTGGTAAAGTAGGAGCTTTACATGTCTCCTAGTTCAGCCTAAGCTGCTTTGCCATAACTACCTCCTATCAGTCTAAGCTGCTAGAAACACCTATTCTACACTAATAAGGGTTAACTGGACCTGGCACAAGGCATAAGTACTTTTGGTACCCACTACAAGCCAGGCCAGCCTCCTACATTGGTTGTGCAGCGGTGGGATAAGTACTTGTAACTACTTACCACTTTGTCATTGTGTACTTTTCATAAGAGAATAATATACAAAACAAGTTCAGTGTATGTACACCTAACCAAAAAGTTTTGCTTTTCTCCTCTTAAACTTTTTACTAAGTTCTGAAAAGTACTCTAAAACTTCTAAAAGTTTCTAAAAGTTAGAAAAAGTTTTTTTCTCTGTTCTTTAAAAAGTTCTGAAACTTTTTCTTCCTTCTCACTGTCTCTAAACCTTTTGCTATCATGTCTGTGGTAGACTCTACTCTTAAAATGGTCAATACTACTTATGACAATTTAAATTACAAGAGCCTAAGGAGTCTCTGCTTAGATAGAGGTTTAGTGATAGGAAAGAACCCTACAAAAGAGTTTCTATATAACATGCTTATTGTGACTGATGAGTCCCTAGGAGACACTTCAAATGAGAGGTTAATAGAAGGTTCCCATTCTGACTCAGGGGATCTCCTTGAGGGAGGTGGGGAGGGATCTGTTCCAGATCTGACCCCTAGCAGGATACCTAGTAATGTTGGTAGTAATGGAGGTTCCCATCATAGTAGGGGAGTCTTTATTCCTGGAGTCAATTAGGGACTCCAGGAATGGAGTCCCTAATTGGTCTCTGTTGTTTCCAATTTATCTTCTGTGTCCAAACATTCCCAACCCACCCACCCTGAAGACATGTTAGAAGGGAACTCAAAAAGTTGAGGGTTGAAGAGAGCAGACTGAATCTTAAACAGCAACAGCTGGACTTAGATAGGGAATCCCTAGACCTGTAGAAGGAGAGACAGAGATTGGGGTTTGGACCCCATGGTGGCAGCAGCAGTATTCCTGATAGTAATCCTGTTAGAGAGCATGATTCCAGGAATCTGCACAAGATAGTCCCCCCTTACAAGGAGGGGGATGACATCAACAAGTGGTTTGCTGCACTTGAGAGGGCCTGTATGATGCAGGGGGTCCCTCAAAGGCAGTGGGCTGCTATATTCTGGCTATCTTTCAATGGAAAAGGTAGGGATAGGCTCCTTACTGTTATAGAAAGTGATGCTAACAATTTTGCAGTTTTGAAGGATTCACTCTTGGATGGATTTGGCTTAACCACTGAACAATATTGGATTAAGTTCAGAAACACCAGTAAATAGTCCTCACAAGACTGGGTAGACTTTGTTGACTGTTCAGTGAAGGCCTTGGAAGGGTGGTTACATGGCAGTAAAGTTTCTGACTATGAAAGCCTGTATAATCTTATTCTGAGAGAGCATATTCTGAATAACTGTGTGTCTGACTTGTTACACCAATATCTAGTGGACTCAGATCTGACCTCTCCCCAAGAATTGGGAAAGAAGGCAGACAAATGGGTCAGAACAAGAGTGAACAGAAAAGTTCATACAGGGGGTGACAAGATGGCAAGAAGAAAGATGGAAAGTCTTCTGACAAGGGTGGGGACAAAAGTAAAACTGAGTCTTCATCAGGACCAAATCCTCTGGTGGGGGTGGTGGGTCCAAATCCTCTTCCAATAATCAAGTTAAAAAGTCTTGGTGTTATTTGTGTAAAGTCAAAGGCCATTGGACAACTGATGCCAGTTGTCCAAAGAAAAACACCAAACCTCCCACTACCACAACCCCTACTGCAAATTCTAGTGCCCCTAGTAATAGCAGTGGTGGTGGGAGCAAACCTACTAATAGCCATTCCAAGGGAGTAGTTGGGCTCACTTTTGGTAATTTAGTTGGGGTTGGTCTTGTTAGGGAGACCACAGAGGCTGTGTTAGTCTCTGAAGGTGCCATTGATTTGGCCACCTTGGTTGCTTGTCCCCTTAATATGGATAAGTACAAGCAACTTCCCCTAATAAATGGTGTTGAGGTTCAGGCCTACAGGGACACAGGTGCCAGTGTTACCATGGTAATAGAGAAACTGGTGCACCCTGAACAACACCTACTTGGTCACCAGTACCAAGTGACAGATGCTCATAACAACACTCTTAGCCAACCCATGGCAGTTGTGAATCTCAACTGTGGTGGGGGGGGGGGGGTTACTGGTCCAAAGAAAGTTGTGGTTGCCTCAGATTTACCTGTAGAATGTCTACTAGGGAACGATTTCGAGACATCATGTTGGGCAGAAGTGGAGTTGGAGGCTCATGCAGCAAAGCTGGGCATTCCTGGGCATATTTTTGCTTTGACAAGGGCTCAGGCCAAAAAAGCAAAAAGGACAGGGTAACCTGGATCCTGGAACAATGGACCAAGTGCTCCCTAAAGCTAGGGGTAGCAAGGGTAAATCCCTACCCACTATCCCCCCCTCTACAGATGATTCTCCTTCTGAGGAAGAATAATTTCCTCCCTGTGCAGAACCTTCACCATATGAGCTGGCAGCAGACACTGCTGAGCTTTTGGGTGGAGGGGGGCCTGCCAGAGAAGAGCTGAGTGTGGCACAGCAAACCTGTCCCACATTAGAGGGTCTCAGACAGCAAGCTGTCAATCAGCAAAATGGGAATGCCAGTGACTCACATAGAGTTTACTGGGAGGAAAACCTCTTGTACACAGAGGCAAGGGACCCAAAACCTGGAGCAGCCATGAGATTGGTCATTCCCCTGCAGCACAGAGAGTTCCTCCTAACTCTGGCACATGACATTCCTTTGGCTGGGCATTTGGGCCAGATCAAAACATGGGAAAGGCTTGTCCCCCTGTTTCACTGGCCTAGGATGTCAGAGGACACTAAAGATTTTTGCAAGTCTTGTGTGACCTGCCAAGCCAGTGGCAAGGCTGGTGGCACACCAAAGGCTCCCCTTATTCCACTACCTGTGGTTGGGGTCTCCTTTGAAAGGGTAAGGGTGACATAGTTGGCCCCCTTGACCCTCCTACTGCTTCAGGCAATAGGTTTATCTTGGTGGTTGTGGACCATGCCACCAGATATCCTGAAGCAATTCCTCTAAGGATCACTACAGCTCCTGCAGTGGCAAAGGCCCTCCTGGGAATCTTTTCCAGGGTGGGTTTCCCAAAAGAGTTTGTATCAGACAGGGGCAGCAACTTTATGTCTGCATACTTGAAAGCTATGTGGAAGGAATGTGGTGTAACCTACAAATTCACCACTCCTTATCATCCACAGACTAATGGACTGGAAGAGAGGTTTAATTAAACTCTTAAAGGTATGATAATGGGACTCCCTGAAAAACTCAGGAGGAGATGGGATGTCCTGTTACCTTGCCTCCTTTTTGCTTTTAGGGAGGTACCCCAGAAAGGAGTGGGCTTCAGCCCCTTTGAACTCCTATTTGGACACCCTGTAAGAGGTCCACTAACACTTGTGAAGGAGGGTTGGGAACAACCTTTAAAAGCTCCCAAACAGGACGTAGTGGACAATGTACTTGGCCTAAGATCCAGAATAGCCGAGTATATGAAAAAGGCCAGTAAAAACCTTCAGGCCAGCCAAGAGCTCCAGAAGCAATGGCATGACCAGAAGGCTGTTCTGATTCAGTACCAACCAGGACAGAAGGTGTGTGTATTGGAGCCTGTGGCCCCAAGAGCACTCCAGGACAATTGGAGTGGACCCCATCTAATTGTTGAGAAAAAGGGCGAGGTTACCTATCTGGTAGACCTGGGCACTGCCAGAAATCCCCTTAGGGTGATTCATGTCAACCACCTAAAACCCTACTATGACTGGGCTGATCTCACCCTGCTCATGGCAACAGATGAAGGACAGGAAGAAGAAAGTGACCCTCTCCCTAATCTCTTCTCCTCCACTGAAGAGGATGCTTTAGTGGAGGGAGTAGTGTTAGCAGATTGTCTGACTGCAGAACAGAAAGACAACTGCATAAATCTCCCTGGACAATTTTCTGAACTCTTTTTATCTGTGCCAGGCACCACATCTTGGTGTGAACACAAAATTGATACTGGAGACAGCTTGCCTGTCAAAAGTAAAATCTATAGGCAGCCTGACCATGTCAGGGACTGCATAAAACAAGAGGTTCAGAAAATGCTTGACCTAGGAGTGGTTGAACCTTCTGAAAGCCCATGGGCGAGTCCTGTGGTGCTTGTACCAAAGCCTCACTCAAAAAATTGAAAAAGGGAGATGAGGTTTTGTGTAGACTACAGAGGTCTCAATCAGGTAACAAAAACTGATGCTCACCCTATACTCAGGGCAGATGAGCTCATAGATACACAAGGCCTCAAAGTCCCAGATAGGGTAGGGAAAGGTGGTTTATCTGAGACACCTTGTAGGTGGAGAACAGATTGCACCAGTTCAGGGGAAAACCCAAACAATCATGGATTGGGTTCCCCCTACAACACAGACCCAGGTGAGAGCCTTCTTATGCCTCACTGGGTATGACAGGAGATTCATTAAAAACTATGGCTCCATAGCAGCCCCTCTTAATGATCTCACAAGTAAAAAGATGCCTAAAAAGGAATTATGGACAGCTAGCTTTCAGAAAGCTTTTGAGGAGCTCAAACAGGCCATGTGCTCTGCACCTGTCCTAAAAAGCCCATGTTACTCCAAGAAATTAATTGTTCAAACTGATGCATCTGAATTAGGGGTAGGGGCAGTCTTATCATAACTGAATTCTGAGGGCCAGGATCAACCAGTTGCTTTTATCAGCAGAAGGTTGATCCCTAGAGAAAAGCGTTGGTCTGCCATCGAGAGGGAGGCCTGTGCTGTGGTCTGAGCACTGAAAAAGTTGAGGCCATACCTGTTTGGCACTCACTTTATTGTTCAGACAGACCACAAACCTCTACTTTGGCTACAACAAATGAAAAGTGAAAATCCTAAATTGTTGAGGTGGTCCATATCTCTACAGGGAATGGACTATACAGTGGAACATAGACCTGGGAGTACCCACGCCAATGCAGATGGACTCTCCAGATATTTCCACTTAGACAATGAAGACTCATCAGGTCATGGCTAGTCTTATTGTCCTTCGTTTGAGGGGGGGTTGTGTAGGAAAGTACCATCTTGCCTGGCATGTTACCCCCACATTTCACTGTATATATGTTGTTTTAGTCTATGTGTCACTGGGACCCTGCCAAGCAGGGCCCCAGTGCTCATAAGTATGTGCTCTGTATGTGTTCCCTGTGTGATGACTAACTGTCTCACTGAGGCTCTGCTAACCAGAACCTGAGTGGTTATGCTCTATCTGCTTTCCAAATGTGTCAATACCAGGCTAGTGACTAAATTTACCAATTCACATTGGCATACTGGTACATCCATATAATTCCCTTGTATATGGTACTGAGGTACCCAGGGTATTGGGGTTCCAGGAGATCCCTATGAGCTGCAGCATTTCTTTTGTCACCCATAGGGAGATCTGACAATTCTTACACAGGCCTGCTGGTGCAGCCTGAGTGAAATACCGTCCACGTTATTTCACAGCCATTTACCACTGCACTTAAGTAACTTATAAGTCACCTATATGTGTAACCTTCACCTGGTGAAGGTTGGGTGCAAAGTTACTTAGCGTGTGGGCACCCTGGCACTAGCCAGAGTTCCCCCACATCATTCAGGGCAAATTCCCCGAACTTTGTGAGTGCGGGGACACCATTACACGCGTGCACTGTATATAGGTCACTACCTATGTACAGCGTCACAATGGTAAATCCGAACATGGCCATGTAACATGTCTAAGATCATGGAATTGTCACCCCAATGCCATTCTGGCATTGGGGGGACAATTCCATGATCCCCCGGGTCTCTAGCACAGAACCCGGGTACTGCCAAACTGCCTTTCTGGGGTCTCCACTGCAGCTGCTGCTGCAACCCTTCAGACAGGTTTCTGCACTCCTGGGGTCCAGGCAGCCCTGGCCCAGGAAGGCAGAACAAAGGACTGCCTCTGAGAGAGGGTGTAACACCCTCTCCCTTTGGAAATAGGTGTGAGGGCTGGGGAGGAGTAGCCTCCCCCAGCCTCTGGAAATGCTTTGATGTGCACAGGTGGTGCCCATCTCTGCATAAGCCAGTCTACACCGGTTCAGGGATCCCCCAGCCCTGCTCTGGCGCGAAACTGGACAAAGAAAAGGGGAGTGACTACTCCCCTGACCTGCACCTCCCAGGGGAGGTGCCCAGAGCTCCTCCAGTGTGTCCCAGACCTCTGCCATCTTGGAAACAGAGGTGTTGTGGCACACTGGACTGCTTTGATTGGCCAGTGCCTGCAGGTGATGTCAGAGGCTCCTTCTGATAGGCTCTTACCTCTCTTGGTAGCCAATACTCCTTCCTAGGTAGCCAAACCTCCTTTTCTGGCTATTTAGGGTCTCTGCTTTGTGGATCTCACCAGAAAACGAATGCAAGAGCTCATCAGAGTTCCTCTGCATCTCCCTCTTCACCTTCTGCCAAAGGATCGGCCGCTGACTGTTCAGGACGCCTGCAAAACCACAACAAAGTAGCAAGGCGACTACTAGCAATCTTGTATCGCTTCATCCTGCCGGCTTTCTCGACTGTTTCCAGGTGGTGCATGCTCTGGGGGTAGCCTGCCTCCTTTCTGCACCAGGAGCTCTGAAGAAATCTCCTGTGGGTCTACGGAATCTTCCCCCTGCAACCGCAGGCACCAAAAGACTGCATCACTGGTCCTCTGGGTCCCCTCTCAGCACGATGAGCGTGGTCGCTGGAACTCAGCAACTCTGTCCAAGTGAATCCCACATTCCAGTGACTCTTCAGTCCAAGTTTGGTGGAGGTAAGTCCTTGCCTCCCCACGCTAGACTGCATTGCTGTGTACCACATGATTTGTAGCTGCTCCGTCTCCTGTGCACTATTCCATGATTTCCTTCATGCACAGCCAAGCCTGGGTCCCTGACACTCCTTCCTGCAGTGCGCAACCTTCTGAGTTGTCCTCTGGTGTCGTGGGACTACCTTTTGTGACTTCGGGTGGACTACGGTTCACTCTCATTCCAAGTGCCTGTTTTGGTACTTCTGTGGGTGCTGCCTGCTTCTGTGAGGGCTCCCTGACTTGCTGGGCGCCCCCTCTGTCTCCTCCTCCAAGTGGTGACATTCTGGTCCCTCCTGGGCCACAGCAGCACCCAAAAACTTCTACCGCGACCCTTGCAGCTAGCAAGGCCTGTTTGCGGTCTTTCTGCGTGGGAATACCTCTGGAAGCTTCATCGTGACGTGGGACATCCATCCTCCAAAAAGGAAGTTCCTAGTCCTCTTTTTTCTTGTAGGACTCCAAGATTCTTCCAACAGGTAGCAGCTTCCTTGCACCCTCATCTTGCATTTCCTGGGCTCCTGCCCACTCTCGATACTGTCGCGACTACTGGACTTGGTCCCCTTGTCTTACAGGTACTCAGGTCCGAAAATCCACTGTTGTTGCATTGCTGGTGGTTGTTCTTCCTGCAGAATCCCCCTATCACGACTTCTGTGCTCTCTGGGGGTAGAAGGTGTACTTTACACCTATCTTTCAGGGTCTTGGGGTGGGCTATTTTTCTAACCCTCACTGTTTTCTTACAGTCCCAGTGACCCTCTACAAGCTCACATAGGTTTGGGGTCCATTCGTGGTTCGCTTTCCACTTTTGGAGTATATGGTTTGTGTTGCTCCTATACCTAAGTGCTCCTATTGCAATCTACTGTAACTTTACACTGCTTGCATTACTTTTCTTGCTATTACCTGCATAATGTTGGTTTGTGTACATATATCTTGTGTATATATCTTATCCTCATACTGAGGGTACTCACTGAGATACTTTTAGCATATTGTCATAAAAATAAAGTACCTTTATTTTTAGAACTTCTGTGTATTGTGTTTTCTTATGATATTGTGCATATGACATCAGTGGTATAGTAGGAGCTTTACATGTCTCCTAGTTCAGCCTAAGCTGCTTTGCCATAGCTACCTTCTATCAGTCTAAGCTGCTAGAAACACCTCTTCTACACTAATAAGGGATAACTGGACCTGGCACAAAGTGTAAGTACTTCTGGTACCCACTACAAGCCAGGCCAGCCTCCTACAATCATAGGATACCTGAATTTGGTGATTGTATGGTCACAATTTATTACTTGTATGATGTTGTGCAAGGGACCTCTAACTGATTCCATCATACATATAAAGTGCCCATATACTTTGCTACTTTACGTTTGGTACACCCCTGCTGATCTAGTGCAGCATATGTACAATATCTAACTTCCCAGTATGAAGGCTATCACAGACATTGGTGTATGCTAAGATCAGAAGACCAGCATTCCTGTGACTGCTGCCATTCCCAAGGTGCATACAAATTGAAACCTACATCATCAAGATTGCCACAATAGGACATTTGCTATACCATGTTTCAATAATGGAACAGTGTCAGTTTGTTGTATACCCACAGATCACCCAACTTGGCTAATGTAAGATGATGAATGTGTCTACCTGTGAATTCCTTGACCCGATATTGGTACACAGGGCAATGAGTGACACATTTGAGGTGCAATGACTACACCTGTGCTCATGCATTCTGTCACGGATGACCAAAATAGACACTGTCAGCATATATTTCTTTACTGTATTAATTTAGATAAATTGCCAATCCATGTTTAGCGTCAGATTGTCATCAAGTAACACACAGGATCCCTGCCATTATGGTGTCATAGGAGGCATATCTGGCTCAGGGTACACTGTCAATCTAGCATATGTAGCCTACAGACAACACATGCCCACATGTAAAGGACCATAGAAAGCACAATAATTCATGAGCTAAACTCAACCCACATGAGCATCACACAGTAGCTGATTGTCCCTCGATGCACAAGGCACAATACATGAGTGACTGGTATTGCAGTGCACCAGGAATGCAGCTTTGCATGTTTCTCATAACAACAGATGAATAAATGGAGTACACCCTATAAAAGAATCTGCAACCAATTGAGGAATCATGTTTGTCACCACATGATTGTTGAAGCCACTGCATGTGTGCATATGTTTGTGTATCACTCACTGGAGTGACAGGGTCAATACATGTTTGCAGTGGTATGGCTGTTGGCGTGTCATCATGCCTGTTGGGCTAGACTATCAGCTATAGGCCCTCATTACAACCTTGGCGGTAAATCCCGCTTACTGCCGTGCTGATGGCCGTCAAGATACTGTGGTGGAAATCCGCTACAGGTATTACGACCCACATCTCGTAATCTGCCACAATACAGACACCCACGCAAGTCCGCCACACCAAAGGTCAGTGATAAACTGGTGATAGCAAAACCTACACCATCACGCCAACAGGAATACGCCCACACTATCACGACCCACGAATCAACGCAGCTGTCATTCAACCGTGGTAATCCATTGGCGGTACACACCGCCGCGCTCAAAATACACACACATTTACAAAACAAAACCACATTGGACTATTCAAAATGCACACACCTGATACACATACACACACCACACCCACACACTCACACCACTATAAAACACACACCCACATTACCCACAACCCCTTACAATTAATATTTTGGAAGAAGCAGAGAGAGAGAGAGAATAGGAAACAGAACACCAGCATCCACAGACACACAACACCATCACTCATACAACATCCACGCACCTCAAAGAACACACACCAACACAGCACATCACACAGCTCAACAAACATCACCTCACACATCACCCACACCACATTATGGTACCTCAAAGACACCCCAGGTGTTCTGAGGAGGAGCTCAGGGTCATTGTAGGAGGCTGGCCTGGCTTATAGTGGGTACCTAGTGGTACTTGCACTTTGTGCCAGGTTCAGTTATCCCTTATTAGTAGATTAGAAGTGCTCTAGCAGCTTAGGCTGGTAGAGGTAGCTATAGCAGAGTAGCTTAGGCTGAACTAGGAGACATGCAACGCTCCTACTATACCACTTATGTAACTTAGCACTATATCATAAGAAACACAATACTCAGAGTTACTAAAAATAAAGGTACTTTATTTTAGTGACAATATGCCAAAAGTATCTCAGAGGATATACTCCCTTAGGAGGTAAGTAATATACACAAAATATACACACAAACCAAAATCAGGCAAGTAAACAGTTAGAAAAGTAGTGCAAACACTGTAGAACACAATAGAATGCAATAGGAGACAATAGGCCTAGGGGCAACACAAACCATATACTCCAAAAGTAGAATGCAAACAGGCCTAGTGTAGTGTGTAGAGGGTCGCTGGGAGTGTAAGAAAACACTAAGGGTGTCCAAGATACCCCACCCCAAGACCCTGAAAAGTAGGAGTAAAGTTACCCTACGACCCCAGAAAGACAATAAAGTCAAACCGGTGTAGACTGGCTTATGCAAGGAGGGCACCATCTGTGCTCTTCAAAGCATTTCCAGAGGCCAGGAGAGGCCACTCCTCCCAGGCCCTTCACACCTATTTCCAAAGGGAGAGGGTGTAACACCCTTTCTCAGAGGAAATCCTTTGTTCTGCCTTCCTGGGACTGGCTGCCCAGGCCCCCGGGGGGCAGAAACCTGTCTGAAAGTTGGCAGCAGCTGTAGCTGCAGAGAAAACCCCGGAAAGATAGTTTGGCAGTACCCGGGCTCTATGCTGGAGACCCGGGGATGCAGGGAATTGTTCCCCCAATACTAGAATGGGATTGGGGTGACAATTCCATGATCCTAGACATGTTACATGGCCATGTTCGGAGTTACCATGGTGACGCTACATATAGGTATTGACCTATATGTAGTGCACGCGTGTAATGGTGTCTCAGCATTCACAAAGTCTGGGGAAATTGCCCTGAACAATATGGGGGCACTCTGGCTAGTGCCAGGGTGCCCTCACACTAAGTAACTTTGCACCTAACCTTCACTAAGTGAGGGTTAGACATATAGGTGAATTATAAGTTACTTAAGTGCAGTGTAAAATGGCTGTGAAATAACGTGGATGTTATTTCACTCAGGCTGCAGTGGCAGTCCTGTGTAAGAATTGTCTGAGCTCCCAATGGGTGGCAAAAGAAATGCTGCAGCCCATAGGAATCTCCTGGAACCCCAATACCCTGGTTACCTAGGAACCATATACTGGGGAATTATAAGGGTGTACCAGTGTGCCAATCAGAATTGGTAAAATTAGTCACTAGCCCGCAGTGACAATTTTAAAAGCAGAGAGAGCATAAACACTGAGGTTCTGGTTAGCAGAGCCTCAGTGATACAGTTAGGCACCACACAGGGAACACATACCGGGCACACTTTATAAGCACTGGGGTCCTGGCTAGCCGGATCCCAGTGACACAGGCAAAAACAAACATATATACAGTAAAAATGGGGGTAACATGCTAGGCAAGATGGTACTTTCCTACAGTCATGGTGGAGGAAATCATCCGGGTAGAGCCACAGCTATTCGGATCACAGGTGCAGCAGACCTCCATTGCTAGGAAGATGGAGCTATGGCGGAGAATTGTCGACAGGGTCAGCACAGTGGGACAGCATCCAAGAACACAGGATGACATCAGGAAGAGGTGGAACGACCTACGGGGGAAGGTGCGTTCCGTGATATCAAGACACCAGGTTGCAGTACAGAGGACTGGCGGTGGACCCTCACCTCCTCCCCCACAACTATCAACATGGGAGGAGCAAGTTTTGGCGATCATGCATCCTGAGGGCCTCGCAGGAGTAGCAGGAGGACTTGACTCTTTTAAAGCAAATATTTACTACTATATTCCCCCCCACCCTACCTGCATGCTATCACAAATTCCTAGCCCAACCCTCACACCCATCACCCCAACACCCCACAGATACCCCACTATCACAATCCACACATCCCAAAACCAAGCCCTGCATGTTACACCAATGCATGGACACCCATCACCAAAGCATCTCCAGTACAGATACTCACCCAGGCCCCAAAGTCACCAATCACACAAGGGCAAAGACAGTAAGGAAAGCACAGGAGTAGAGGGTAACTCACACATTGCACAAGATGGCACATACAGATACAATAACTATGCATTTACACCCCAACAGGACCCCTACCCAACGTCACTAGACAGGAGGTGCCAGACATATCCAGTCCCTCCACAGAAGAGGCCCACAGTGACGACAGCAGCTCTGCACGTCTGGATCAAGATGAGCAGCCCGGCCCATCAGGGACCTCTGGACAGTCGGTTCCTCTGCCACAGTCACAAACCACCACTGAGCCTCCCCCCTCAGGAAAAACCACCATAGCACCCATCCAGTGGGCCCATGCCACTGTCCCCAGGACACGTCAATCAGCAGTGTATCCACCACTACATGGACCCCAGGCAAACCCACTAACACAGGATGATCAGGGACCTGGGGGTCAGTGGCAGTGGGCACACGGTTCAGGGGACAGAGGCACAGGATAACAGGGAAGCTGGGAGGACTGCTGTGCAACAGTGGGTGGACAGGCCCAGGGAACCCACTCTCCACGAGGCACCCTCCTACATCATGGGAGCATACCACCATTCCCAGGAGACTATGGGCATGTTACTGGCCAGGTTTCAGGAGACTCAGCGGCTGCGGGAGGAACAGTACCTGGGGATCAGGGAGGACTTGAAGTCCATTAACACCACCCTGGTCACCATTGCAGGGGTGCTGGCAGACATGGCCAACACCATGAGGGAGACGGTGGCACACCAACGGGCGCTGACACTAGCCTGAACGATGAACAGCCCTCCACCTCCGCCGGCACTAGTGGACAGGAGTTCCCGCCACAGGAACAACTGGCCACCAGCACCCCACCCCCTGCAGAAGGAGAACCAACCTGCAAACGGTCCCTGAGATCCAGGAACAAGACAGAGAACATTGCCAAGACCCCTTCAGGAAATAAGACTCTCCTGATTGTCACCCTTCTGTCCCACTATGTCACCCTGACAACCTTGAACTGCCATTACTCCACTTCCTATGCCCCCTTGGACAATGCACCTGTGATACCAATAGACTGGACTCCACCATCGATATTCCTCCACCATCACCCCCCAACCCATTGCACAGCCCCCTCGACTTATTAGCACTGAAATAAACACCCTTTTAATCACAAATCAATCTGGAGTCAGTCTGTACTTTCACAAATGTGTTATTACAACCTCTCTGAAAAATAGAAATGTCAATGTACATTTTCACATACCAATGTTCAACAGTTGTTTGGCAGCAGTAAACATAGCAGAAGGCAGAAAGTGGTACCCAGATCTGTGAAATGGAAAGCCACAGTGAACTGTCAGGGTCTATACACAGAGGTAAAAAGCCAGAATCATGCATTGTCCTACTGTAGTCTGATATGAGAGGAGCAGTGCCAGTCTCTTACCTGTGTCTCACTGGAAGTACTGCATGATGATTTTGTTTCAGTTGTCTATATCTTCTTCTTCTGCCTCACCTTCATCACTGTCCGCAGGCTCCACAGTTGCCACAAGACCAACATCAGGCCCATCCTCCTGTAGAAAAGGCACCTGGCGTCGCAGAGCAGGTTGTGCAACATACAGCATGCCACGATGATCTGGCTCACCTTCTTCGGGGAGTAGTATAGGGAGCCACCTGTCGGATGGAGGCACCAGAACCTGGCCTTCCGGAGGCTGAAAGTCCGCTCTATTATCCTCCTAGTTTGCCTATGTGCCTCTGCCCTTGTCCTGGGATTCCTCACTGGGGTCTGTAGCCATGACAAGTTGGGGTAAACAGAGTCACCTGCAAATATCGGGACAACTGTTAGACACACACAAACCCTTAAGGTCAACTCCATACCGAGACACCCATTTAAAACGTGTGGGGAACTTGGGCTCACCTATTAGCCACACACGGTGCCTCTGGAGTTGGCCCATCACATAAGGGATGCTGCTATTCCTCAAAATGTAAGCGTCATGAACTGAGCGAGGATACTTGGCCTTCACATGGGAGATGTACTTGTCTGCCAAACACACCATCTGCACATTTATGGAATGGTAACTTTTGCAGTTTCTATACACCTGTTCATTCCTGCGGCGTGGGACAAATACCACATGAGTACCATCAATTGCACCAATGATGTTGGGGATATGTCCCAGGTCATAGAAGTCACCTTTCACTATGGGCAAATCCTCCACCTGAGGGAAAACGATGTCGCTGCGCATGTGTTTCAGCAGGGCAGGCAACACTCTGGACAACACGTTAGAGAACATTGGCTGTGACATCCCTGATGCCATGACCACTGTTGTTTGAAAGGACCCACTAGCCAGGAAATGGAGCACTGACAGGACCTGCACTAGAGGGGGGAATCCTGTGGGATGGCGGATAGCTAACATCAGGTCTGGCTCCAACTGGGCACACAGTTCATGGATGGTGGCCCAGCGGACATGCCCTATGGAGAAGGATGAGCAGAGGGTCAGACACCACATAGGTTGCACAAGGATTTTTTGAACAATTGTGATGTAATTGGTGTGTGGCTCTGTCTGCCCGTATTCCTGCACAAAAGTGATGTGACACAGTTAGTTGCCCTGCCATGTGGCCCCTTGAAATGGCGGATACCTGACCTGTTAGGAGGGACAAGGGGAAATGAGGTAACTGCGCTGGTGTTGTGCACCATCGCGGTAGGAGACGAAGTCCGCGCGCAATTCAGCATTGGTTATCATTGGCCCCTATGGGTTCCAGGAGCAAATGAAGATGTACGTCGGCGGTGATGGTACGCACCACCGCAGACGTGACCGCCATTTTATATCTGTTCACTCACTTGATACCTGACCTTCAACATGAGAGGACCTACACTGCAAGTGCTGCTGTGACCTCAGTCTGGAAGTGACAATGGCTACAGTGTCTGGGGAAAGGGCCCCTGCCTTCACTGTGGAGGAATTGGACAACCTGATGGTTGGGGTGCTCCTCCAGTACACACTACTCTACGGTCTTCAAGACAAACAGGTGAGTACACTGTGAGCATGATGGATGGGACATGAATGTATGGAGTGGCGTGGATAGAAGATACGGAGAGGGTGGGCAGATGCTAGAATGTGAGGATGGCCAGTGTATGTGTATCTGGGCAGAGTGAGAAGTTGTGGCCAATGAGTAAGAAGAACCGGATGGGGGAGTAAAAGTGGGCTGTGGGTTCCCAGAGACCAGGGCAAATGTGCCAGGGTAGATCCATTGTTAGGCAGGATCTGTGGCACTCCAACCCCAAAGGTAGTAGTGTCCATCTACACATAGTCAGGCTCCTGTGGGTTCCAGGTGTGCATCAAATGGGTCTAGGCACAGTCCCCCATGGGCATGTGATTTTCCCCTGAACTGTTAGTGCATGGCCTAGTGCATAGAGCTGCTCCCTGTGTGTTGTGTCTGCCAACGGTGGTGTTGTTGCAGGCATTGACCATGTGTCACTTCTATCTTTCCTCCCCTTTTTGTTTTGTCACCCTGTCCTTGTGTGCATTAGCATCATATGGCGGAGGAGCATTGGCACCGGAGCTGGAGGGAGCTGCAACCCACATGGCCCAGGAGGGTGAATGTACAGAGTCTGAAGGCACCAGTGGGAGGGAGAGCAAGGGGAGCTCCACGACGGGGGCAGGAGGAGACACCAGCGACAGCGACTTCTCCTCTGATGGGAGCTCCCTTGCGGTGGCCAGCACTTCTGTGCCTACCGCATCACCAGGTACAGCCACAACCCCCCCTACCAGCACCGCCCTCCCTCCAGCCCCTCAGCTTGTTTCCCGGGCCCGCTCACCCACGAGGGTGGGCATCTCCTTCACCTCAGGCACCTCAGGCCCTGCCCCAGTCAGCCCTGCTGCCCTCAGTGAGGAGGCTATTGACCTTCTGAGATCCCTCACTGATGGGCAATCAACCATTTTGAGTGCCATCCATGGTGTCGAGAGGCATTTGCAGCAAACAAATGCATATCTGGAGGGCATTCATTCTGGCGTGGCAGCCCAACAGAGAGCATTTCAGGCTCTGGCCTCAGCACTGATGGCAGCCATTGTCCCTGTGTCCAGCTTCCCCCCTCCAACTTCCACTACCCAGACCCAATCCCCTCTACCTCATCCTATCCTAACCACACCATCAGACGAGCATGCACACTCATCAACACAAAAGAGTGGACTTGGCAAACATAAGCACCACACATCCCACAGGCACTCTCACAAGCACCATACCCATGTAGACATACCAACATCTACTGCCTCCACTGTGTCCCCCTCCTCCACGTCCTCCTCCTCCCTCCCAGTCTCGTCTCCACTCACATCTGCATGCACCACATCCTCAGCCACTACCTCCATCACCAGCACGCCCATCACCACACACCGCTCATGTGCAATCACCATCCCACTACCATTCACACGTCCCCTGTGTCCTCTCCCAGTGTGTCTGTGAGCCCTCCTCCCAAAGTACACAAACGCAGGCACACAGCCACTCAACAGCCATCCACCTCACAACAGCCTCCAGCCCATGCACCCTCACCCAAACTCAGCAGACGTACACCTCCTACAACCACTACCTCTTCCTCCACTCCCAAACTCCCTCCATCTTCCTGTCCCATTGTGTCTAAAAAACATTTCCTAGCTAACATTGACCTCTTCCCTACACCTCCCCCGTCCTTCCCCTAGGGTCAGGATGTCCAGATCCCAACCCAGCACCTCAGCCACAAAATCCTCGGGCACTGTGGTCCCTGCAAGTCCAGTAACATCTCGGGCGGCACCCATCAGGGCTGCCAGTGTGCCACCTAGTGAGGCCAAGGATCACCCTATTCCGCCACCTGCCAAGGTGAAGAAGGGGCCCACATGCCATAGGGAAAAGCCGTGCCAACCACTCAGCAATGCCTCCCCCAAGACAAAAGAGGACAGTGCCAATGTCCCAGCAGCGACTTCCAAGGTGGGGAATGGACACAAGGCTAAAGGGAAGTCAGCTCAGGGCACGGAGCCTCCGGGTGAGGGATTGGTGTCACCCCTGCTGCAAGACAGAACAGCAACCTGCACCGCGGTGGCCACCGCCGCAACCATCGACACCTGCACCACCACCTGCACCGCCACCTGCACTGCCACCTGCATGTCTGCTGCCTCTGCTACAGTCCCCAGCATCATCCCTAGTGGGCAACTGCCACACACCATGTGTAGCACTCTGGGCACCATGGCCCCCTCCCGAACCAATGGAGAAAAACATCCACTACCCCAGTCCTTGGCAGGATGAAGCATTCTGGGAACAAAGCCCCCTCCAGAACCAGTGGAGAAAAACATCTACTCACCCAGTCCTTGGCAGGATGAAGCACTCTGGGCACAAAGCCCCCTCTAAAACCAGTGGAGAAAAACATCCACTCACCCAGTCCATGGCAGGATGAAGCACTCTGGGCAAAAAGCCCCCTCCAGAGCCACTGGAGAAAAACATCCACTAGAGAGACTGTGGCCTTGCACTCCCCAAGAGCAAGCAGTGGGCAACCCACCCACTTGAGAGACTTGAGAGACTGTGGCATTGCACGTTCCAGGAGTAAGCAGTGGAGAAGCCATCCACTTGAGAGACTGTGGCCTTGCACTCCCCAGGAGCAAGCACTGGGCCACCCACCCCCTTGAGATATTTGAGAGACTGTGGCATTGCACTCCCCAGGACCAAGCAGTGGGCATGGAGCCCACTCATGGAGCAGTGGCCTTGTCCCATCATCCAGCTGAGGTGCCCCCCTTCCCTCTGAGGTGCCTTTTTTTTTTTTTACTTGATGCCCCAGCAGTGTGGGTTTTACCCATGCATTTTAGGACCACTGGTCCACGGACACTGAATGGAACACTATCCGGACTTTGTGTAGTTACTGTACATATTTGTATTTATTGATCTTTTACAGACATGTTGGCCTATCTGGATTTTTGATGATTACACTTGTTACAATCATTTCATTTGGTCCTTGCGGTCTTCCAGAGGGTTACAGGGTTTATATGTTATGTTGATGCATGTATTTGTGTGTATGGTGTTGGGGGGTGAGGGTGGGGTGGGGGTGTTGCGTGTGTGTGTGTCACTCTCTTTTTCCTCCCCCACTCCCCTGCGTGCTGGGTGCAGTACTCATCGTGGTCCTCGCCGTCGTCTTTGATGTTCCTGGTAAAAGAGGAGGTAAACCAACATTGGTAACACCTGTAGTTCAGGCTCCATGGCGTCCTCGTTCCTCGTTGGGTGTCGAGAGGTGAGTGGTTTCCGTTCAAAGTCCTGTTTCCGCCGTGCTTTTGTTGGCGTTGGTACCACCCTGGAAAAGCTGGCGGATTGGTGCCTTGGAATGCAGTGGTCAGTACATTGTCTTCCGCCTGTCTGTTGTCGGTTAACGCCGTGGTGTTTGTTTCTACCGCCCTGGCGGTCGGTGTGTTAAAGTGGCTGTCTGTGTTTGCGGTTTCCGCCATGGTCGTCATTCCATTTTTTTTTTCTGCCTGCCTGTTGGCAGTATTAACGCCGCTTTAACACCGACCGCTAGGGTTGCAATGAGGGCCACAATGTCACACACAGTAATTTTGTCTTCACAGTGTTGTACAGTGTACAAACATTCAGCACATTTCACCCTTCCATGTGTTACATGTGGACCTGCCCCTTACACAATTGGAGAAGTGGCTCGATTTGCGGACCCAGACATAGCCAGTAAGCATTGATATTTCAGTTCTGTGTTTTGTTTGCAGCTGTTGTGTGATTGACTCCTGTGTGTTGGACACATAACAAGGTATTATGTGCTGGAACATGATCTGATATGTGAGTTGACTGGAGTTTGACTTTTTTTTGTTATATTTGAGTTGGACAATCAGTGGCGTAGAGACATCCTTAGGGATTGTAGTGCAGCTCTGTAGGAATTGCCATGTGAATAGGATGACATTTGTTGTTACTTTTCTTGTAATGAAATATTTGGAGGTAGCCATTTTCATGATTTAGTCAGCAAGTCATACTCTGAATCACACAGAGCAGGGTTACTGAAGTATTACCCACAGACTGGAGCCTCCCTGTTAACTAATGAACATGTAGGACTGTATGTTTGACTTCCTAGCAACATCTAGCTCCACATGTTGTGCTACATTTATGTGGCACGTGAGTAGAATGTCATAGGTGTGCATGCAGCTCAAGCCCAGATGGGTGCTTGCATCTATGTGCTTGTTGTAGGACAGGTATTGATAATATCAAATGATGTTGACAATTGTCCGCAATTAGGAACATATATGTGGATGTGATTGTACAATGTTTGTGTCTATCCTAGTTGGACACCCTCCTTACCTGTGGTGGACTGACTAAACCCATGGACAGCTGTCCAAAGCCTTCTGGCTGTCCTTGATGTTTGAAAGTATGTGTTGCATGTCCATCACCCCCTGAGGCACAGGCTTAGGGTTATGAAATATGTGTACCTAGGTGTGAGAATCTAAGTGTAGTACACAGACATGTTATTTAGCAATTCATTTGTTCCAACCTGGGATACCCCCTTATGATTAGCAACTGCATACCATCCTGGCAATTCCATTTACAAATCACAGATCTTGTGGCCCTTGATGGTCATCCAGAAGATAGTCATTAGTTGGCCTGTCACATGTGGAGGTCTTGCAGCATTTGTTATGTGACTAATGGCAGAACAATGATGCTTAGATCATTTAAGTTGGTTCACATCTTTTTGAGCATTTGAGCTCAAGGACATGTTTAGGTTGCATTGGCATGTACTTCCTGAGGGACACTCTGTGGTCTGTACTGTGATTTGGCCTGTTTAAGCTAATTTTGAGTAATTTTTTGAATATCATCAGTAGCTGTATCACACAATGATGTAACTAATGTTTGACTTAATCTTTTTTAACAGCAGCCAATATTGATGCCAATCAGATCCACGAATTCCAGAGGAGGGCGATGTGTTACCACCACATTCTGGATGTTGAGTCTGGGTTCCGCCACATGGCACGGCATTATCGCCATGAGAGAGCCACAGGATCCTGGAGGGCATTTGCCCAAGGGGGCCGATCCCTGTCCACAACAGCCGCCACCACCAGCACGACCACTCCATACCAAGTGGCACCAAGGATGACAGCCACCACTGCAGGTCCCTCTACATCCTCCGCTCCTGGACCACTGACAGCAGCCCCTGCACCTTCTCCTCCAAGCATGGCGCCGACAACAGCACAACCCTCCACAACTGTCACACAGACCACCCGTGCTGCAGTCATTGACAATGTTGATTTTAGGAACATGCAATTTGACATGCAACGGATGTTGCGCAGAATGGACAGGCTGCAGCAGGAGGTGTCCCAGATTAACAGGAGAGTGCATGGGATAAACAAGATCCTGTGGAGGGCAAACTTGTGACTATGGGACCCTCATCCATGATTCCCTCCCCTCTCTCCTCTTTCCTGGTTCTTACATTTAGTGGGTTTAGGGGGCTTAGTGTTAGGTTAGAATAGGCTGTTAGTTTAGTTAGTATAAGTGGGTTGGGGGTGGAGGGTATGATATTTGTACATGTTTTTTTTGTGGGTGGGTGGGTGGGGGATGATGTTGGGGTTTTTGTGTATTCAAAAATCAAAAATACAAACAAATGTATTAAAAAAATACAAAAACAGATATAAAAACAAAAACAATATATATATATATATAATTGTTCAGGATAAGATAGTATGTGTTTAGGTTAGTATATGTTGTCCTCCATGTGTCCCGCCATATAAGGGGGGTGGGGGGGGTTGGTGTTTACAGTGTTTAGTTAAATGTGATAAGTAGGTTCAGCTAGGGTAGTTAGGGCCAGTTGGGGGTAATGTGTAGTTAGGATAAGTTAGGTTAGTTAAGGTGTTTCCCCTAGTTTTATTATCCTTTTTTACAGTTCAATAAATATTTAGGTACTCCTTTACAGTATGTGTCATATGCTTGGGGATCAGGGCCTAGGCATGGGTGAACAGTGTCAATTTAGTATTTGGTTTTGTGTTCCATCCTGCATCCAAATCCCAATGAACTATCACATTGGTAGCTACACCAAAGCTACTTCTTTATGCATCTGCCATCCATTGCACCCACCACTCAAGGTTACTATGGTTCCCAATGTGTTGTTAAGTTTGGATGTATATTTTCAATCTGTCATACTATGAGACCAGATTTTGTCTTTGGGACAATGTCGTATGTCTGCCTGCAGCCTGATGTTCATTTGAACCCTGATAAGGTGAGTGATTGTAAAATCTTATGTAGTACAGTATACATAGCTCACACCTATCATTTCTTACATTGTACTGCCAGGTTACTTATTTGTCCGTACACTCGTACACATCCATTCCTGCTGTATAGTGTGTGTGTTTTGAAATTTTAGAGTCAGATGTCACATACCTAAATATTGTCTAGAAGGCAAATTTGAAGACATTGATTTTCTGCTTAGACATCCCTTGAAGCAGACTTATCCTGTCCAACACAGCATTATACTGTAAATTTTCTATGTACCTCGGAAATAACCCTCAGGAAGGGCAGATGATGGTACAAACTGGACCCCAGAGCATAGATATCAGCCCACTATCTTTCAAGGCAGTTGTATTGACATTCAATTGCCATTGACAAGAGGCAAACATCACTAATCTCCCTCACAGTTAACGTATCACATCACACAGAGGCAAAGTGGTTGTGAAAGTGCTATTTATTTTAAAGTGCTGTAGTGCTATATTTACATAGTCCAGGATTGTGAGTCCATTAGCGTGACGCCTTCTATTGTGATACTACACAAGTGCAAAAGGTAATGTCATTGGACATGCTGGGTTGAAGTGTCATACAGTGCAGAGGAACATAAATTGCCAATGAGGTAGTGAGAGATAATCGCAGAGCATAGTATTAAGGTAAACAGTGACCTGGAGAACAGTGCATGTGAGCTGCTGTTGCAATACTGGCATGTTACGTAGCACAAGACCTAGGATATCAGTGCTCAGGTGGCAAGGACCTCTGCTACTGGGTAATCTTACGGGTTAAGGTGATCTGTTCCACGTCTTCATCTTCTGAATCTTCTGAGGTGTGTGTCATCTCCTCTGCCCTTGGTGGTGGTAGGTTTGAAGGGTCAACACACACTTCAGTGTTTGAAGATGTGGAGTCAGAAATCCAGGTAGCTGCCAACTGTGGGGCTATTAAGGGCATTACTGCAGCAAGGAGGAGCTGCTGGTTCTTAAGTATAGCAGCTACATCACTGTGGCAGGCAGCCAGGTCGGCCCTGAGGGGGTCAATATTGCATTCGTGCACGCAGTGAAAGGTTTGGTGCGCGAGGTGTTGTGGCAACTCCCTTACTGCTGTGCTGATTTCCTTCACACTTTGTTGAAGTTTTTGCAAGATAGATGTTCGCCCTTGCATGGCTGCTGCCTGCTCTGCAGATGACATCCTGCACAAACGCATCCCCTCACGGCTGGCTGCCATATTTTGCATCCCCACCCCCACCTCCTTGGCCAACTCCTGCTGTACTCCAACTACAGTTCTCTCAAAGCTGGTGCCAGTGTCGTCAGAGTCCTCAGCCGGGTTGGGGTTGGCAGGTCGTACAATTGGGGTGGTGTGTGGCTCCTCTGTGATGGCTGCTACTTGTGTGCTCCTCCTTGCGATTGAAGGTGGGGTCTGGAGGGTTCCAAGGACATCTTGGAGGGTCTGCTGGTTGATGTTTGTCAGCTCGTCATCCATGTCATCAGGGAAGTCCAGGACAGGCAGATCCCCAGGAAAGCCTTCGTCCTCTGCAATGAGATATTGTACAATTATTGTGTCTGTGTTGTGGCATTTGTAATGTGAATTTCCTGAGTTCCTATTAGTTGCACATTGTGATTGTGGTTCCTGTTCATTGTTATTTTCATCAATATTGGCATTCTCCCAGGCCTATGCCCCACCTGCATGTCACATGTAGTGTGGGCAGTTTGGGGAAATGTCTGCATCACATCCTCTAGGTGTAGGTTCTGCCCAAATTGTATGTTGCCACCTTCTTGTCCTACTCAACCCTCCTTCTACTTCCATTATCATGGTGTGGCCTTGCAATGGCTGTGGGTGTTCTGATGGCACTTGCACCACACTTACCAATCTGGAACTGACCGAGTCTCAGATATTTCACATCCAGCAATATGTTGCTGATACTTAGCATATACTATGTATAGCATTGGCATGGCACAATACGGGTGTCAGCATTGGTAGTGTGTACTGCTGATGTTGGGCAATGTGTGCTACATTGGATTGCAGTGATAGTCCTAGCTGTGTTCCATTTCCTCTTATGACTGTGCGGGTGTGTTTCACTAGCATGAAACATATGTCCCCCCCAATGCTGTTGTCTTAGCAGTATGACAGTTGGGGTGTTGCATGGTGGCATTGCAGCTATTGTGACCCAGGCACAGGGTAGACCCTGACGTGCAGCATGTGTCTGACCTTACTGCTGTGTACCTCATAATGTTTATGACAGTGCCTGATGTTTGTAGGGACTATGGACATTAACATTTGACAGGATTAGCACATTTTTATTAATTGAAGGAGATTGATAACATTGTCATCCTGAACCCTCTAATTTAGGTGTGTTTGATCCATGGGCATGTGACTGCCATTAGCTACTTGACCTGCACAAACAGCAGAGATGGTAGTAGCAACTGTTGTCAATGTTAAATTCCACTTGCGGATATGGCCTGAGACAGGAAATTGAGGCATAGTCCAAAAAAGTGACAATACCAGCTGTTGTGTGACAGCATGCCAGTTTTACGTTGTACCCTACCCTCCTGGATTGGCTTTGCTTTTCCAACATCCTCGGCATTGCAGCATACCCCCATGCAAAGGTTGTTTGGGTAGTGTTGTACTGTGCCCCAGGTGTGCCCAGCACAGCCCATGCCCCCGTGCCACCCCCTTTGCCCTTTCCACTACCTGATTATCATGGCTTACATGCATTGTGTAGTAGGTATGACCCTCCACCCTGGTTGCAGTTTACAATTAGGCATTTTAGTTCCCCATGCCACTTCCCCTGCATCTGTGTTGTTTCCTGGTAGTCTGAGCTGTCCTGTCCTTGAATCCCTGTGACGATCTCCTCAGGGATGACAGCTGCCACCATTTCCTCCATGTGGTCCAGGGCCTCCTTCGGTGCTGGACTCCCACCTCCAGTCTGCAGTGCTGCCTTCCTGTTCCTTGACATCTTTTCCTTGGTCCTGCACTTGCAGTCATGCCAGCATTTCCTGCACTCAGTGACTGTTCTCCGTACTTGTGCCACACTGTTGATCTTAACAATAATTTGTTGTCAAATTGCCTCTCTCCTCCCAATTGGCAATTTGGAGGTGACAAATTGTTGGTGCTGGTGTTCCGTCACCTCTTTCACCAGTATGTCATGCTCCTCTGCACTGAACCGACACTTCCTTTTATTCTTTTCCCTCTCCTGGGTCTTGTGTGGGTCTTCCTGGCGGGTTCCTGGCAGGTTGTCATCTTCCTGGGGTCTCTCATAGCTTCTGGAATCTGGGTGGCGCAATGAAATGGCGTTAGCCGGCATTAAACTTTTTGACACAAAACCGTGAGCGCAGTTTTGCGTCAAAAAGTATAAATATGGGCCCAAATGCTTGTCACTTCTGCTCTGCCATTTGTCCCTGTTGCAGCAGGGATTGCAGGAAAAGTTTGTGCTCCAGAAGGTAGCAGGTAGTCATGCACAAAAGGTCTGGTTCCAAACTGTGAACATGCACTCTAGCAGTCCTCCCTTTACATGTCTGTGTGCATGTATGGTGCTTAGATACTTTTTCTGTGAGCATGTGCAGTGAAGAGCATGGTGGCCAGCTAGCAGACTAGTGCTTCTGAGTGGTGCACCGGTGAACCCCATTCTGTCGCCGGCTGGCGGAGTTTTTGTTGCCGAACTCCACGCTCATTGTTCTTCTAGGGTGGGTAGAGGTGGTCAATGATGAAGCATGACACTATTAAGTGTGTGAGACCACCTCTTCCATAAAGGAAACTTTCCTATTATTCTTAATCACAGAGGGATACTCGGGCAACCATGAGTATATCCCAAGTGGGGTTGAGCTCAAATTAACCAATCACCCTTTTTTTGGAACAACAGGTTTGGGTTTTCTTTGCGTTCACCTTAAACAGGAACACCAATCTGGACTTATTTCCCTCTCCACATCTTTTGTGTGCATAGTTGAAATGCCACTCCCATAGTAACCTATGGGCCTCCTTACACTTTGCTGCACTAGCGTCAAAAAGTTTTAAGCTAGTGTAGCAAAGCTCCACAATACAATACAAAATGTTGCAGCTATTGTGCTAACGACCAGCATGACGCATTGTATTATAAATATGGCACAACCATGGTGTCATTGAGTGCCGGGGGGGGAAAGAAAAGTAGTGCATCAGAGCTGATGCACTGCTTTTTCTGAAATGTGGGCCTACTTCTGGTGTGTGTCTTGTATGGGTTATTAATTATGTTGTTTTCATTTACTTTATTCCATGCTAAGAATTTCATAATATTTGTCTGTTAAGTCCATTCCTATCTCCTCATTTTTCATGAAAATACATCAATAATGGAAAAAATAGAAATACATAAAACACTGGATTCATTTTCAGTCGTGTTGATTTTGTAACAGTTGCACATTTTATTTGTAAAGAATGCATTGTGTGGACACCTCTGTCCCTCACTTGAAAATGTTACAAAGATCCAAACCTCCTAGTGACATATAATACAACTTTCAGCCACATAGGCCCCACACTACAATAAAGCACTCTCCTTGGGAAGATGAGATGTACTCAGGACTAAGTGAATTTCAAGAAATCCCCAACAGCCAGTTAAATAAAAGTTTTGATGACTGATTTATTAGGTGTTCGTACTTTAACAACATTTTAATCCTTTTTTGGGGCATTTTGCACTTAGAAGCAGTGGCTTTGTTGTTTAAGGTGCTGTGCACGTATGTTAAATATGCTAAATAAATAAACGATGTATCGCAGTGAGCATTCGTCCTGCCCTGACTTCAGACTCTATAAATCGTCTATTGATTGTATCCCTTCCACAATTTGCTGTTTTAATTCTGCTACGGAATTATAAGATTTATTTTTAATTTTTTGTGACGAGGCCAGCAAATCCTGAAAGTTTTTTGCATCCACACAAATGTATACTGATTTTCATGCTATTTGCCTGTAACATGCACATTACCGTACAAATATTCCTCTAAGGTGAAACCTATTGGCATTGCCAATGCTATTTTTAAATTGGGATTGATTGACTACTGCAATGTGGTAAGGTCTGAAGCTGTGGGAAATGGCCACAAGCACGTAAATTTCCCGGGCCCACTACGCTGAACCTGCCAAAGAGTCAAACTATAAATGTGGTCCTGAGCGGCAGTGATTGAAGCAAGACATCCAAGCGAAAACAGCTCACAATGGGCAAAGCAGAGGAGCAACAAGGCCAGTGCAGCCTACTGGGCCAGGTCATTTTGGCCGGGCCGACCAGGACAGACTTACAAAGTTACAGGGAAAGTGGTTCACAGGCAAAAGCACTGAGGAGAAAAAAAAGGGCCACACATTGCTACCCAGGCAGATGAAGAAATCCTGGCCTAAAGGTGACAGTAAACCCAGGGGAGCACAGTGCAGAGTACAGCCTGGACTTAGGTTTGCAACAGACGAGGGATTAAGTGTGGTGGGCCTCTCTCCCCCTTCTCCTCTCCAGATGCTTGGATGATAGGAGTTCCTACAGATGGGCCATAGAGGCAGAAAGCTGGGCCTCCACACCCTCCTCAGCGTCCATTTTAATTGTATGAAAGACATAATGGGCTACCAGCACAGCAAGATTACTAGGTGTAATTGAGGCTCTACCTGTAACCAGCTGGGGTGTAAGGCAGAGTGATGAGTATAACTTTATAGGGAGAAGCAAACTGATCAACTTCAGACTTTGCTGACCCAATTATATAATTATGCAACACAGACTCATAAGAACCAGCTGTGGAGGGACAGGATATGGCCAAGCCCTATGTGAATACTCCCTCTCATGGAAAAGTAACACCATTGCTATAAAAGGAATGTGTGGTGCACAGGCGTGGACTGTGAATGTGGGCAGGGGTTGAAGTGAAAACTAAATACCACAGGGAAAAGGCCTGATATTCCTCAAGCAGGCTTCTCCACTTCACAGACAGCTGCGTTTATGGGAACACAGTCCCAATATCCTGGTAGATCAAGATTTGGTCCTGAGAAGAAGGTGCACAAATAGCAAACTTTCAGGATGATTGGAAAAGAACACAAAAGGGCAGTGGGAGCATCTTCAAACCAAGTAACCTGATAATGTGACAGGATGGTAGTAGCACCACACCCAACAGAACAAAATGGACAAACCAGCCTTTCTGCACAGTTCAAGTGATGTCAGAGCTAAAGAGGAGGCAGAGAGATGCACAAGTATGCAGTCTACAAAATTATTAGACTAACAGAACCCACTAAGAGGGACATCATATTTGCAGTGGGACACAAAAATGTCACTTAAATCTAAGATTGACTCCGTCATCATCAAGGTCAATGTCCTTAGAACCAATGTCCACAAAATGAAGGAAAAAGTTGAAAACAAATGAAGAGACATTAACCATGTTTAAGGCAGTGATTAAACCCCTACAAAATGGAGTAGACATCCTGCGAAAGGACAACACCTCTATGCTGACATGATTGGAGGACTCTGGGGATATTTTAGAAGAGATAATTTCTTGATAGTGGAAGTGGCAGAAAGGTTAGAAGAAAAAAGTGTGGAACTTTTCATTAAAGATTAGATTCTCGAAACTCTCAACTCAAAAGGAGTGTCTAACTTCTCAGTCGAGCGAGATCACTGTGCTAAGATCCCGCCACCCAAACCGAGGGCATCATGGTGAACAATTATAACTTTAATTGTCAGTTACTGAGATTGAGATGTGATATTACATGCAGCCAGGAAGCAAAGGTGACTTCATTATAAAAGCACTGAAATTAAGATAATTTCCAGACTTTACAATTTTGGTGTAAAATAGATGCATAACTTTGATGGTATGATAACAGCACTGAGAAGAAAAGACATCAAATACATAAGGATATTTCTGACAAAGCCGCACCTTATAGCAGAATGAAAGTCATCAACTTTCTTGACACCTGAAGAGGAATAGGAATGGGTTGGGGGAGGGTGTCCAGTCACCAGAAAACACAGCAGCAAGAGTGATACACAAAGTCAAACCAGCCCTTTGGGCCCATGGATGTTTGTCCTGAAGAACTGAGGTATAACAAAAGATGTCTGACCCTCCCCTTCTCAACAAAGGATGAACACCAATAAAGAAAGCCTAACAATCACAGAGGCTAGAAGGAATAAATAGGACAAGCAGGAGTCCTTAAATGACTGACAGTATGCAGAATTTGATAATCGCCTGTGTGACAATCAGCTCTAGGCTGTAATATGGATGTACCTGTGGATTGAGTTGAGTGCACAGAGAAATAAGAAAGAAATTGACAGAGAAACAGCAGAAGTGTAAATACACTGATAATTTAAGTGGAGTATCTGGTTGTCAGAGTATACACCCCGTACCAAGCAGGAACAACCACTCTATTCAGGGTAAGTCAGATACACACTTAAAATCAACCTGTGCTCATCCTCTAGTGACTTGACACAGAGTCGGCAGGCTTAACCTGAGAGGCAATGTGTAAAGTATATCTGCAACACAAACAAACAGTAACCCAATGAATACACCAGACTTCATACAGGTTTAGAAACAAAGATTTCTGTATTATTAGCAAAACAAGACCAAAACAATGGAAATGCATGGTTCTCCAGATATGTGCATTCAAAGTTACAAGCAAAAAATACAATGCTCGGGCTCTCTCCGTAGTTCACTGTTCATGTGTTTGGCAAGCTGGACCAAAGAGAACCAATAAATGATGATGGGTGAGGCCTCCATGGAGGCTGCTGCCTGGTACAAAATGCAAATAGGATCCCAAAACCTGAAGGTGCGAGGAGGCAGTTGGTGGGACACTCACACCGTGCTGTGGTGCAAGGGACCTGTCTGCGAGAGAGCACGAGTCGGAAAAGCCAGTACATGGAATGTTGTCAAAGAATGGAATCTGGCAGCGCCCAGTACGATCTAGGAGGTGGGCTGTGGAAGTTGTCGGCTGGCCTTGGGAGAGGGGCCTGTGTTGTTGGCTAAACAGGATCCCTAGCGGCGGCTGAAGCAAGGAGCATAAACCGGCTCTTGCACGCGGCACAGGCTGATAATCCTCACACTTCAGGACACTCCCCTCATTACAAGGGCAACACGTCATGGTGAACCAGGCTGAAGGCACTCCAGCTGCTGTGTGCACAGCAGTGATTGACAAGAGTTCAGCTGGTTATTGAGGAAAGGAGCACTGATTCCTTGGCAACGCGGGAAGGACTAATTGTTTTGAAAACAAAGTCCCTCGTAAATGTGGGTCAGAGTGGAATGCTTGACCGTTGTAGAGCCCTTTCTGCCATCAAGGAAGTTTGAAGTCTTTTCAGCCCCTAAGACTTCACAGACTTGAGGCAAGGCAACAAGCCCTTTGAGTCACTCTGGGTTCAGTCCTTGTCCTCATCTGGGCAGAGATCGACAGGCAGAAGTGCAGCTCAGTAAAAAAGAGAGGCAGATCCTTAGAACAGTCAATCAAGGCAAAGTGGCAATCTTTATAGACCGCAGTTTTTACTACAGGTGAGTTCTTCTCAGGTCCTGTAGTGTGCTGGCTTTAGAGGGTCATAGATCCAGTGCTTACACCCAAAAGTATATTCAATGTAGGGGATAACTTCAAAGGAACTCTATGAAGTGCACAAGGATCCTTTTCAAACCAGCCCTGTCTGCCAGGCTATCTATGTGTGGGGTAATCAGTCCTTTGTGTGGGATCAGGCCACTAACCTTTAAAGCGGAAGTGTGAGCTCCACCCGTCGTTCCTGCCTTGGAAGACCCATCAATATGCAGATGCAGTTGAGTGACATGTGTTGTGGTTGTCCAGAGCAAATGCACAAATTTAGCTTTCACCCAGCCCAGATATGTATTTGTGACATGCTGTCAGGCACACGGAACAGTAATACCAGAGAAAAACACACTTTCTAAAAGTGGCATTTCTAAAATAGTAATGTTAAATCCGACTTTAACAGTAAAGAGGATTTATCATTACCATTCCAGTGATGTAAAACATGATGTAGCTACTCTTTTCTGATCGGGGATTTCAGCTTAAACATAAATGAAGTAATTTCCTATACTGGCCTGTTGGAGGAGTAAGTCTCACAGTAGTGAAAAACAATTTGTTTGTTTTTTCACTACCTGAGCATGTAAAACATAGAACTATATGTCCTGTCTTTTACTTACATAGCACCCTGTCCTATGAGCTACCTAGGGCCTACTACAGAGGTGACTTATATGTAATAAAAGGGGCCCTTAAGGCTTGACAAGAGGATTTAAATTCCAAGTTGAAGTGGCAGTGAAATTGCACACACAGGTTCTGCAACGGCAGGTCTGAGACATGCCTAAGGGCTACTGAAGTTGGTGGCACAATCAGTGATGCTGGCCCACTAGTAGCATTTCATTTACAGGTCCTGGATATATGGTATACCACTTTATAAGGGACGTATAAGTAAATTAAATATGTGAAACAGGTGTAAACAAAAGTTACTGTGTTTAGAAGAGAGAGCGTATGCACTTTAGCACTGGTTAGCAGTGGTGAGGTGCTAACAGTCCTAAAGCCAACAGAAATAAGGTCATAAATAAAGGAGTAGGAAGGCAAAAGTTTTGGGGTAACCCTGCCAAAAAGAGCTATTTCCAACAGGTATAGAAATCTGTCTGTTCTAAAATTGAAATACATAGTTAAAAGCAGAGTTGCAGATTCTGTTTGTAACAAACGAGGGTCACTGGTACTGCAGCTATAATGGTGAACATGAGGCACCAGTGTATGACTTACAGCTTTATTTTGTAGAAGTTAACGGATTGGACAATAAGGTGAAGAAGTGGGTTACACACCAACACTTCAACAGTGTGTGTGATTTTTCTACATGAAACACAGTTAAAATGGGCCAATTGCGAAATGATAGAAAGGGGAACTTAAAGGGAAATGCCTCAACCATAGATCAAGTAAAATTGCCAGGTGGGTGGCAGTCCTCACAAAAACATTGATATCTCTTTTGAAAAGGGAAATATGGGTAGTCTCACAGGGAACGTATGTGGCAATTTCTGAATTTAATGTACCTCCCGCCCTGAGTTCAGTCCGCAACTTTAGACCACATGGATTTAGGTTATATTGGAAACTGCTAGAACAGAAGGGATACTACTGTATGACCTCCATGCCATCAGTAATTATGGTAGTACATACAACTGGTAAACCCCAAAACAAATGTGCCTCCTATAGGCCTCTTTGTTGCTAAATGCCAAAAATAAAATATTGGCAAAGATGTTGGCCTCCAACCTGAGATATGTAACTAGATCCTTGGTGTACCCTGACATGAAAATCCTTTTATGATGCACTCAGAAATACTTTAACCCTTCAATCCAGGTTTTCATCCATCAATCTCTTTTTCTTGCCATTCATTGATCCTTTGATTCTTTCACCCACCCATGTAAACATTATTTAACCCTTCCATTCATCAAACCTTTCACCCATGCACCCATCCTTTCATCCCTTTGGACCCTCCTTTTAAGTTTCTTCCCTTTTTGTGTGTCTTTCCTTTTACCACCCCTTCCTGTTCTCTCTTGCTTTCTCTCTCTTTTTATCTTCATTTTTCCACATAGGCATCCTTTACTGATTGACTCTGCATCACTCACCTTGGTTATGGGTTTTCCTGTCTGTTTCTTAGGAGTCTTTGTCTGCTTAGCTGCAAACAGAACTACCTCATAATTAATCTGCTTCTAGTATCAGCACCTCTCCCACTTGAATGGGGTGGGGACAGGGTCACAATGCCACTGCCTTACAGGTGTACTATGATTAGCCTGGATGCTACCTGAAGTGGTCCTACATATTTAGGGTACTAAAAGAAAGGAGGATAGGACCTTGCTACATGACATGGCTAAAGTTGCTCTATACAGAACCAGTACCCAGGTTAAAATATAAATAGGACCTTGTCAGACAGCTTGTGAGTGGACTGCGACAGGTATGTATCCTTATCCCTATAGTTTATTTGCATTGATCTAAGAATTCCTTGTTTCCATACATTTGCAAAGGCATGCCTTATTCAGCCACCAATATGTGAAAATGTATAAATGACCCACATACACAGGACAGTGTAATCATCGAAGCTCAGCGGTAGTAGGTGTTGCGGTTGGGTCAGAAGATCTCCCTTTCACCACCCAGATGACAAGGGATTGCAATATAACTGCCAAAGATGTAAGACCCTTTAATTTCTCAAATAAATGCAAGAAGGGCATGACTGTATATGCATGCATAATTCACAAAAGAAGGGCTATTCTGCTGTAGTTAGGATTTGCTGGGTGCGGTAGACAATTAATATACTGGTGTTAAATCAGGAGTTGCTGAGGCCGTAGAAAGGGCTTTCATAATAGATGAAAAAACAGAGATGGACAGACATGCCCTAATTGCCGCCACGGACGACATCAGAACCATACTGGACAACGGTGAAACTGTAGCCCTCATCCTCCTGGACCCCTCAGCCGCGTTCAACACCGTCTGTCACCACACTCTACGCACATGCGTCAGCGACGCAAGAATCCATGACAGAGCACTGGACTGGATCACTTCCTTTCTCACCGGCAGAACTCAGAGAGTCCGCCTCCCTCCATTCTGCTCTGATGCCACCAAAATTATCTGCGGCGTACTCCAGGGTTCCTCCCTTAGCGCGACCCTCTTCAACCTCTACATGGCTCCGCTCGCTAACATTGCCCGATCTCACAACCCCGACATCATCTCATACGTCGATGACATCCAGCTGATCCTCTCCCTCACAAAGGACATCGCTAAGACCAACCTCCATGAAGGAATGAAGGCCATCGCCGAATTGATGAAGAACAGCTGCCTTAAATTGTATTCCAACAAGACTGAGGTCCTCATCTTCAACTCCATCCCCTCCGCACGGGACGGCTCCTGGTGGCCTGCCACACTGGAAACCACACCAACACCCACCGGCCATGCGCGCAACCTGGGATTCATCCTGGACTCTTCACTATCTATCACCCAGCAAATCAATGCCATCTCCTCCTCCTGCTTCAACACCCTTTGCATGCTTCGGAGGATCTACAAATGGATCCCCACTGAAACCAGAAGAACAGTCACCCAAGTCCTCGTAGGCAGAAAACTGGACTATGGCAATGCCCTCTACACAGGAATCATGGCCAAACTCCAGAAAAGACTGCAATGCATCCAGAACGCCTCCGCGCGCCTCTTCCTGGACATCCCCTGCCACTGCCACATCACAGCCCACCTGAGAGACCTGCATTGGCTCCCCATCAACAAAAGAATCACCTTCAAACTCCTCAACCATGCTCACAAGGCACTGCACAACACCGGACCAGAAAACCTCAACAGACGGCTCTCCTTCTACACCCGACCCGACAGCTGCGCTCCGCCGACCTTGTCCTTACCACCGTCCCACGCATCCGCACAATACCCACTGCTGGCAGATCATTCTTGCACCTCGCCGCCAAAACGTGGAACACTCTTCCCACCCACCTGCGTCAGACCAAAGACCTCTCTACCCTTGAGACCCTCATGGGTGATTAGTGCTCTTTACAAATTCCCTGATTGATTGATTGACATACAACAATAACGAGAACTAAGCAGAAAAGTACATCACATAGGTAGGTAAGCAGAGGCAGACGAAAATATGCATACATTTACGGACAGAACAATATTAAGGCGCTTATTTTCAGGCCTCTGTGCACCTTGGAAGCATCATTTTTTTGACACACTGCAGAGCCACATCTACAAGGCCACATAAAGCCACCATGAGTGGTTTTTCATGGCCTTGTGGATGTGGAGTGAGACAACATAGCACAAGCCGCATTGATGTGCTGCGTTGCCTCACACTGCGATTGGGAAGAATGCCATGGGTGTTATGGTGGGTGTTCCCACGTAACACCCTTGGTATTTCCCACATTCCAGGATTTACAAGATTTCAAATTTCAATTTCAGGATTGGGAATGAGCCAAAAGCCTACCCCTTCCCTATGTTTTAATTTCTCCTTTCTTTCTGACTTTGCATGAGTGCTGTATGGTGCAGCACTCATACAAAGTAGGCAACATTTTTAAACTTGTCTATTTGTAGTATTTTGTACTGGAAGGGTACCCTTTTCATAGAAAACGTATGCCAAACTCACACACACACCCTTGTACTATGGTGCAAAGATGTGTGCGTGGCGTGCAACAGCAAATTTTTGTACCGGCGCTAGGCTAAGGTATGGCGCTCTCCTGCTCTGTCTCTGTAACACAATACAGCGCATGCGCTGAATGACACCTTTGTAAATCTGGGCCTCAGTGTGCTTTCTCTGCAAGATTTTACCACTTTTAATATGTACTCCAACCTTCCACCCTTTATAGTTCTGTGTTTAGCTTTACAGTGTGGCCTCATCTGACAACAGTTTGTGTAAAATGAATCCATTTCAGCGTTTAATTCCTCTTTCAAATCTGGATGCAAAGTAGGGACAGGAAGAAGGCAAAAGAGATAAGCTGAATCGTAGCTAGATGCCTGAAGGGCGAAATAAGATTTTAAAACTCACTTGTCTAGATGTTTGCTAAAGTTCACCGCGGCACTCGGTAAAGCGGACCACAACATCACGCACAGCACAGTAATCCATCCCAAAAGCATGCAGAAGATTTGAGACCAAATCGGCTCAGCAGAAATTGTGCTCTTATCGTACACAGTAAGCAGGGCCAGTTTGTTAACTTTGACTCTAACGTCTTTCCATTTGTCAGAGCAACGCGCAAACACACACTAGCAACAAAAATCCATGCCAGGTTACACTTAAAATAACTTTCAGTTGTTTTACCAGTTGTACGTCACAGCAAATGGTAATGTTTGTGCTGTTCCACTGACAACATCCAGCACGAAATTTGAGGAGTGACAGACTGATGAGCAGGAGATATTCAGAGAGGACAAACTCACTTCTAATTGTCTTCAAAAAAATCGATGATCCCGATGTCATGCAGGAAGTGAAGGGCTCATTTGTGGCACACTCAGACTTGTTTGCTGTAACCTTAGCTGTCATTAACAGCCAAGGGACAAATGATGAACTATCTGACTCCTAGACCCTGCACAAGAGAAAACAAGAATGACAGGCTTCACTGAAACACAGCTGACCTTGCTGGAGATTAGCTCAGAATCACTTCCCCGTAAAGATTTATCTACCGCTGTGACTCCCAGTCAACGACACCCTTGTAGCATTGCAGAAGCACTGTAAAATGCAGAAATAATACTGCTTCACGCAGCTCGGTTATAAAATAATACATTGATCTATTGAGAAAAGCTTAGGTGACATATCAGATACATAAAGGTTGTGCGCAAGTGTAATAGAATGTGTGTATGACATTATTACTTTTTTTAATTTAGAGACTAGAACTAGAGAAAGTAGTCCTGAATTTAAAATATGTGATAACACGTAAATATTCAGTGGAGGTAGTTGTGTGAGGCGATTTAGAAATCAAATTTGTCAATGAAGAGATGGACCGGGGAGAGGGGGAGTTTGCAACTCTGTGAATGAGTAGCATTTTCTTGATTAACCCCTTCGCTGCCAGGCCTTTTCCTCCTCCTGTGCCAGGCTCTCTTAGGCCCTCATAACTTTTTGTCCACGTAAGCTACCCACGCCAAATTTGCGTCCTTTTTTTCCAACATCCTAGGGATTCTAGAGGTACCCAGACTTTGTGGGTTCCCCTGTAGGAGGCCAAGAAATTAGCCAAAATACAGTGAAAATTTCGTTTTTTTCAAAAAAATGGGAAAAAGGGGCTGCAGAAGAAGGCTTGTGGTTTTTCCCCTGAAAATGGCATCAACAAAGGGTTTGCAGTGCTAAAATCACCAGCTTCCCAGCTTTCAGGAATAGGCAGACTTGAATCAGAAAACCCAATTTTTCAACACAATTTTGGCATTTTACTGGGACATACCCAATTTTTACGATTTTTTGTTCTTTCAGCCTCCTTCCAGTCAGTGACAGAAATGGGTGTGAAGCCAATGCTGGATACAAGAAACCTAAATATTTCTGAAAAGTAGACAAAATTCTGAATTCAGCAATGGGTAATTTGTGTAGAATGGTTCCTACGGAAAATAACAACTGAAATAAAAAAATTATGAAATTGAGGTGAAAAAAACAGCAATTTTTCTCTACGTTTTACTCTGTAATTTGTTTCTGCAATGTCAGATTTTTTAAAGCAATATACCGTTACGTTCGCTGGACTTTTCTGGTTGTGGGGATATATAGGGCTTGTAGGTTCATCAAGAACCCTATGTACCCAGAGCCAATAAATGAGCTGCACCCTCAGTGGGTTTTCAATCTATACCGGGTATACAGCAATTAATTTGCTGAAATATAAAGAGTGAAAAATAGCTATCAAGAAAACCTATGTATTTCCAAAATGGGCACAAGATAAGGTGTTGAGGAGCAGTGGTTATTTGCACATCTCTGAATTCCGGTGTGCGCATACTAGCATGTGAATTACAGGGTATTTTTCAAATAAACATCTTTTTTACACAATCTCTTATATTTGGATGGAAAAAATGTAGAGAAAGACAAGGGACAATAACACTTGTTTTGTTATTCTATGTTCCCCCAAGTCTCCCGATAAAAATGGTACCTCACTTTTGTGGGTGGGCCTAGTGCCCGCGACAGGAAATGCCCCAAAACATCACATTTTTCTACAGAAAACAGAGGTGTTTTTTGCAAAGTTCCTACCTGTAGATTTTGGCCTCTAGCTCAGCCGGCACCTAGGGAAACCTACCAAACCTGTGCATTTTTTAAAACTAGAGACCTAGGGAAATCCAAGATGGGGTGACTTGTGGGGCTCTCACCAGGTTCTGTTACCCAGAATCCTTTGCAACCCTCAAAATTTGGCTAAAAAAACACTTTTTCTTCACAGATCGGTGTCAGAAAGTTCTGGAATCTGTGAGGAGCCACAAATTTACTTCCACCCAGCGCTCCCCCAAGACTCCCAACAAAAATTATACCTCACTTGTGTGAGTGGGCCGGGTGCCTGCAACAGAAAAAGATTATGGGGATAGCACAGCGAGTTGATAAGCACATATTCTTCTTTTATACATCTTTAGGATGACTCTGCTTTGGGGACCCACACAGGTGAGGTGTCATTTTACTTGGGAGACTGAGGGGAACGCTGGGGAGTAGGAATTTTGTGCTGGAGCGGTGATCGTCAGGAAAATATGCTTTTTTAAGCAAATTTTGAGGTATGCAGAGGAGTCTGGGTAGGAAAATGTTGGGGGATCCACGCAAGCCACATCTCCCTGAACTCCTTGGGGTGTCTAGTTTTTAAAAATGTCTGGGTTTGGTAGGTTTCCCTACATGAATGCCACACCCAGGACCAAAAACATAGGTGTCCCCTCCCCCAAACACAGGTAGTTTTGTAATATATAATTTTGATGTGTCCACATACGTCTGTGATGTGCAAAACACTTAAATTGTGAAAAGAAACGCACGTAGGTTATGTGAAAAAGACCCCTCACCCACCAACCAAGTTGGTGGCATGCTTCATCATCGGGTTGCCACCTGAGACACCTAGCGTGTCACAAGTGTGCTGCGACGTCTGACTACAGCGGAGCAGGTTTTTTAATTTTTACCACACATACTGGTTGGATTTGGCACGAGGGTGAGTGATGGTTCAGTAGATTAAATTTTATTAACAAGAGATTTCACAAAAGTGAAATGAACTGTTAAGAACTGAAAGGCCACAAAACTGAACCAATGACTCACAGCTTGTGAGCTGTAAAGCCACGGCAAGGCACCAACTGCTTTAAAGTCCATTCACACACCTTTCATACATGACATGCACAAGACCATTCACGCCGCCAGCCACGGGCCCACCACATTACAACACTCGCATCGACAGACAGAGCCAGTCAAGGGCCCATCACTTTCATACGCCCACATGCCTGATACAGCAATCACACCAGCTGATGAGTGTGTGGACTGGCATTTGGCTGGCACCGCTAGCCAAGTGCCACCCCACCCATACCGCCAGCCAAGTGCCACCCGATGCACACCGCCAGCCAAGAGCCACCCCATGCACACCGCCAGCCAAGCGCCACCCCAAGCACACCACCAGCCAAGCGCCACCCCACGCACACCGCCAGCCAAGCGCCACCCCAAGCACACTGCCAGCCAATCCCCACCCCACGCACACCGCCAGCCAAGCGCCACCCCACGCACACCGCCAGCCAAGCTCCACCCCACGCACACCGCCATCACATTTTTTTGTTTATAAACAACAAAGAAAGCACTAACTAATTATAAAATAAGTACAAAACTACAAACACAAAAACTCTAACTAAATAATTGACAGTAATGCCAACCGTGAAACTGAACATGTGAAAATATAAAATAGGCAGTTTACGCTCAAGGTATTTCCCAAAAGTTTTTCCTGGTGTGGTAACTTCTAAAACAGCCGGGAACACACAGCCCAGGCTTTGAAGGGCAATCGGGGCAGTACATCCGGCTCTCCCTCTGGATTGCTCTCTGGGCACATACTCTACATTTCTTTGTGGGCAAGTCTTTTTTGGGAGTAGGAGGAATGTGATCTGGAAAGTGCCGATCTTTCAATCTAGCTACATCCTCCACCACTTCTACTCTAGGAACTCTTGCCTGTTCCACCACAATAAGGCTTCCTATTGCTGACTCCTGAAATTTAACAAATGTCATCCTTGACTCAGGTGAACCACCCTTGAACACATTAAAAGCATTAAAAGTTGCCAAATGAAATAAATGTAGGGCCAACCTTTTATACCACACGTAAGACTTACGAAGAGCAGTGTAAGGTTCCAACCTCTGATCTACTCTATCAACACCACCTATGTGCCTATTGTAGTCCAAAATGCACGCAGGTTTGCGCACTTCCGCAACCTGACCCCAAACAGTCACAGGGGAAGTACTCTCATCATGGATGGTAGATAGCATGTACACATCCCTCCTGTCTGAAAATTTCAGAGCTAGCAGCTCATTATTCCTCAAGGCACTGTACTGTCCACTCTCAAGTTTTTTACAGACAAGCTCCCTTGGATAGCCTTTCCGGTTAGAACGGATTGTGCCACAAGCAACAGTGTCCACTCTAAACAACTCCTTGAACAACTTCAGTGCAGTGTAGAAATTATCTATGTACAAATGGTGACCTTTGTAAACAGTCGTCTACCAAGTTCCCACACAATGTTTTTGCTAACTCCAAAAGTGGCCGGACAACCAGGAGGGTCAATAATGGAATCCCTACCAGTGTAGACCTGGAAATTATACACATATCCTTTACTGCTTTCTAACAGCATATACAATTTAATCCCATACTGTGCCATCTTACTAGGAATGTACTGCTTAAAAACTAAACGCCCCTTGAAAAGGACCAAAGACTCGTCCACACTTATCTCTTTTACTGGAACATAGACCTCTGAGAACCGATCTACAAAATGATCAAGGACAGGCCTAATCTTAAAAAGACGGTCACAATCAGGGTGATCTCGTGGCAAGGCTAAAGCATTGTCTACAAAATGCAGCATACGAAGAAGAAGCAAATAGCGATTACGTGTCATAGTTACAGGAAATATAGCTGTTGCCATCAAGGGACTAGTATACCAATGAGAAGCCAGTGACGGCTTCCTGATCAACCCCATAAAAAAAGTCAAAACTAAAAACTTTTTCATCTCTTCCAGGTATGTGGGAACCCACTGAGTAGCTCTAGACTGAGGCCTACGTCTGGCAGCACTGTCCCTCAAATATTGCTCTGCATACAAATTAGTCTGCTCCACAATCTCTTCCAAAAATACATCGTCCATAAACAAGTGAAAGAAAGGGACAGTCAAAAAGTTTTCCGTATTGACTCTACACCCTGGGAGACCAGTAAGTGCAGATAACTGTGGCTGCTCCATGTTTGGGGCAATCCAGGCATCAGGTCTTCTAATGGGAAACCCTTCAGCCCCAGGCTGCTGCACTCTTGGCATATCAATGTCCTCCTCTAACACAGGCCCTTCATCTGCACTGAGAGTAGCTTCCTCATCAGAAGAACATTCTCGAACAGAAAACTTACTACCAGAATCTCTCACTTCCTCCTCTGCTTCAGATGCAGAGTCAGTCTCGTAATCATGGTCTGAAGACGACTCAAAGAGCATGCCAACAACCTGCTGAGCGGTCGCTCTGTGGCTAGCCATGATCTTCACTAACAACAAATGGATTGCCAACAACAACTAGCACTGAAATAAGTAATAAACAAAGTGTAGCTTTATCACAAAGAGTCATGTACTAAAAAACTATACCACTTACTTGCCTGAAAAAGCTACTCACCAGCAACTACTGTGCACAGACACAGCAATCACCAATGATATCCCACTAAAAAGAAAAAAGAAAAAAGAAAAAAGCAAATTAGACATATGACAACACAAATATCATTGTGCTCAAATTTAAGGACAATTTCACACACAATACTGCATTTAGTACACCACCTACAAACATGTCATTCCTGCATGTCAACAATACTCCTTTGGAGTAAATTGCTTTCACTTACCTAAAACATGCAACTATGTAAACCGCAGGACTTCTACTGACAAAACCACAAGGATCCACAGCAAAGGAAGCAAAAGCTTTGAACTAGAACAAAAAGAAGAAATAAACTGTTATAATCACAAATACAAATATTTCGCCAGTTGACAAACACCCCGCCACCAAGAACGTAGAAATTGTCCCTGGTGCCTAAGTGGCTTCTGCCCCACTAGGAGACAAATGGGCCTAAAAAAAAATAGGCTGATCTGCCCCCACGTGGGGCAGAAATGGCCAACAGCTCTGTACCCTGTGTGGGGGGGTGGCCCTTGCCAAAGGGTGTGAATGGGGGCGCCCCCAGCACAAAAAAAACAAAGGGAATCAAAAAAGAAAATCTCTGACATCTTGGTGCCTCCTGCCCCCCATGGCCTAAAAAAAATAGGCTGATCTGCCCCCAAGGTGGGAGGAAATGGCCATCACCAATGTGCCCCCTTTGGGGGGCGACCCTTAGCAAAGGTGCCGCCCCCCCACACAAAACACACACACACACACAGGATCCCTGGTGCCTAAGTGAATTCTGCCCCCCTTGGGGGCAGATGGGCGTAAAATAAATTGGTCGATCTACCCCCAAGGGGGGCAGAAATGGGCAACAGCTCTGTGCCCCCTTTATGGGGCGACCCTTGCCAAAGGGGGCAAAAGGAGGCACCCCCAGCACAAAACAAAAAAAGGGGAACAAAAAAAAATCCCTGGCGTATTGGTGGTTTCTGCCTTCCTTGGGGGGCAGAGATGGCCAGTACGAAATTTCCCCCCTTTGGGGAGGTGACCCTTGCCCAATGGGTGCCCCCAAACACACAAAACACACACCACACAATCCCTGGCACTTAGTGGGTTTCGACCACCCCGGGGGTCAGATCGGCTGAAAAATTGGCCGATCTGCCCCTGGGGCGCCAAAATAGGATAAAAAATTAGCCCCCAATGGGAGCAACCCTTGCCCAAGGGGTCGCTCCCAAAAAACATACCAAATATAAAATCCCTGGTGTCTAGTGGTTTTCGCCCCCCCCTGGGGGCAGATCAGCCGAAAAAGCGTCCGATCTGCCCTCAGGGGGAGCCGAAATAGGAAAAAAAATAGCCCCCAATGGGAGCGACGCTTGCCCAAGGAGTCGCTCCCAAAAAACATAACAAATATAAATTCCCTGGTGTCTAGTGGTTTTCGCCCCCCCCGGGGGGGCAGATCAGCCGACCTGCCTGCAGGGGGGCCGAAATAGGAAATAAAATAGCCCCCAGTGGGAGCATCCCTTGCCCGCTCCCCTAAATAGCATCCAAAAATAATCCTTGGTATCTAGTGGGAATTCCTGCTGATCGTGGAGCAGGAATCCACTGAAAACAGCCACAGGGGGAAAGGAAAAACCCTTTCCTTTCCCCCGTGTCTGTTTTCCCCCCAAAACCCCCAAAGGGAAGGACTCACCTGTTTTGAGTCCTCTTCCCTCGACGCGCTGGAAGCAAATGGCTTCCAGCGCGTCCTCGGCAATACTTGATGACGTCAGCGCCGATGTCATCAGATTGCCGAGGGGGGGCGGGTCGGGGGTGGAAGGGGAAGGGATTCCCCTTCCATCCACGACCAGGGGGTAAGGGGCCCACGTGGGTCGGGTGCAGGATGAGGTGATCTTGTCCAAGGCACCGGAGAACCGGTTCCTTGGACGAGATCACCTCATCCGCGGCACAGAAGCAGTTAAGTGGTTTGAATGTGTGTTCTGCACTTGTGAGGTCTCTTGTTATTGACTTTGTATCCAGAATATTTTTATTGAGTTTATCTATAAGCTTATTGCATGATCGTCCCGGATGCATGAACAACTCAGAAGCATCAAAGGTGAGAGTGGTGGTGTTCACCTCTAACCAGGACACTCGTACATGGAATGGGTTGGAAAGGTAGCCTCACAAGTTTCCTCAACCAACTGGGTTAACAACATTTTAAGCATAACTAGAATATATGTGGAGAATAATGGCAACCAAATAACGGAAAGTACACAAATCGAGTAAGCACCAAAAACATAAAGGAACATCAGGCACTCAAGTCAAACAAAATACATACAGTTGAAAATAAATTATAATGTAACATTAGTATTTCAACAATAACCTGGAGGATGGTAATCCTTCCACTGTAACACAATGGACCTTCGTTTAAAAGATCCCGCTTTTGAGGAATATTGTGACTTTGTGTACAGTTTCACTGGTTTTGTATGCCACAATATGTGCACTCTATTCCCAACACTCTCCTGTGAAATTGGTTTCACACAATTTGTGCATTTATTCTCCCAACAAGGTTATTGTAAGTTGGTGCAGAAATTGCACCAATGACATGGAAATTGGGGGGCATATTAACAAGGAGCTTGCCCACCATCATTTTCGTACGCATTGGCGGCACCTTCTTTGTCTCATATTTACAAAGTGATGCATCTAGGCAGATGTGTCACATTTTGTCAGCCTGCCTAAGTTTTTACCTTCATTGGAATCAGCTGTGTTGCGTTAGAATTAATATATGCAAGTTAGGCATTCCCATGCAACATCCCCTTAAAACTGAGACAGTGGTATTTACGACTTTTTGGAAAAGTGATGCATCATTGGTAAGCGGGCCTATGTGCTTACGATGTGTCACAATTCCTACTCCTCTAAACCCAGATATAGCAATGACGCATTGGCTGTGGCATAGGAATAAGACTGATGAAGTCACTTTCAAGAATGTCATCTGCAAGGAAATCAAGCCAATCAACAGGTAAGTGCAAACATAAGTCCGGTGACACAGTAAATGTCACATTACACAACATCAATGACTTTTATACACACACTTAGTAGTCTCACGCAATATGTCACACACTTAAGTAGAGTGGCACATAGAAGCACTCTAAGCCCAATTGTCTGGAAGACATACAGGATCAATTCAATAGAGTCCAAGGTGAGCTTTTCACCTTTGCACACTATATTACATTGGTACCCGTAAAATAGGCTACTTTTGTCAGTCAATACTGACACATTGCTGTAGTTGTGTCAGTCTTCTGTCCAACCAAAGCAATGCACCACTTTTGGGCCTGATGCCTTGCGACATCCTTTCCACAGATGTGTCAGTATTTCTGATGCATCCTTGGGTCCTTGGGCCATGGAGCCTTTTATTGTAAATTCGGTACATCCATGGCATTGTAAGGATTTTTTCTGCAGGCGCAAGCAATTTTGATGCATCGATGCATTACTGCAGCAATGCATCATTTCTTGTAAATAAAGCTTTACTGTCATATGTGCCCTACAGTGTGCATTTACAACACTCAAATATATGATAAAAAAATATGCCTAGAGTGAGCATCATTGTGCTTTTCCTGGGGCAGTCTTGCAGCACATGGCAAGGAAAATGACAGTGTCATGTAGAAAAATCAATGTTATTTGAGTGGGTAATGTAGCATTTGTTTTTTATTCCAAGGACTAACATAGACTTTTTAGCTCCATCTCCAGCAGAAAGGAAAACCAGTTCAGCCTCTGACAGACAGGATAATATTGCATCTCCAAAGGGGGAGATTGGAGGAAGGACCAAGGTGGATTTTAAAGACATCTTCAATCATTGGCTAGCACAGAGGATAAACCTGGCACCTCACAATCACCTCCTCAGACTTTTGCAGGAATTAAGAAAGAATACTCTGCCTTCTTGCTGAAAGCGGATGTTTGAAGATTCCTGCTTCCACCAGCACTCAGGGACTGGAATTACTCTGCAAGGGTTAAGTGTTCACCAGTTACCTTCTGCAGGCACCTGAATAGAAAACACAGAAGGATTCCTGACACTAAAAACCCCCTCTTGACCAATGAAGATGGAACTCTGTGGGACCCCTGGCTGGAAAGGGCCCTGGTACCTTGAAGCCTGCCATGAGGACCTGAGGGTTGCAGGAATGACCAGGGAAAAATGGGACCTACTCAATTTCTAACCACTGTAAGACCGTGGCAGAGATCTTAGGCTTTCCCAATAAGGATGCACCCTCAGTGAGTGTACTGTCTTGCATGATTTACAACAAAACCTTTCTGGCTCCTTGAGGACACTGTCTCAGTGTGATGTAATCATTAGAATAGAATGTTGGAGTTCACAGGTACACACAGCAGAATAAAGATGTGTGATTTTCAGTTCTGTGTGTGGACTAGTCATTCAGTGGGTACCTGGCTGGGGAGGACTCTACAACTGGCAACAAGATAGGGAATTAATTAATAACCCAAAGAAGAGAGTGCTCTTCTGGAGAGTTTGCCTTGGTCCAAGCAGACTGCTTGAGAGTGCCACCTGTGCCTTCATCGAAGTGCTGAGTCGACAGTTGGCGTATGTGGAGTTACAGTGTAACTCCAGCCAATGTAAAGTGTGTGAATGGAACAAGAGCTTCACTGAAAACTCTACGCATTGTTGGTCAAGAAACTACAACAGATATCCTACAAAATGATACAGTGCGGCCTCCCAAAATAAAGTTATACAGTATACGGAGTGGTAGCACTGAAGGGAGATTCAACCAAGTTTACAAAGTGCAGTTAAAGGCAATTATCATTTATCAAATAACACTGTGAATAGAAGTGCTGCAAGGCAGAGATCAACCAAGTGCTAGAAATACAAACTGAAATGCAGAACAAATGAAAAAGATGACTAAACAAGACATCTGAAGACAGTCATCATGCCAGAGCAGCCCCCAAAATTGCTTAAGGAGAGGTTATTTGGGTTGTGTTTACAGAGTAGTCCATACTTAAAGCAGTTCCTCATCAAGCTGCTAATGGGGCTCAGAACAATAGATCTTCCAAGAGCAAAATGGTTGAAGTCAACAGTTGGATCTGTGAAGCCTGAAGATGGCAATTAGGGAAGAAGACACCATTCACAGCAACAATATAGATGATCCTGAGACTTGCAAGTCAAAAGACATAAAAGAGGATGGCACAAACATGATCATTCAACAGCATTTGTGAGCGTGCTACTCTCAATGTCAGTGAGTTTCACATTGACGTATAATGCTGCCGCCTTTCTAAAACCACCACCACCATTTGATACTGACAAAAAGCAAAACATTGGATATAGATGGACTGCTTGGATAGAGCCACTTTGCTATTTCTCAGATGCACTTGAGGAGACTGATAACAGGAAGATTATCAAATATCTCAAAAACCTTGCTGGAGATGGTGTGAAAGAAGTCATAAAGAAAATGCCAAGAACTGACGAAGAAGTCACATACAGGCAGATTATGAATTAATTGAATCACAAGTTTAATCCAGTACCAAACGTTGACTATGAATGATATATTTTCAGTCAAACATGTCAAAGAGTTGGTGAAACAATCACTGAATTTGTAGAAAGACTTGATGCACTCATTTAACACTGTAAGTTCAATTAATTTAATGACAAAGAAACCAAGGGGCTTAGTCTGGAGCGAGTATTGATGACTGCCAGAGCTGAGAAATGTACTGAGAGACAAGCTGCAGACATAGAGGCCAGAGGTGCCCAGAGAAAGTCAGACATTAGTGTGAAAAGTAGTTCAAAACAAAAACAAGAGACTGAAGGACACAAAGTGATGTTTACGTGCAAAAAGAATTGTGTTTCAGATATGGATTTCCGTTTCGACATGAAGGAAAGTGTCCTGCTATTGGTCAGAAATGCAAAGGCTGTGGTAAGGGGCACAATCTTGGAATGATGTGCAGAGTGAAGGAAGAGGTAAGTGTGCCACAGCAAGAAGACAAAATGGCTGTCAGAAAATTCCAGAAGTAATGTTCAATGCGCATCCGCAAGGCCAAGTGGTGAATCAGTTGAGACAAATAGGTACTAAATGAGGTAGATCGTCATCTAAATCATCTTCAAACAGTTCTTCTGCCTAAATAATAGGTAAGAGTGAAAAAGCGATTTTGCCATGTCAATGTTTCATCACAAAACAAAATAAAATGATGGATGGAGTGTTGAAACTTTTCAAGCACCGAACACAAGTCACAGATCTGGGTTTAATTCAACGTTATTTTGCTCACCACATCACCCCGGTTTGGACCCAGCCATATTCAAATCAGTCTCGACCCTGATCCCAATGGGAACAGTCCAGCCCGAACTGCCAGGCCAGGACCTCCCTGGACAAGGAACAAGCATCCTGGGACCAGTTTCAAAGTATCACGCTTTATTCTCCGGGCTAGCTTGAATTCGGTGGCACGGCGAGCAAGGGACCCACATCTGGGCATACCCTAACCATTTAGGGTGCACAAGGCAACATCACAAAACAAAACAAAATGATGGACGGAGTGTTAAAACTTTTCAAACCCTCACCCCCAGTCACAGATCTGGGTTTAATCTATTGTTATTTTGATCACCACGTCACCCCACTTTGGAGCCAGCCATATGCAAATCAGTCTTAAACCTGTTCCCATGGGAACAGTTAAGCCCAAACTATCAGGCCGCTTCCTCCGGTGACAGGAAACAAGCATCCTAGTACTGGTTTCAGGCTATCACCCTTCATCAGCCAGACTAGCTTGAATCGAGTGGAGCTGTGAGCAAGGGACCCACCTCTGAGCATACCCTAGACACTTAGGCCCACATTTATACTTTTTGACGCAAAACTGCGCCAGCGCAGTTTTGCGTAAAAAATATTACCGCCGGCTAATGCCATTTGTGTGCGCCATGTGGGCGTCAAATTTATACTTTGACGCCCTGTGGCGCAAACCACAGGTGTAAGTAAAAATTTTTTAATGCACACCGCAGCGCCAAGTCGTAAAGCAAAATGAAGTTAACGCGGCGGAAATGACTGTGGGTCGATTTATGACACCGCAAACCAGATATGCAGCGTTTTTTGGCGCAATACCGTCAAATTTCCCTACGAAAACAGCCATTACAGCAGAGGAGAGCCAAAATGGATCCCAGATGCCTGTACAGACCCCAGGAAGATGACAACAGACCAGGAAACAGCCAGGAGGACCCACACAAGACCTAGGACAGTTTTAGGAAGAAAATAAAGTGTTGCTTCAGCGCAGAGGAGCAGGAAATTCTGGTTAAAGAGGTGACGGAACACCAGCACCAACTGTTTGTCACCTCAAAGTTGCCAATCAGTAGGAGAGAGGCAATATGGCAACAAATTGTTGACAAGATTAACAGTGTGGTAGAAGTACGCAGAACAGTCATCAAGTGCATGAAACGCTGGCATGACTGCAAGCGCAGGACCAAGGAAAAAATGGCCAGGAACAGGAAGGCAGCACTGCAGACTGGAGGTGGGCGTCCAGCACACCAGGAGGTCTGGGACCACATGGAGTAGATAGTCGCAGCCGTCATCCCTGAGGAGATCGTCACAAGGATTCAAGGACAGGACAGCGCAGACTACCAAGAGACAACGCACATGCAGGGTAAGTCGCATGGGGAATTAAAATGCATTAATGTTAACTGCAACCGGGGAGGGATACGGACCACAAAATGCATGGAAGTCATCATATAAATGGAGTGGCATGGGTAAAGGGGTATGGCATGGGGGCATGGCCTGCACAGAGAGAAGCTGGGGCACACCATTACACTACACCAACAACAGTCCCATGGGGGCATGCTGCCATGCCACCGATGGAGCAAAGGTAAAGCCACGCCAGGAGGGAAGGGCACAACGTCAAACTGACATCCCAGCACATGTCAGCCACTATACCCCCTCCCTATTAACAATCTCTAGTCATACCGACAACTGGAATGTAACAGTGACAACAGTTGCCACTACCACCTCCGCTCTGTGTGCTGGTCAAGTAGCCAATGGCAGTAACGTCCGCATGGATCATACACACCGAAATTACAGGATTGAGGGTGACAACTTCAACAATCCCATGAAACAAGGCAAATGTTCCAGTCCTGTCAATTGTGAATGCCCATAGTTGCCGCAAACATCAGCCAATGTCATCAACAGTAGGAGCTACACAGCACCAAGGTCACGCCCATGCTGCATATGCCAGGGTCCATCCTGTGCCTGGGTCACAATGCAACATCCCAAATGTCATACTGCTCAGACAACAGCTTTGAGGGGGAAGACACATATAACTGGTCACTGACATACACCTGCACAGTCAGAGGAGGAAATAGGAAACTGCTACGACTATTAGGGCAATCCACTGTACCACACATTCCCCAACATCAGCTATACACATTACCAATGCTAACATCCATATCGTGCCATAACAATGCTATGCCTAGGATACGTTACATTTCAACTACATATGAGGGGATGTGAAAGATCAGAGACTGGGGCAGGTCCAGATTGTTAAGTGTGCTGATAGTGCCATCAGAACACCCACAGCCAGTGAAAGGTCTCACCATGAGAATGGATGTAGACGGAGGCTTGAGTAGGACAAGAAGGTGGCAATTCATTATTTGGCCTAAAACAACACTAGAGGAGATGATGCTGACAAGTCTAATAACTCAATACAATACATGTGACATGCAGGTGGGCAATAGACCTGGGAGAATGCCCATCTGAAAGACTGGAGCAATGAACAGGAAACAAGATCCCAATGTGAATTCATCACAAGGCAGGCATGTCACATCACAAATGCCACAACACAGACACGCTAATTGTACCCTATTTCATTGCAGAGGACGATGGATCTCCTGCGGATATGCCTGTCCAGGAATACCCTGATGACATGGATGACGAGCTGACAAACATCCTCCAGCAGACCATCCAAGATGTCCTTGGAACCCTCCAGACCCAACCTTCAGTCACAAGGAGGAGCACAGAACAAGCAGCCATCGCAGAGGATCCACCCACCACCCCAATTGTAAGACCTGCCAGCTCCAATAAAGCTGAGGACTCAGACGACACAGACACCAGCTTTGAGAGAACTGTAGTTGGAGTACAGCGGGAGCTGACCAATGATGTGCGGGTGGGGATGCAAACTATGGCAGCCAGCCAAGAGGAGGTGCGTTTGTGCATGATGTCAACTGAAGAACAGGCAGCAGCAATGCAAGGGCGAACAACTGTCTTGCAGGAAGTAGAAAAAAGGCTGAAGGAAATCAGCACAGCTGTAATACAGTTGACTCAACACCTACAACAGCAATCCTGCCAACGCGTGCACAAATGCAACATTGAACCCCTCAGGGCCGACCTGGCTGCCTACCATCGTGATGTGGCTGCTATTCTTAAGAATCAGCAGATCCTCCTTGCAGCAGTAATGCCCTTAAGACCTTCACAGGTAGCAGCGACCGGGATGTCTAACTCCACGTCTTCTAACACTGAGGTGTGTGTTGCCCCTTCACAACCACCACCACCAAGAACAGAGGAGGCAACACACACATAGAAGAAGAAGACATGGAACAGATCACCTTCACACGGAAAAGTACCCAGAAGCACTAGTCCCTGCCACATGACCAACTATTACCAAGGTCCAGCACTTTGTAACATGCCAGTCTTACAACAACTGTACTCAATGACTGTTCTGCAAACCACTGTTAATCTTGTCATCCTGCCCAGTGATTGTCTCTCACTTACTCATTGGCAAATCCTGTCCATCTGCACTGTCTGACACATCACCCCAGCATGTAAAAAGCATTTTCCTTTAGCACTTGTGTAGGATCACAAAGGAAGATGTCACTATAATGGACTCACAATCATGGTCAATGTACATATAGCACTACAGCACTTTTCAATAAATAGCACTTACAAAACCATTTTGTCTCTGTGTAATGTGACACATCAACTGTGCAGTAGATCACTGAAATGTGCCTCCTGTCAAATTACGTAGCTTGTCAATACAACTGTCCTGAAATTATGTAGTCAGATAACTTTGCACAGTGGCCAGGAATGCATCATACTCTGCCATTCCTGAGGGTAATATCTGATGAAGTGAGAAAACATACACCATCATGCTGTGTTGGACAGAATAATGCTTCCTCAAGGGATATCTAAGTCAGCAAATAGTGGCAGCTAAATGTTGTCACCATGCAATACTAACACATATAACAGTGCCCACAAATCTAAGCAAACACTACAAAAACTGCATGAATGAAGGTGTCTGAGTTTCGATCTAAATAAGTAATCATTCTGAACAGTGTTACAAATGATCTATGTGAGTCATGAAGACGATACTACAAGAGTGCTTTTGACCACTCACCTTATAAGGGTGTCCATGAACATCACACTGCAGTCAGACCTAAAACAGTTCCCCAATACCAAATCTGCATGCACTGTTTGTGACTTTGAAAACATACTTATTGACAAAAACACGTTGGGATCCATATTAACTGTGATTGGTGGTTGCAATGAATGGTGGAATCTTTGCAAGGTAGCTCTGGGGTAGCTGCCAATCTTACAGCTCAGTTGGGATTTGTTTGTAGCATAGGACACAAATGTAATAGAACAAAATTCATGTACACTTATGCCAAGGCCCTGATCAACAAGCATTTAACACATACTGTAAAGGGTTCACTATATATTTATTAAACAGTAATAATAGAAGAGGAAACTCAGGGAAAAGTCTTACCTACCGTAATCCACCCTAACTACTCATTACCCACAACTGTCCCTAACTAACCTAAGCTAAACTTACTTATCACATGTAACAAAACGTTCTAAACATCAAACCCCCCACCCCACTTATGAGACGGACACATGGAGGACAACAGATACTAACCTAAACACATACTATCCTAAACAAATATATATATTTTTTTTATTTTTTGATATTTTTTAATTTTTTTTGTTTTGTAAACACACAAGATCCCCAACATGTACACCCACTCAAAAAGAAAAAATAGAAATAATCAGGACCCCCCACCCACTAACACTAACTAAACTAACAGCCTATACTAACCTAACACTAAGCCGCCAAAGCCCACTAAGTATAAGAACAAGGAAAGAGGAGGGAGGAGAGGGAATCATGTCCATTTTTAAAAGTCTAGAGGTTGGCCCCCCGGAGGGTCCGCTTTATGGACCGCACATGCCTGTTCATATGGCGAACATCCCACTGCAGGTGACCAATTTTCCAGAGGACACGGTCCATTTTTCTTTCCATGCCTGAAAAGCTGCAGGGTCAACTGTAGCAGCTGGGGCAGTCTGGGTACCAGCTGAGGATGTCTGTGGGCATGTAGAGTCTATGCCTGTGGGCTGCCCTGAAGGTGTTCCACCGCTAGGGCAGGAGCAACTGCAGACGTTGGGACAACAGTCCCAGCTGTGGGTGGTGCCACCTGGGTGGAAGTGGTGGTTGTGCTTGTGGTGGCTCTGGTGGGCAAAGTAGGGCCACCCTGTGGGAAAGCCCTCCATGCTCCGGAGGGCCATTCGTTCCGGTATCTTCAGGCCATCCATCTGAACCCCGACTCTACCAGTAGGATATGCTGGTACCTCATAGCCCGCCTCTGGAACTCACGGACCTGGATGGGTGTCATGTTCGCAGCTGTGAAGACAAAGGCAAACAATTTACATTAGGAACTGCATTGTGTGAAATGGCACAAGAAGTAAATCAGACAGTACATCTACTGTACTTGTAACAGCCCATATCATCATACAGATCATTGAATGTCCCTGAAAAAGTACATGGCAGGGCAGCCTACAAAGGTCATATCACACATAGCACATCCAAACCCTACAAGATGGGTAATAACTGGCATTAATTGTGGCATCAGAGTTCTGCCAGTTGTCAGCTAACAACCATGCTGCACATCCTCCGCCAATGCCAGGGCTACATTAGGCTGCATCCATATAATTATAAATAGTCTTTACAATTATTTGGATGTGGCCTAATTTTCACTCCTGGTCGTCGAAAAATATGACGCACAATCTGTATGAGTGAAAAAATATGACGCATAACGATAAAAACATCAACATTTCAGGGCATGAACTGGTTTTGGGTATACATTCCATTTTAATGTAATGCTACATTTGGGACACAACTGAGATAGGCTGATTGCACCCACTTTGGTGTTGATGGTGTATGTTCACACGTGAGACATCATACTGCAGCGGACCATGACCCGCTACTTCCTTAACAGGATTTTGACGCTTGGCTGACGCACTAGATGGCCATATGTGTGGCCTACATATCTGTATTGCACAATTTGGGCATGTTTGGCATCAGGAGAGGATTGCAAGGTGACGCACATTAGTACAATACCTCAAAGCCTATGGCTCAATATGTGTGCAGTGGCTAATAATGTATTAGTTGACCCAGTGTGTGTGCATCACAAGATGCATTATTGCAAATATGCTTATATGAATGTGAAGTCAATGTGTCCAAACCTTAGATGCAAATCATTGTGGAAATGAGAGAGAACATGTGCTAATCATACATGTAGCAACATCTGTTGTGTGCACTTCCAAGATTTTGGGTAACGTAGACACCACAAATGACAAAGCATGCACCAGTTAGATGGCAGACGCTTGTTCATGTCAATGGTCCACAAGTTGCCCATCCCATGTCCTGGATTTTTGGTAACTGCTTCCTAGGCACTTGTTGGTGAACCCACAGTGAGTCAGGCACATGCATGGACGAAGGGGGTACCATGGCATTGGCCCAGACAGCCAAAGGTGAACCACAAATGTAATATGACGCCACAGTTGTGGTCATATGACAGAGCCACAACTCTCCAGTGGCTGTGGTGGACCAGCAGACAAGGCAGCACGTGTCCACATTTTTCCAGTGATCAATTGCCCAGAGGTGTCTTGTTCATGTGTGTGGTCCAATGTTGATCCTGTATATTTTTAGGGGTGTATGTTGTCACAGTTACGTCCAGGTCTCATCATGAGTCAGTGGCAGCTATTCCTGTATCTACTGAGTATCCTTCGGAGATCATTGTGAGTAAAGTCGATGAGGACATGAGTACCTACATGGGGATGGTCCCACCCTGTCACTGAAGATGCGTAATGAGACTGTCAACAGGGCATCCTTGGTGTGCTGAGTGAGATAATGTCTCAGGTGTCATGTTCTGGCAGGTGTCATTACAACATTTGTACACAGATTGGCCTCTAAAATTCCCACTGCATCTGGGAACATCATAGCCTCTGTGCTGATTATTCTCGCAGCCATTCACCACGCACGGCCCCTCAATATGTTGTGGGCAATGTGATTCAGCGTGTAAACTGTCAGGGTCCTAACATGTGTGGACTGTTATGGACATTATCAGAGGTAGCTGGTCCCGCTGGAGGCACCGTACCCAATCCCTGCATACGGCCCTGGTACACTGTCACACTTTGTCGTTCATGCATACATGAGACCCAGACAAGGGATGGGCCATGATTTTGGTATTCAAAGACAATTTAACAAATATGGTACAATTAAAAGGGAGATGATGCTATACAATGTATTTGGGTATGCATTGATGAAGCACATGACAAAATACCCTCTGAGGAATATGAGGTTTGGTAAAGCAAGTGTGGTACATGTGTAGCCACAAGGAATCTTTAGGGTAACACACAGACAGGTGCCAGTCAGGCTGACAGGATGCAGGGTATATCTGAATCCAGCAATTTCACAAGTTACATAATCAGTGGTCTGACTAAGACTTGTCGGAGGAAGAACAAGACAGTTGACTGTCCTGTGTTTTTGAAGGTGACACATGAACCCAAGGGCTGTGTTACACGGCTTAATTACTAGCAATGCATAACAGTATATTTGACAAAATGGCAACTTCTATGCTGCATCAGCAGGGGCAGTGCATGTTCTAATGGGTGGTGTGCATGGTGGTGATCACAGGTGTGTGCTGCATCAGTTTCTCGCAAGTCCTGTATGTGAGATTTGAATTCAAATGGCCAACAGTACCTTTCACACAGGAAGCAATCTACAGGTGATACCAGGGCTTAGAAACTACAAGCCAGTGTATTAATTGACCTGACGTCCATGCAGTCAGATGTACTGTGACAATGGCATAACATAGGAAAGGGTGTAGCACCCAGGATTACTATTGTTTGTCTGTGTATGTAGAGGAGGGAATATCGGGGTACACATATTACTATTCCAGGGACCTCTTCAGACAGGTGGGTTGTGACCAGGAGCATGGGTATGTCAGGAGTTAGGCAATGGGCTGACATGTACATGGAATGTCCTGTGCGCAATGCTTGTCATATGTGTGGCACTTGTGCTGTCTATGTTCTGCTTATATGGAACTCTAGTCACAGATAGTCATTGCAAAGATAGGTGCTGTACGACTTACTGCTGTCAAGGGTCTGGTCATACATTCCTGTTACCAATGCAATATCACATCAACTGCCTCATGTATGAGGCTTGTTTTCCCCTTATTGACTGATGGTGTCTTAGTTGTGTGCCATATGCTGCGATGAACCATGTTTCCAACATGTATGTGTGAAATAGGTGTGGTCCTCTGCTATTGCCCTTCAACGGTGATATGTACAGGATATATGTCATTTACAGTGTTTGTGTATGTGACTGTTATATGATACGCATCACAATTGCTCTGGGATTTTCTGTGTCCTTATTCGTATATCAGCTATGCTCCATGAGGCTACACTATTATTCTGATAGTTAGATATAAAGGTGATCAAAAATGATTAGCCAGGCCATGATATGGTGATTATTATTGGTGTTAATTTACATTAGTTAATACAGTGGTTATGGTGATTATTTTTTAAAGAAATTGTTCACGATATGTTGGCGCCTACGCAATCCAGCAGCCGTGTTTTGTTGTTCCCCCTCATGTTGCAGGCCACCATCCTCCTCTTCCTCCTCTTCAGCCATGTGTGGCTCTGGTTCCAAAAGGGGAATGCTCCTTTGTATGCAAATGTTGTGCAGGATGGCACATGTTAGAATGATCTTACAGACCATTTCAAGGGAATATAGGAGGCTACCACCAGTGATGTCGATGCACCTGAATCTCGACTTGAGGATGCCGAAAGTCCTCTCGACTATGCTGCGTGTCCTCCTATGTGCCTCATTGTAGGCACACTCTGCTGCAGTGCTTGGGTTGCCAAATGGTGTCATTATCCATGGCTGGATCCCATACCCCTGATCAGCTGAAAGAGAAAATGATTGTGATCATGTTGATGTAGCTTGCCCCATTAATATCACCTTGTGTGGCAGTAGTTGTCTTGTGTTGTCTGTGACTCTTTTGTGTTTTTGTATTGCTTCATAGGCTTTTAGGATGTACTATCTGCATTGGGTTGTTTCCTTGGCTGAACGAGTGTTTGGCTGCTGACCGGTTGTCAGCAGTATGTTTTGGGATTTGCAGTGCAGTGTACACTCCCTTGCATTGTGACTTGTGAAACAGGTGTGCCTGTGTCTTCGCTGGGGGTGAGATGACAATTCCATACACAGATTCATTTTGACAGTGTTGTTAACACATTCACATCTATGTACCCTGGACATCCCATACCTTTAGACTTATGCAATGGATGAATTTAAACATAATTGAGACGCTTACATTTTGCAAGGTGACAAATAGGCAAACTACTCCAAACGTTGTGATCATTGACATCTTAACATTAGACTGTACACTAATTTCAGATGTGTGACAGGTTCAATGCTGACGTATGAAACATGGCTAGCGATGTCACAACCTCAGTGTGTTCCTGTTGACATGTTGCTGTTGTGGTGTATGTGTTGTGTTTCCTAGAGGGTTGCTGTGCAGTGTGTATCTAAGTAGGTTTTTGTAGTTACCAACAAGCAGTCCATTGCCATATCGTCCATCCTGGAAGTGTTGATTGATGATAGAGTGACGGAAGATGAATGAGTCATGGGCACTCCCAGGATATTTTGCCACGATGTTGGTGATCAATCCCTGGTGATCGACAATGGCCTGCACATTGATGGAATGTGTGTGCTTCCTGTTGCGGTAGAGGTGTTCAGTTGCAGCAGGTGGCACAAGGTGTACATGTGTGCAGTCAATTGCACCAAGGATGTGTGGGAGGCCACTAATGAGGTAAAACCCCTGTTTTGTTTCCTGCTGCTTCTGCAGTGTGTTAGGGAAGCAGATGTGTCGGGGTGTGAGTCCAATGATGGCGTCCAGTACTTTGGGTAAAAAGGCAGAGAATGATGGCTGTGATATTCTGGCAACCAGGGCACCAGTTGTTTGAAAAGAGCCACTTGCCAGCATGTGAAGTACGGCAAGCAGCTTGGTTTCTGTTGGGATGGTGCGGGGTGTCAGCAATGTGGGTGCCAACTGTGGCTCTATGTTGCGCAGCAGCTGCTGAATGGCTTGCCAGCTCAACCTGTACCTCTGGATGATCTCATGTTCCCTGAGGCCATGAAGCCATGAAGGGTTGTTCTGGTGTGGAATATCCTCTCCTGCCTTCTGCGCTGCCTTTGGGGTCCCTGCTGGTTTTGTGGTAGCTGCTGTTGTTGTGGCTGGGCTCTGCGTCTACGTGCACACTGGATGAGAAGTACCTCCATGTCTCCCTTTTGCTGCTCTGCTGCTCTGCTGTTACTTCTGTGTGTTCTGATTAAATACAGGTGTGTTTGCCCCATTTTAACGCCTGACCTGACCCAGGCATTAATTTTTTAAGCAAATCGGGCTGTGCGTCAATTTCCGCCTCCGCCTCCGGCCGTGCAGCATTTTTGCCCGAAAGCAGAAATACAACGCGTTTAAGTCATTTTTTGGACGGGAACGCCTACCTTGCATATGATTAACGCAAGGCGGGTTGCTGCATCCAAAAAATGATGCACACGGCAGGATTTTGACATCCACGGGCTCGGTGTCAAAGTTTAAATATGGGGTAAGGTTTGCACTGATTGTGCGTCAACATTTTTGACGCACATTCGGCGCAGACAGAGTATAAATATGCCCCTTAATTTTCCATCCACTTCCCTGACTGCAACAGGTGTCTCCCTTAAAATAGATGCACATAAAGCAGAGTTTCATCTGTATGTTGTTAACCTGATTGGAAATTAAATTTTATGTTGTGGTGTGGTTAGACTTTGAAATGGTCGGATACATTGTTGTTGTTATTAAGAATAATAACTCAGGTAACCAATCACACTAAATTAAATGTTTTTCAGTACTCGTTCAAACTGCAGCAATTGCACTTTTCACTAAATGTTTTTCATGCTTGTTTACTTTTAGATGTACAAGAAAAGCAACATCACTCCCAGTACTGCCAGACAGAAGGCTTGTACAAAGACACATGACCGCACAACACATGACACCAGTCCTCCAATCTTGTCCTGTTGTGCAGCTCAGTGCCACTGACAACTGACAGCCTTAAGAGGGCTCCAAAGAAAGGAACTGCCAAGAAAGTGGTCAGTGAGAAGAAGCAGGTTTCCATCACTGTTGTGCCGACCCACAACTTCTCCCTGGAACATTTCAGCATCAGGGGAGGAAGCTGGGAGCAGCACTCTCAAATCAATGGCATCACCCCAACCTAAGACCACGCCCGTGTCTGTCAGTGAGGCAGCCACTGCAATCATGGTGATGCAGACAAGCAGTAATGTTAAATTAAATTCATACCCTTTCACAAAGTAGTACCCGATTGTTTCAGGAAACATATCAAATTGGACAGCAGCCACAGCCAGCAATAGTAGATCTTCCTGAAATTGGAGTAGAACAGAAGGTTGAGCTTCCTGCGGAGGAAGAACCTACTCTTTTAGAATCATTGGTTCCCAGATCTCCAGCAAGAAAAAGGAAGTGTACTCCGCCATCTTTTCCAAGCACACCTTTTGATGATGATCTGGCATTGGATTGGGCCCTGGCACAGTCTGTGACAAACTAGGAGAGGCAAGGGAAAGGTTCTTGAAAGCCTTAGAATTATGGAAGGGGTTGAGGAGGAGGATGAGCCAATCACTGATATGGAGGCTGACCCAAAGGAGACAGACAATAGCCATCCTATTCAAACTACTCTGATGGATGTGGCACATGTACCACCACCAGCACCAGCTCCTACATTTGTAAGGCCCCTGCTGTGACATGTATTAACCCCTACCTCAGTAGAAGTATGCGCTGCAGAGAGACAATCGATCACACACACACCTACCTACAATTCATCTTTAGGCATTGACATTGGCATACTAAGAATGTTCTTCTTCCCAGGTTGGTACTTTTTTTGCGATTAGCAAGCAGGAGGACTACATTGCAATGTGCTCCATTTGCCACATGAGCGTTCATCAAGGTATGCCTGGTTAACACTATTGTACTGGAGGCCAAACAACCCTACTGAAAAAACATCACGCAATCTGGTGGGAGGAGCACCTTAAAATAATATCTACAAGTGGTGGTGGTGAAGGTGCAGAGAGTGGGAAATCATCAGCTCCAATCATGGTGGGAGGCAATGAGGAAGAAGAAAGTGATTTCCCTAGCAGCCCTGGTCCCAGCAGTGCACTAGTATCACCCACCTCACCAACCTGAAAATGGCACAAGAGTCAGATAAAGACACCAAGGCATACAGTAACTGTTCCAGGACACACACTGAGTCTACTAACCTCCTACTCCTTGGAAGTTGCCTGTGTCATTGGCCCCAGAAAGAAAGAAAAGCTAGTCTACCATTACAGGATTGTTTAGGCAAGAGGGATCATATGACCACAACCATCCAACAGCACATTTGTGCAGAGGGAAGCTGGCTAAAGTGTTAGCCCTTTTTCTTTTGTGGAAGGAGTAGGATTTTTATAATTTCTGGCGGTCATCTGCCCAAAAAAGAATGTTTCCAGTCTGACCTATTTTGCCAGAGTTGCTGTTCTAGCACTCCATCACAATGTGCTGCAATTTTTTTAGACATGCTTTGCAGCATAGTGCTGATCTCAATATCCAACTGACAACATACATGTGGACCAGTTTTCAAGGAACTGATTAAATTTTAATTATCACACCCTGGATATCTTTTGTGGTGGTCAGGCAACAGCTATCTACATGTCTCAGCACTGAAGATACTTTGAAGAGTGTTCAGTGGCTTTCAACAATAGCCATGTTCACCATAGAGAAATCCCATATAGCTTACAACATCTTGGAAGACTTTAACAGCAATGTGTGTGAATGACTGCAACCCAGAGGTCACAGATTTGAATTTGTTGTCACAGAAAATGGCAGTAATATAGTCATGGCCATGGTAGATTGTGACTATTTGAGGGTCCTGTGTTTGGTGCATTGCATCAATCTGCAGTGAAAGACTTTCTAAAAAAAGAAGACATTGGGGGTCATTACGAGTTCGGTGGTCTCATGACCGCAATGTTGGCAGTGGCGGTCGTAACACCAACAGGTTAGTGGAGAAGACCGCCAAATTATGACCATGGCCTTATTCCCAACAGAATACAGCCAATCCACCACTGGCCAGTGCTGTCAGGCCACCATGGACAACGGCAGCCACCTTCAGAGTGATGCAGACCATGTTCCCGCCGGACAGATTACAAGACTGCACAACGCCAAGGTTTCTGCAGCAGTCGCACAACCACGGAAACCCTGGCAGAGACCAACTCTATAAATGGAGATACTCACCTTCAGGAACACATACATGTGTAGAGCCACCATGGAACCTGAGCCACACGTTTTCCCGCTGCACCTGCTTCCCCAACGCCTCCAGAACCAGCGTCGATGACAGCAACTGTGAGTACGCACACTTACCTGTCACTGTTGCACAATGCAAATGTATCTACACACACACAACATCCAAATCCTGAATGGGTGGCGAAACACACACATACCCCCACACTGCCACGCACACTACACACAGCCACATACATACACGCACATACATAGTACATACACTATGACCAACAGACACACACACACACACACTAATAAAACACACACCAACCCACAGATACACAGCACTGGCACAGTCAAACACAACAACACACAACACTTCCAAATGACAACTACACCATAACCACAACATCTCAAATGCAGCATAAGGCATCCACTGTACACACTTCCACTTGACAAATCATACATACAACACCACATAACAACACCAGAGAACCAACACAGAGAATCACACATCCATACAACGAGGTATACTTCATACCCCACAAACACACTATACAATGGATCTGACATACCAATCACTACACACACTCGCCCAAACAGTATACCCACACAAGGGCACACAACACACCAAATAACGCATGTCAACACAATCACTACACACAATATCAATATAAATCCATGTCCCAAACTCAAGCATGCCCATCATATAATACACAGACATCAATGTGGGACAACTGCAATGCATGCACCCACACATGCTTCCCAGACACAACTGGTAGCACAACCACCACACACACAAAACGTACTCACACACAAACTAAAGCAGAAAAGACCAACACAGCCATAAGGAATGAAAGGCAGGACAAAAATGTAACCCTGGAACCAACAACTGGTTGGCCCTGATGTATGTCAATAAATAAATAAATATATATACACAACCATGTACATAATAATAATAAGGCCAGTCCAAACACATGCGCATCATGCACATATGGCATTTCCAAGTGCCCCTACTTGACTCCTGACTGCGATATAATCTCCACATGTAGGGACATCAAGGGGGCAGGCATGCACCTCAGGGATTAGGGTGGTAGTTGGGGGGTATGGGCTTAGGTTTGGGAGGGGGATCTTTGGGCTTGGGGGGGGCTTGGGTCGAGGCTTATGGGAAGGCTGGGAACTCTTGGGGGTTTCACTTCTTGGTGAAGGGGCATGGCTACCTGCAAGAGGGCAGGGGAGGACTTGGAGGTGAAAGGGCTGGACTTAGGGAGGGACACAGATCATTTGGGGGGTCACACAGGTTGGGAGAGGAGTAGGGAAAAGGGACAACTCAGAGAGGAAACATTTTTTCGACACATAGGGACGGTCATGGCAAAAGGGTTTGGCAGTGGAGGGAGAGGGAGTGGTTGTAAGAGGTGTTTTGGTGGATGTCTTGATTGCATCTGTGTGCAAGATATGCTTGTGTGTGCTGGGTGTCTATTGGGTGGGTGAGTGTGGGTGTTTTTGTGTCTTGGGATGAGGGGGGTGGTGGTGCTGGGAGATGCTATAGTGGATGGTCGACTGTCCGTTGGGGTGGTGACTCAGCTGTGATGTATGTGCTGCATGTAGGCATATATGCGGTGTCTGCAATGTCTGCGGATGTGGTGACTGAGGTGGATGTCTGTGGGTCTGCTATTGTGCTATTGCTTCTGTTTGTCAGTGGTACCCTTGGATGTTGAAGTGGATGCATGCTTGTCTATATGTGTGCTTTGGCTGGGATGGGGAAGAGGGGTTTGGGATTGAGAAGAGGAAGCTGGAGGGGGGAATGAAGACTAAATGTGACTGGCTGCCATCAGTGTGGAGGCCAGAGCCTGAAAGGATCTCCGTAGGCCAGCCAGTACACTGTGAATGACCTCCAGGAATGCATTGCTCTTTTGGACTTGAGTTGCTAGTCCCTGGATGGCATTCACGATGGTCGTCTGACCCACAGAGATCGACTTCAGGAGGTTAATAGCCTCCTCACTGAGGGCAGCAGGGCTGATAGGGACATGGGCTGACAGGGGCATGGGCAGAGGTGCCTGCAGTGAAGGAGACACCCATCCTCCTGTGGAGCTACAGGGAGGGTGGAGGTAGAAAGGGGGTGCGGACAAAGATGTTGTCGGGCTGGTCCCAGAAGGGTCCGCCACCACCAAAGAGTGTCCACTGGAGGAGGATTTTGAGGATGATGATGTGGATCCTGTCTCCCCCTTTGCACTCCCCTCGCCCTCTGGACCACTGGGCCCCTTGCTGTCGGAGGTATCAGCACTCCAGGTCCCGTTGCCAGTAGCAGCCCCACTTTCCTTTGCCCCATCTCCTTCACCTGCCGATGCTAATGCACTCAAATAGGGAGTGAGGGAGAGATAGAGAGAGAGAGAGAGGGTCATCACATTCTTCACATTACAACATGGACAACTATAGGTATACATCTCCTGGCTAAGCTATCTCATGTAGAAACCCACACATCCTACATAATGTCACAACATGTTCTTTCAATCCACCCCTTTTGTGTCATCCCTCTCACCCACATTATAATCCAAGTAAGGTAGCGCCACTGGAGTATTCAAAAATATCACCTGTTAAGCTATGTCAGCATGCTCATCATGCCCTGGCTGAAGCTGAAATTCTGTCTTAATCCTGATCGTAACTCTCCATATTCCCATCACCTTTTGGAAAAGCAGTTGACTGATCACAACATAGCATGCATGTTCTGATTCCACACCTGACCAGTCTATTTACAATAAGTAATGTCCCATGATAGTTAAGCCAACTCTATTCACAGACCACACAGCACCTGCCTTTCAAATCACATGCCTGGCTGAACCCTGTACATATATGCCATAATAGATACAATCAATGATGTAGCCACAAGTGGCACTCCCATACACATGACATCTGATGTGTACAATACGTCTGGAGAACAGCCATGTCACTATATGTACCAGGTACTAGAGGAATATCTGCTGACACTAAACACAGATACACCGCATCACTTCATTCATGCATGTGCAGCTACAGTGGCCTACATAGCACACATGAGACATCCACTGACAATCACAAGCAGCAGTGTAAGAATAACTAAACATTAGCCAGCCACAAAATACACTATTGGGCATGTAACATTCCACCTGACATGCAGTTACAGTTCTACAACATGACAACATGAGTAAACCAACATCACTCACACCATTCCTGACATGATTACCTGTGCCTAAAAACAGACAACACACATTTTCCACTGAAAAGATATGTACACATGGACCTACATGACTGCCATTGCTCTGACAACATATCCCACAACACCAACACCTGTATTAAAAATTGTAGTACAGCTATACCATTACATCTTTAAATAAGAAATCAGTCAATACAAGTTCCTGTCCAAATTGCCAGCTAGGCTAAGGGTAGCAATGATTGCCCCACTCTATAAGATGTGCCCCCAAGTAACCAGTGCGACATGATGTAGGCAGCTAATTACAAATGTTGCACTGTTATTGGTACGGCATTGGCACACATAGCAGGGACATTGCATATTATCAAAGGGTAGCTCGGCCTAGCCACTTACCTCCTCTTGAACAAATTCATTGGAATAAAAGTGATTTGCCCACTTGGCAATGGCATGGAAATGCATGAATAGGGGAAATAAACAGATTCAGACACCCAAAGCTGAATTGCCTTCCATTAAAACCTTCACATACCCCATAGTATGAGGATGAATGGACAATGGGGATACATCTACAAAGCCATATTTGCAGTCCTATACTGGCCATATCTGTGAAGAAATTGAGGTACTTACATACTTACATGAGGTCAATACCTGTACCATGGTGATGGCTAAACAGCCCCTGTACCAAATATGTCAGGCACCCAGTTGCTAATACAGGTGATCAAAACAGATGAGAGTGATCAGACACCTTAGAGCTACTAATGCACATATGCTGATTATCGGACCTTGTTAGACTTGGCATCATTGGCATGGTCTCCCTTAACTTTTTGCCTCTACTTCCCAGGTTGCTTCTGTGTGCTGGACTCTGTTCTGCTGTTTTCTTTGCTCTGGACATGTTGCGTAGGCTCTCATTATTCTAATGAGACAACTGGATTTCGAGTGTCAGAATCGTCTGCAGAGTGGGAGACTAAGGGCCTGATTCTAACTTTGGAGGACGGTGTTAAACCGTCCCAAAAGTGGCGGATATACCACCTACCGTATTACGAGTCCATTATATCCTATGGAACTCGTAATACGGTAGGTGGTATATCCGCCACTTTTGGGACGGTTTAACACCGTCCTCCAAAGTTAGAATCAGGCCCTAAGTCTGACCCACTACAGGTGACACATGTCGCTCCAATCCTGGTTCTGCTCCAGCTAACTAGCATTGCCTCATCTCTACCAAAGGGCAGGGATGATTGGGCAGCCAAGCGCATGACATAACTGGTTCATCATGACAAGATTGAGATTGTGACAAGGAGAGTGAAGCATAGAAATAAGGCTACCATATTGTCACTACAGTCAATATACTAATCTTTACCTAGGCTATAATAGAGCACAGATTGTTAAGCTCTAATTCTGCCCTTGAGGTTCCCCTGTGAAGACATCACCCCCTATACCTGAGCAAAGGCCTGAAGTCTGCAAAGGCAGCTGTAGCGTAGCATTCAGCAATCAGCATACAGTTGTGGTTCTCTGGCTGGAATCTCCCTCTAACGTGTAAGGGACTGGGAAGTGTTTTTAGAATAAAACAGCTGATGTTCTGAGAAAATGTCCCTACGTAAGGATGTGTAATTTTTTTGAATGTCAGAGACTAAACTTATACCACGTTCACCGGCAACCTATCTTTCTGCAGCCTTGAAAGAAGCACAGAGTGAGCAAGAATGTCTTGTTTGAGAACAGAGTGCTGGCCTGGGCAAAAACAGTTAGATAGAAGGAACTACAACAAGACTGTAAAAGTGGCTACTGTAAAAAAAATAAAGCCAAGCCAAATAAAATATATCTAGGTTAAAGTGCACAGCGGCAGGCCTAGTATGCTAACATAACGTGCAAGGAGCTATAACTAAAATTGCTACACAACACCCTCCACTTGAAGTTTGAATGTGGTTCAAAGCCTAAATATACATGAAAGCTACTAAAACTCAACCTAAGATATATATGTAAAAAATATCAATAATGACAAGTTAAAAGGACACATGAGCGTATAAAAGTACAATTTAAAACTGTTAACATGTGGCATAAAAAGGACCGTGTTTCGGTGCCTCTGGTGCTCTTTCGAACATACACTGGAAGTTTGTCTTTCTGCACAGCGCTTGCTTTTATTAGACGCTGATCTGTTGATGTTCTCGTTGAGGGCTCATTACCAGAAATGCGCGTTGAGGATGCATTTGCTACGAGAAGCTACTTATGAGTTGCCCTTCCTGGAGGATGTGGCTCTTAACTCATGATTGGGCATACCATGGAATGCCACCTTGGCTGAGGCTCAGGCTATGGAACACGACTGCTCCTTGGTCCTCCTCCGCGATGCCTTTTCAACTTTAACACCTGCCGAAGGGGAAGATTTCCTGTCCTCCATTGTCCCAGACTCAATTGGAAATTCTAAAAATAACTGACTCTTGAAATTCTGTCCTTTTTAGGCCTCATGTTAACAGTTTTAAATTGTCCTTTGGTATGCTCATGTGCCCTTTTAACTTGTCATTCTTTATATTTTTACATATATATCTTAGGTTGAGTTTTTGTAGCTTTTATGTATAACCACTGCTGATCAGTGCTTAAGTGTAAGTGTTCCCTGTATACATTATTCTTGTATATTGGATTATCCATGATTGGCATGTTTGATTTACTAGTAAGTCACTAGTAAAATGCACTAGAAGTGCCCAGGGCCTGTAAATCAAATACTACTAGTGGGCCTGCAGCACTAGTTGTGCCACCCGCATTAATAGCCCTGCAAACATGGCTGAGACCTACCACTGCAGTGTCTGTGTGTGCAGTTTTAAACTGCCAATTCGACTTGGCAAGTGTACCCACTTGCCAGCCCTAAAAGGTCCCTTTTTATATATGTAAGGCACCCCTAAGGTAGGTCTTAGGTAGCCCTAGGGGCAAAGTGTAGTGTATGTTAAAGTGGGACATATACATGTGTTTTACATGTCCTGACAGTGAAATTTGTTTTTCACTGTTGCAAGGCCTATCTCTTTCGTAGGTTAACATAGGGGCTGCCTTTAAATATCCTTAAAGCGCAGATACCTTTTGGGAGCAGATAGAAATGTGGAGTTTGGGGTCTCTGAACTCACAATTTAAAAATACACCTTTTAGTGAAGTTGGTTTGTGGATTGTGTGTTTGAATATGTAACTTTTAGAAAGTAGGCATTTTCTTGCATAAACCACTCTGTGACTTTGTCTGTTTGTGGATTCCCTTTCTGGTTTAGTTGGACAGTTGGGCTGTTTGCACCTCTTCGCTAGACAGTGACACAAAGGGAGCCAAGGTGTAGCCTACATATCCTGATGGGCCATCTGGGCTGATGGATGGGAAGGAGTGGTCACTTACACCTAAAAAGTCTGTGACTGCCCTCACAGAATGCAGGCTCCAACCCCCTGGTGTGATCCTGGGGCCTGGCTTGGTCAAAGCTGGATCTTGAAAACAACAGAGACGTCTCTTTGAAGTAGGCCTACTTCAAAGGCAGAAAGGGGTATAAGAAGAGAACCTAAAACCCCTTAAAATCAGATTAATTCTAGAACCAAGAGGAACTTCTGCCCAGGAGAAGAGCTGGAGAAGGAGTACTGTCCCTTTGCCTGTGACTATGCTTTGCTGAATGAGCCTGCAGTAGCTGCTTCTGCCTGGGAGAAGACAAAGACTGATTTGTGTGTGACTTCCCACTGGTGAAGAGTCTCCAAGGGCTTAAGCTGACCTTGCCCCCTGTTATTGAAGTCTCAGGGACAACAAATACTTCTGTCTGCCAGCACTTGGGCTTTCTGCTGAGAGTCCTACCTGCCAAGTCATGCCCTAACCTGTCTCAGGGCCCTTGAACGGTGCAGCTGGTGAAAAAGGACAGAAATCCATGCAAAGACCGTTGCGCAAGGAAACTTTAGATGCATGACCCACCTCGTGGCTGATAAACAGCGCACCGCCAGCCTCACGGCTAAAATCGACACTCCGCCTGCATCGCGGCTTGGAGATCGATGCAACATAGATGTAAAAATGATGCACAACACTCACAGCGGCTGCTGTTAACGATGCAAACCTCCATACAGCGCAGTTTCTTGACACCATCTGACCGGATTTCAACACAACATCGCTGGATGTGGAAAATCAATGCGAAGCCTGCCCGGACCCACGGTGCCCATCCGGGACGGATGCATTGCCCTCTTGCGGGAGAGAAGGAACAACGCATGCCAACCTGACTGGAGGAGGAACAACGCACGATCTCGCTTGCAAGTGAGAAATCGACGCATCGGAGGCCACTGATGCACACTCGCCCGTGCGGCTTTATTTTGACACTACCCAGGTACTTTTGTGCAATAACAGTGTTCTCACTGTTTTTTAAGGATTAAGGCCAATATTTATACTTTTTTAGCACAGCATTTGCGTCATTTTTTGATGTAAAAGCAGCGCAAACTTCCAAAATACAATTGACAATGCAAATGTGGCACTAAAAAAGTATAAATATGGGCCTAAGACTCTTATTCGTTTTAAAATTCATAACTTGACTTGTATATGTCAGACTTTTGTCATTTTGGTCTTGTTTTGTTTAGGTGAATATTACCTATTTTTCTAAACCTGTGTTGTGTCATTTTGTAGTGTTTAAACTGGGTTACTGTGTGTGTTGGTACAAATACTTTACACATTGCTTCTGAAGTTAAGCCTGCCTGCTTATGTAAAGCTACCAAGGGGGTGAGCAGGGGTTAACCAAGGGTGATTCTCCTTTGCCCTGACTAGAGTGAGGGTCCTTGCTTGGACAGGGGGTAACCTGACTGCCAACCAAAGACCCCATTTGTAACAGACCTCTAAATACTCTATGGGTAGGATGATACAGCAGCTTACATCCATATAACTGGCTGGGTGTTCACACATGTGGCATTGTCATTTTAACATCTTCACATGCGGTCATAGATATGTCTTGGCACAGGTGATCTCAACATACACATAGCAAACCATGATGGCAGATCTTCATCTAATAGGCAATGTGGGTATTGCGTATTCCCACTAGTCTACATACATGTAGCACATACTACATTGTCACAGCTGCTACAGTGTGACTGCAAACACCATAGAACGAGATCCAAATACAAAGATAAAGTCAGAACTTATCCCCTTGTGGCTGCTGTGCTGCCCTCAAACACCTATCCAACTCAGGGTAGGCCATTGCAAAAATGCAGGACATTATGGGGGTCAGGGTTTGACAGGCACCCCTCTCTTGTTGGGAGGACATCCTCAGCTGGGCATCAGCAGTCTTCCGGGCCCAGCATCTAAGGTCCTCCCACACCTTTTGACAATGGATTCTCCACCAGCTGTGACCCCCAGGGTCCTCACTTGCGTGGCAATGGCACTCCAGATCCCATTCTTCTGATAGGTGTTCACCTGCATGGATGACATAGACAAAAGGAGAAAGGCATGTACACATGCATCATACCAATAAGAATCGTCACTACACATCAGTCACAGCAAGTAGGCACACATACCCATCCTGCTCACATGCCTTCACAATATGCCATCTGCTTGCATCTACACCCTCACAAGTTCAGATGCCTTACTCAACATCACACACAACACGTATTACACATGGCTGGGGCATTTGACTCAACTGCTCCTCTGGTGCCCCATTTAGCTGTTGATACAGGGGGTCCAGCTCTTCTGGCGTGAAAGCAGGGGCCCTATCACTTGCAGGACTTGGCACAATGGCTCCCAGAGGCAGTACACAGTAGCTCTTGTCATGGTGGTCTTGCTGGCAACAGTGTCAGGAGTCAAGTGAGAAAAACTGCATAAAATGGTGGTCAAAGCCGCCACGTACAGGACCGTCACCGCCAGCGGTCATGTCCATTGGCTCCAGTCCACAAAAAGCAGTAATGTTAACCAATGACAAGTTGCACGGTGGTTGCAATAGCTTACTGTCATGGCAACTTCGACTGGCGGACTTAGGTCACTTGCAACTGTTCTCTACAGTAGGTCAGGTGCCTGCCATTTTAGACACATGTAATCAATGGATTTTATTAATTATCTGTCTCAGTCACTCACTCCCCCAAAAATCAGTGGAACCGTATGTTGTGCCATCATGGTTGTGCACCATATTGTGACAGTCTTTACACAATGACTTGTTAAGGCAGTATATATGTTGAGAACAATGTTATGCTACTCTGAGGTACATAGGCCATGGCTGGATATTGGTAAATTCCAAAACATTTTGTGATTATTACAGGACAGCTAAGTCACCCACACATGTACAATTACATATGTGTCATATGTACAATCGAATTTACATGTTAGCCAATGTGCAGCTATGAGGGTGAATTAGGTGCATATCTATGGTATGTATTGTATATGTCAGCAGTGTTATACATCCTCAACAGATGTTAGGTGTCAGATAATATACAATGTGTGGATGATGTGTGCATACTGCATAACTCATTGTACATTCTCTCCTTCCTCCATAGTTATCCTGCCATGAGAAGAGTGAGACAACCACTAGTGTACCGCCCACTAGTAGACCTGGCAACCATGGAGGACAGGCATATCATCCAGACATATTGTCTGAATTGTCATAACATTATGGATCTATGTACACAAATGGAACAACATCTGATGCCAGCAATTCGCAATCCCTATTACATACTTCCCATCATTGAAGTATTGTCAGCGCTACACTTCCTGACCACAGGGTCATTTTAGAATACTGTCAACTTAACAGCAAGAACGTCTCAGCCCATGTTTATTCTGGTGTTGAAGGATGTACTGTGTGCATTGTTCATAAACATCGACAGCTACATCATGTCCCCCCAAAGAGCGGATTTGGCGTATGTGAAGGCAGATTTTTATGACATGGGACACGTTCCTCATGTGGTAGGAGTCATTGATGGCATCCATGTAGCCCTGGTCCCTCCCAGTGCCAATGAGCAGGTGTATAGGAACAGGAAGAAATACCACTCAATCAACGTACAGGTGGTGTGTCTGGCAGACCAGTACATCTCACAAGTCACATCCAAGTTTCTTGGATCAGTGCATGATTCCTACATAATGCAGAACAGCAATGTCCCACATTTGATGGCACAACTACAAACAGAGAGGACCTGGCTGCTTGGTCAGTATGCATTGCAGTGTGTCTTACTGTGATATGTCACCTGTCATCACAATATAGCCAGTCTCAGCACCTATTTATGAATTGTTCTACCATTGTGTTCGCAGGTGACTCTGGCTATCCAAACCTTCCTTGGCTGTAGACACCAGTGAGGTACCCATCCACACCAGGGGAACTCCGTTTCAATGAGGCACTGGGGAAGACAAAGCGTGTAACGGTGTGAGCATTTGGGCTCCTGGACGCAAGATTCAGGTGCCTGGACCTATCCGGAGGTACCCTCTTCTACTCGCCCCACAAGGTATGCCAAATAATCATTGCCTGCTACATGCTCCACAATCTAGCTCTGAGACGTCAGTTACTATTGATAGCAAATTATGGTGAGGCAGCTGGACCAGCGGCTGGAAATTCTGATATGGCAAGTGATGAAGAGCGAGAGGAAGGAGCAGCTGACTCTGGGACAGAACTCATCATACAATACATCCACTGACATACAGGTAAGTGAAGCAGACCTTTACAAGTGCTGAATGTGCACATTTTGATATGGATGGCTGCCATTACACCTCCTTGCTTGAATCATCATTGAGGGGTGTAATGAGCTCCAGTGCCTATGTGGGAGTTGTGGAAGTAGGCTGATAGATCGTAAGGTGTACAGTAATAGAGAGTCAGCTCAAACATATAGTGCTACATCTGATCCTAACATACACTTCTGTAATGGATTAATCAGTATTGAGATGTGTTTTTTGCATTCTCCTATCCTCTTTTTCTTCCACTCACTGAAAATGTGTGTTTGGCTTGAGGTATTCATTGTCAGTAGCCAATGGTAATAGATGACAGACTTGAGAGGTGTACATGACAGATAGCTGGTAAAATGTATTTAGTTTCAATGGGATGGAAACTTGTTGGTACTCCCTTCATACAAGTGGGATTGTGACTGCTTAGTCCTTTCCTATTAACAGTGGGGTTGGGGGATGTGAAATGGTGTATTACATGTCAGTTGAAGTTTGTGGCCCATGTGTGAAGATAGAATCATGGCCTCTGGCTATACAGCGAGTGGAAAACTTTGTGATGACCATAGGGCCTAGCTGTGTTGGTATTCTAACGTTGCTGTCCAAGGTGGAGATAACTGTATATTGACAAAGGTGATTAAAAATCCTACAGGTATAGGCCCTATTGTTAAAGTACTGGGTCCTCAGTGATATCATATGTGTGTTCCATGGGATGTGGGATCATGTAGCTATGGTATGTGTATGTTAAGAGTCTGTTCCTGGTGATAAATAGGTCCAATCTGGGTGTCCCTGCTTTGCCGCTGGGTTATCATGGGCATGACTTCTGTTAGCTGTAGTTGTGCATTGTGTGCCACCATGCCTTGCATCCTGTTAGTACTCTCTGTCATGCTCTATTTGCAGGTTGGAATACTGACTATACTATTGTGTTGGCCTGGATTGCAACCTCTCTGACATCTGTCCTGTGACATTTCTGTTGTTATGTGTTTCATGCTGAGGAAGCCTCTGTCTGAAGACTGTTACACTGGCTGTTTGTTGCAGAGGGGAATGACCTCACCACAGTTGGCAAGCGTGGCCATTGTTGATGTTTTATAAAATACACATATATAGCAACTGTGTTCAATTGTGATTTATTGTGCATATCAGGATACTAAAGGTCAAAATCAAAGCGATTAAATGAAAAATGGTGATGAGTTAGGTCATGGTAGATGGATTCATCAGAGTAGCAGCTACACCAGTTGATTACACAGGTCCAGTGTACTTGTACCATGGCTAAATGGAGCCATGTTTCAGAACGGGTCGACAGGGTGTCTCAGTGGCACACAAGAGTGACATTTCAGGAGAGGTTCACTTCTTGGCAGTGGGTTTGGTCTTGGCATCTGCTTCAGCCAGAAATCTGGGTGGACATCCGCATTTGCGGGGTGTTCCGCAGCTACAGAGGGAGGGGTGTCCGAGGCAAATAGTTCCCTTGGCAGGGCCTCCATTCCACTAGCTACAACAGATGTAGATAGGGCAGATGTTACATTGCTAGCTGAAGGGGCCTGATGGTGTGATGAGGAACCAATGAGGGTGATATTGATGTCCCTCAGCACCACTGCAATGGTAGCCATGGTGACACTATGTGCCTGCTACTGCTGTATGACTTCCTGGTGGTATTCCCTGTACAGCCTTTGATTCTCCCCCAACATGGTGATCATTTGACCCATCCTGTTCTGAGAACTTTGGTATGCTCCCAGGACTTGGGAGATGGTTTTAGGGTCAGTGGAGTCCATTTGAGGCCCCATTCTCTGGCCCATAGCACCCCTTCCACGCACCCTACACCCAGGTGCCTGTGCCCATGGCATGGTGTGCCCACTCCCAGTGGTAGCAGGGCATTCATTGTCAGGGATGTCAAGTTTGACTCGGGTCTCTGTACTGTGGGGCACACAATAGATTGAACCCGCCTTAGGACAAAGGTTGGAGGAGCGAATGGTTGCTTGTGATGTGGTTGCATCAGGGGGGAGATTTTGATGTGGGCAGAGTGAGGCAGGGAGTCATTGACTGACCAGGTGTCCCAGATGGGCCAGGTTGTCCGTCATTATCCAGACCTCCAGGCGTGTTGTCCTCACTGGGGCCTTTGTCCTGAGGGGGCCTGGTAGTCTTAGGTATCCTCTCCTTAATGGTCGCAATGGCTGGGTTACCTGTGGAGGGAGGGAGACACAGAGTCCAGGTTGGAATATGTGTTTGATTACCTCTTTAGGAGCTGCAGACAATCAATCAATCAATCAATCAAGGATTTATAAAGCGCACTACTCACCCGTTAGGGTCTCAAGGCGCTGGAGGGGGGGCTACTGGTCGAAGAGCCAAGTCTTGAGGCGTTTCCTGAATGTCAGGAGGTTCTGGGTCTGGTGAAGGTGGAGCGGGATGGAGTTCCAGGCTCTGGTGGCTAGGTGCGAGAAGGATCTTCCTCCGGCGGTGGTGCAGCGGATACGGGAGACGGAGGCGAGGGCGAGGCTGGTGGAGCGAAGATTGCGGGTGGGCGTGTGGAAGGTGAGTCTGTTGTTGAGGTAGGCTGGGCCTGTGTTGTGGAGGGCTTTGTGTGCATGGATGGGGAGTTTGAAGGTGATCCTCTTTGGTACTGGTAACCAGTGTAGGTCTCTGAGGTGGGGGATATGCGGTTGTGGTGTGGAACGTCAGAAATGAGGAGGTTAGATGCGTTCTGGATTCTTTGCTGCTTGGTTTGGAGTTTGGTTGTTGTTCCTGCATATAGGGCATTTCCATAGTCCAATCGGCTGCTGACCAAGGCGTGGGTGACAGTTTTCCTGGTTTCAACGGGAATCCATTTGAAGATTTTACGGAGCATGCATAGAGTGTTGTAGCAGGAAGAGGAGATGGCGTTGACCTGCTGAGTCATGCTGAGTGTGGAGTCCAAGATGAATCCCAGGTTGCGTGCGTGGGTGGTGGGTGAGGGTGCGGATCCTAGGGAGGTGGGCCACCAGGAGTCGTTCCATGCTGAGGGGTTGGTGCCAAAGATGAGAATTTCTGTCTTGTCTGTGTTCAACTTGAGGCAGCTTGATTCCATCCAGCTGGCGATGGCGAGAAGAGCGCTGTGGAGGTTGTTCTTTGCCGTTGTAGGGTCTTTTGTGAGGGATAGGATGAGCTGCGTATCATCTGCGTAGGAAACTATGTTGATGTGGTGGGTTCATGTGATGTTGGCGAGTGGGGCCATGTAGACGTTGAGGAGCGTGGGGCTCAGCGATGATCCTTGGGGGACACCACAGATGAGTCTGGAGGCTTCTGACCAGAACGGTGGAAGGTGGACTCTCTGGGTTCTGCCTGAGAGAAATGACGAGATCCAATCGAGTGCCTTGTCGTGGGTTACAGCGTTGTGGAGGCGTGTGCGGGGAGTGTGACGACATACCGTGTCAAAGGCTGCGGAGAGGTCCAGAAGGATGAGTGCTGCCGTTTCTCCTTCGTTGAGCATGGGCCTGATGTCGTCTGTGGCAGCAATGAGTGCGGCCTCAGTGCTGTGGTTTTTGCAGAATCCAGACTGGGAGGTGTCGAGTGCCTTACTGTCTTCCAGGAACCGGGATAATTGGTTGTTGACGATTGTTTTCGATGACCTTGGCTGGGAAAGGGAGGAGAGAGATCGGCCGGTAGTTCTTGGGGTCGTCTGGGTCAGCCTTAGGCTTTTTCAGCTGGGCTTTGACTTCTGCGTGCTTCCATCTTTCTGGGAAGGTGGCTGACTCGAAGGAGCTGTTTATGGTGTTGCAGAGGTGGGGGGCGATGACAATGTTGGCTTTATTGAAGAAATGGTGTGGGCAGGGGTCCGAAGGTGATCCGGAGTGGATGGAGGCCATGGTGTTGGTGGTGTCTTCTATGCTGGTGGGGATCCAGGTGTGGAGGAGGTGGGTGTTGCATGGGGCATTGGGTTCGTGGGTGTTTGTAATCAGCTGGTGGGTCTGGGGGTTAAAGCTGTAGTGGATTTCTTCTATCTTTCGACGGAAATGAGTTGCGAGTGAGTTGCAGAGCTCCTGCAATGGTGGGGGTTTGTTGGAGCAGGTCCTGGGAGTGGAGAGTTCTTTGATGATGTCGAAGAGCTCCTTACTGTTGTGGGAGTTGGTGTCGATGCGGTTTTTAAAGTGAGTCGTTTTGGTGGTGCGGATCAGTTGGTGATGTTTGCATATGGCATCCTTGAAAGCAATGTGGTTGAAGTTGGTAGGATTGGTGTGCCAGGTTTTTTCCAGTCTGTGGCATAGTTGTTTGGATTCTTGTAGTTCTGGGGTGAACCAGCTGGCCTTGAATCTGAGGGATGTGTTTGGGGGTTTATTGAGCGGTGCAAGGGTGTTGGTGCAGTCTTCTATCCAGCGATGCAGGTTGGTGGTGGCTGTGTTTGGGTCCAGGGTCCCAGTGGGTGGGGCCCGGGCGAGGGTGGAGATCAGTTGATCCGTTAATATTTTGCTCCAGTTGCATTGGGGGGTTGTGTGCGGTGGTGGGTGACTGGTTTCTGGTAGGAGAAGTGGATGCAGCGGTGGTCTGTCCAGCAGAGTTCGGTGGTGTGGCTGAAGGAGACGTGGTTGCTGGCTGAGAAGATGGGATCGAGTGTGTGGCCTGTGGAGTGGGTGGGTGAGGTGACGAGTTGCTTGAGGCCGAGGTTGGCGAGGTTGCCGGTTAGGTTGGTGAAGTTGATATCGTTGTTATTTTCAAGGTGGAAGGTTACGTCGCTTAGGAGGATGTAAGTAAGGTAGTTGAGGTGAGGGCTTGGGAGCTGATGGCGTCAGCGATGTCGTCGCAGAACTGCAGTCTGGGGCCTGGGGGTCTGTAGACCAGTGTTCCTCTGAGGGTGTTGTTGGCGTTGATGTGGATTTTGAAATGGAGGTGCTCGGCTGATTTGATGGTGTCGTGAGAGTTAGTGGATACTCTTAAGGTGTTTTTGTGGACTATGGCGATTCTTCCTCCTGGTCTGTTGCTGCGGTCTCTTCTGGTGATCTTGTAGTTTTCTGGTATGGCTATGGCTAGGTCTGGTCCCAAGGCCGAATTCATCCAAGTTTCAGTGAGGAATGCGACATGGGGCGAGTATGTGGTCAGTAGGTCCCAGAGTTCAATTGCATGTTTGTGGACGGAGAGGGTGTTGAGCAGGATGCATCTTAGGCGACTGTCAGTGGCTTTGCGTTGGAGTTTGGAGGTTAGGTTGCAGGTGAAGTTGCAGGCTATGCAGGAGAAGGGTCCTTTGGTGCGAGTCGGTGTGGACTGAAAGCAGATAGAGGAGCGTCCTGAATTGAGGGCGTGGAATTCGTCGGCTGTGTAATGGAGAATGGTGGCGCAGGGGCTGTGTTGGCCAGAGGGTCTGGCACTGGGCACGGTCTTGGCGCGGACGGGCACAGACGGGCTTGCTTCGGCGCGCCCATTGCGCGCGTCTGCGCTGCTGCCGGCATAAGAAGGGAGGGGGGAGGGCATGGCATCTGGGAGGAGGGAGGGATTCTCCAATGGGAGATCGGAGGGGCGGGGCAGCAGGAGAAAGTGCGGCGGGAAGGACAAGCAATGGAGGGAGGGGGCGGAGCCACTGGGATGGAGTGGCGAGCTCCGGGGGAGAGCAAGGAAGGATCCAAGGAAAGTTCCTCAAGAGGCTGGGTGGCTGGCGCAGTGGCGAAGGAGGAAGCGACCTGCCTGCAGGAATGCAGGGTCAGAGGTCACTTCTAGCCTCGCGCTGCTGCCGGCATAAGGGGGGAGGGCGTGGCAGCTGGGAGGAGGGAGGGATCCTCCAATAGGAGATCGGAGGGGTGGGGCAGCAGGAGAAAGAGCGGCGGGAAGGACAAGCAACAGAGGGAGGGGGGCAGGGCCGGCGTGGCAAGATCCAGGGGAGCGCAAGGAAGGATCCAAGGAAAGGATCCAAGGAAAGTTCCTCAAGAGGCTGGGTGGCTGGCGCAGTGGCGTAGGAGGAAGCGACCTGCCTGCAGGAATGCATGGTCAGAGGTCACTTCTAGCCTCACGCTGCTGCCGGCATAAGAGGGGAGGGGGGTGGGCGTGGCAGCTGGGAGGAGTGAGGCATTCTCCAATGGGAGATCGGAGGGACAGGGCAGCAGGAGAAAGAGCGGCGGGAAGGACAAGCAACAGAGGGAGGGGGCAGGGCCACGGGGACGGAGCACCGAGATCCGGGGAGAGCAAGGAAGGATCCAAGGAAAGGATCCAAGGAAAGTTCCTCAAGAGGCTGGGTGGCAGCGCAGTGGCGAGGGAGGAAGCGACCTGCCTGCAAGAATGAAAGGTCAGAGGTCTCTTCGAGCCTCGCGCTGCTGCCGGCATAAGAGGGGAGGGCGTGGCAGCTGGGAGTAGGGAGGGATTCTCCAATGGGAGATCGGAGGGGCAGCAGGAGAAAGAGCGTCCGGAAGGACAATCAACGGAGGGAGAGGGGCAGGGTCATGGGGATGGAGCGCCCAGATCCGGGGGAGAGCAAAGAAGGATCCAAGGAAAGGATCCAAGGAAAGTTCCTCAAGAGGCTGGGTGGCTGGCGCAGTGGCGAAGGAGGAAGCGACCTGCCTGCAGGAATGCAGGGTCAGAGGTCACTACTAGCCTTGCGCTGCTGCCGGCCTAAGAGGGGAGGGGGTAGGGTGTTGCAGCTGGGAGGAGGGAGAGATTCTCCAATAGGAGATCGGAGGGGCGGGCAGCATGAAAAGAGCGGCGGGAAGGACAAGCAACGGAGGGAGGGGGGCTAGGCCACAGGGACGGAGTGACGTGATCCGGGGGAGAGCAAAGAAGGATCCAAGGAAAGGATCCAAGGAAAGTTCCTCAAGAGGCTGGGTGGCTGGCGCAGTGGCAAAGGATGAAGCGACCTGCCTGCAGGAATGCATGGTCAGAGGTCGCTTCTAGCCTTGCTCTGCTTCCGGCATAAGAGGGGAGGGTGGAGGGCGTGGCAGCTGGAAGGAGGGAGGGATTCTCCAATGGGAGATCGGAGGGGCGGGCAGCAGGAGAAAGAGCGGTGGGAAGGACAAGCAACGGAGGGAGGGGGCGGGGCTGGAGCAGCAAGATCCGGGGGAGAGCAAGGAAGGATCAAAGGAAAGTATCCAAGGAAAGTTCCTCTAGAGGCTAGGTGGCTGGTGCAGTGGCGAAGGAGGAAGCGACCTGCCTGCAGGAATGCAGGGTCAGAGACAGTGGCTTTACTTGATTTCCTGCAATGACATTGACAGATGCTACACAGCATACCTTTGTTGTACATACTACTCTGTGACTTGATTGCCATACCCCACGTTGGGAGCTGTCATATAAGTTTGGTACAGATTGCACTGCAGATGGGTTCTTATTTGTTGGATAAGTGACATGACTGTTCACCTCTGTTACCTACTGAAAAGTGAGGCTTGGTAGATGTCACAAATTGAAGCTGCACAATGCACGTGTGTCCTAGTAGGAACACAGTATGTGACTATGCAAGGGTACTAGTCCTGTATCTAGATGTTATGCATGCGCATAGACTCAGCCATCTTACTTTCCAACCCAGGTCCGTCTATTTCTGGCTTTAGATATTTGTTCTGTGGCCATTAGGAATGGTCACTCAGTTGTAGCTGTATGTTGTTTTGTATGCTATTGTGAGTGTCCCATTGCATTGCTGTCATTGGCATGTACTGGTCACCACTAGGACAATCTAGATCGTGTAGCTACTAGTTTAGTTGGTCATGCATGAAATGTGATGTGTTGTGCACATTCCAGGTTTTCAAATGTAAGGGTTAGCCCACCAGAACAGATGTACAGTGACACAAAGCCCTGCAAAGTCTTGCTGCACAGCTCCCCAGGAATGACACAAAGCAGCACTAAGCCCAGCAAAACCTCGCTGTACCATTTTTCGGGATCAACACAACATTAAGTCCACAAAGCCTCACCACACACCTTCTCAGAACTGATGCAGGACGTCACAAAGCAGCGCAAAGCAACACCGTGCAAACTGAACACCAGGGTTTAAGGTACTATGTTCAGCGGGCCCAAGTGGCTTCCTGAGTTATTGTACAAATACTAGCAAAGTACTTCCAAAATAAAGTCCAAAGAATAAAAAAGGGCTCAGAAGAAGGTATTCTCCATGAGGGATTGAAGTTCTTATAGCTGGGCCTCGAGGCGTCCCATCTAATGGCCCGAGTGCGTATTCTTGTTGTGCTAAATTAATGGAGGCATGCTAGCTAGAGCATCAGGTACTGCTTTGCTACTCTCTGCAGTCTACAGCTAGGGCAGCTTCAATGGACTCTGATGTCCGTGCTCTTCTCCAAATGCCTTTTAATTCTAGCCTGACTCCAAAAAGGCAAATGAATAACATACGTCACACATGTCATGTATAACATGCTGATAATGGATATCCTGTCTGACATAAGTAGACGGTGCAGTACAGGGAAGGAATAGGATCTATATATTTTATTGACATGTTTGTCACAGAATATTCCATCCTCAAAACACAAACTCCTAGGCACTTAATCCCACTTTACTACCTAGCCTTACCCTCAAACACAAATGATTTCAAACAAATACATTCACTTGGCAGTAAGGAAAGGAAGTGTAACTTACTATACTGCAAGATAAGATAGAAGGATTGGGGCGGATAGGTAGAGGTTTGGCTATAAATAGTGTGGTGTCACTGATCATCATAATGTGCTGAAGCTTTGGCTTAGTCAGTCACTGTAGTTGACAAATGTCAAAACTGAAACAATTGAACAGGTATAAATCCATTATGGAAGCCATTAAATATATGAACCTTTTGGCTAGAAAAATTTGGCACATGCCAAGAATGGATTTTTAAATTTTTAATAGGTTGTGACAGAATTTAGGTGGCCCCCGCACTGGTGATCTGTGTGTCTAGGAAAAACATTGCACATTTTAGATGGCAGATACGCCAACCTTTTTTATTTATACAACCGCAATACAACACTACAATTCAGATAGCAGTATCTTCTCTCCTATTGAAAATATCACTTTTAAAATTATTTGGGTTGAAAATGTTAGAAAAGCCAGGTAGTCAAGCCAGCCAAAATCCTTTTGTAAGGGAGAGGCAGAGCTATGATGACTGTGAGTCATCTGAAGAGCTATGAAGGGATTGAATAAATTGTTAATTGGAGGACATGTGGTTTTAATTGGCAAATGCAGTAAACTGTCCTCATACTACTTACCTGACATACTGCACTGCCACTGAAACTGCTGCTGTACTATGTAATACATACAACTCAACGTTGGGTGGTCACCATGGCCCCTATTTCGTTTTACTTTTTGAGCATGAGCAAGAAAATTAAAGCCTTCTCAGCAAACATGTGTAAAATAGGTTTCTTGAGTTTGCAATCTTCACAGCAGAGTACCTAAAATCTATTCTCTTGGTCTTACAGAACCAGGCCACAGGACATATAAGGTAGAGGAGAGGGAAAACTTAATAGCAAAGCATAAGAAAGCTACATATCAGTAGTGACAGGAAGAAGTCGGCTACAGAATCATGAAATATATGAAAAAGGATAATGCAGATAGAACAAGAATTAACAAACATTAAATAGAACAAAGAGGAGTTGAAAAAAGCAGTCACAGTATAAGAAAAACAAGGAACAATTTTTCTAAATGGGAAGAGGTAACAGTTAGAGAAATAATATTTTCAGGAGACCTTACTGGGGCCAGCAGATCAGTCAGTTGCAGTGCTGGTGGTAGCGATCATACTTCACCCATCATGGCACTGGTGGTGGCAGCCTCAGCCTGACCCTCCTATACCCTCTTCCTGCCCTAGGATTCTGATGTAAGACACAAAGAGAGCAAATATAGATTAGAGGTATAGTTAATCTCCCTAAAAATATTTTGACAGGCAAAGGCAATGCAGTAACATATTGACTTTGTACTTTTCTAAATCAGATTGCCTATATTACTAGTATTGAGTTGATTTATTCTTAATTTGCTAAACCTAAACCCTATTCCAAACTACATTTGGAACTACTAATACATTGCAACGAATGATCTTTGCTTCTCAATTTCCTTTGATGAGCCAACTCAGTTTTCCTTTTAAATGCAGAGATGCGTACTACACAACACTGGGAGATTGCTTGGGACTATACGTGCTACATATAAAGCACGACACAGAGACGGCTAACTCACTGATATTACTACTCCACTGTGTTAGTGACAAGACTGAGGAGCCTGCATGACTTCTTGAATGATCAACCCATGTGAGCACTGACGAGTACAATTAGGTAGCACTGAGCACCTGGATTGCTGAAATTGTATTACATAATATTTGCAACTTTATGTAACCTTAACTTACCTTTGAGTGTGAGCAGAACACTATTTGAAAAAAGAAATTGTATTGTAGGACACAAAAAATAAATATTTACTCACTGAGTTCCACAACCTGGACACCCAGTGGGGCCAGCAGGTCCTGCTCCTGGTCAAGGGTGTCAGCCCAGCGATGCGTAAACTGCTCCTGAGTGTGCCTCACTCCAGTTCTCTTCTGCATGCACTGGCACACTCTCTCCCACAGCAGCTGACACTCCGGCAGGTTGTACCTACTCCTGGGCCTCCTGTCGGCTGTCAGCATGGATGGGAGACTGCACAAAAAGACGAGTGTTGGTGACCACGAAGTATGTGGTTAGAAGCCATACTGGTGCCGCCTTGCTAATGCACTGCCATGGTGCTGGATGGGAAAATAAAAAAGAAATAGGAAAAAGGAAGAAATATGAAAGAAAGATGAAGGGTAGTAAAGGGCAAACCAAAACAAGTACAAAAGTCAAAGAAAAATAAAAAAAGACATAAAATACATAAAATACACAAACACAAGTGCACACACCAATATAATAAAAGTAAAAGAGGGATGGATGAGTGGGATTGGGGACAACTGAAAAGATTTAGGGTGGATTAATAAAATAGGCCCAGCATTACAACAGGTAGAATTAAATGAGTGTCTGTGCATTTGAACGTGTGGTGTTGCTCACACTCGCTTTGCAGAGCGAAATGCACTATTGACACCAATCAGCGCAAATGGGCATCTAAGAAAAATTCTGCCCTCTTGTGGAGTGAGGCAGATTTTTTTAAGCACTGTTGAATTCTGAGTAGCAGAACTCTGCGAGTTCCACCCAGGCCTAAATAAAACTCATCATGTCAAAATAAGTAAGTCATACAAGCACTGATTACAAAGATACTGACTACATTGAAAACAAATGGATATTCACTACCTTTCATTATCAACAGTGGTTCATTGCTAAATATAATGCCTGAAGAGGAGTACAATGAACTGTCTCATTACCCCACATTACGCCATCAAGGACAAAAGTGTACACTTGGGCTGCATTGATGCCCATGAAGAGCAGAGGTTCGTTTATAGCAGAAGTGAAACATAAGAAAACAAAAGTATATGCACCGATCCGTGTGCTTCGAGTTACAGCGGCAAGTGCCTTCTTTCTGATTTACAACACAGCTCCTGACATGGGACTGATTTTGGTGAACTAGAACATAAATGCTCCCCATGTAATAATAAGTCAATTCTCTTCATTGTTTCATTGTGTACGAAAGTAAAGCTGCATATTAATGAGGATGTCCATCCTGTTGTACAGTGACAAAGGTAAGTTGCTTTTCATTTACAAGAAGCCGTTGAAAAAGAAGAACTTGAATCATTACTTCAACACAACATTATTGAACAGTCCACTGGTCCAATGCCATGAGTTTCCCCCATAGTAGTAGTAGTAGTGAGTAAAACAGACCGTGAAGGAGCTGTGTGTATATGCATTGACATGCACCAGTAGGTTAAAGCAATTGAAGGAGAACAACATTGAGGGCCACACATTGCTGACATGATAACGCAATTGAATGCTTCTGAATTATTTTCTCAACTTGATTTGAATAAAGGCTACCATCAGATAGAACAACATTTCTGCAACTATACTACAACATTTTCTACAAATGTTGGATTGATTAGATACAAGAGACTTAGGCTCATATTTATACTTTTTTAGCCCCGCATTTGTGTCATGTTCTGATGCAAAAACGGTTTGTGCCGCTTTTGCGCCAAAAATACTGCAAATGCGGCGCAAAAAATAAATAAATATGGGCCTTAGTTTTGTTGTGTCCTCAGCTGCAGAATATTTCCAAGGTGTCATACGACGCATCATACAATTCTAGGGATGACATATTAGTTTTTGGAGCTAAACAGAAGAAGCATGATAAAGCCCTCACACAAATAAGTCAGTTACTCAGTGAAGCAGGTTTAGCCTTAAATGCAGACAAGCATGAGTTCAAAAACACAAAATTGAAATTCTTATGGCCATGTCTTTTATGATGGGGGGGTATGCCACATGATCCTGCAAAAGTACAAGTTTTAACAAATGGTGAAGCCCCAAAAGATGTTTCAATGGTGTGTTCTTTTCATGGAATGGCCAGTTAACTTTTCCAGATACATAAAGGCATTTGCACTGTTAGTGCTCCATTACAAGAGTTAACAAAGAAAAATGTTTCTTTGAAATCGGGTCACGAGAATCTGAAAAAAATTCAGAATCAAACACACCATCAAAAATGCTATAGAAATGGCATACTTCATTCCAAAGCACCATAAAGACATTGTGATTTACACTAGCCTGGTCGGAATGGGCGCTAAATACACTTGCACAGCATAGTGGACCCCCAAATGCAAGAAGACATATTGTGGCCTACAATAGTAGAATTCTATCTCACACAGAGAATGTTTGCTCACAGCCTTAGAAGGTAAGTTTGCTGTGGCATTAGCTTGTGAGCATTTATTTGTATTCCTGTATCCCAAAAATTATAAGATAACCATCTTCAGCAATTCAGAAGCCAAAATGCCTCCTCCGGTTGAACAATGATGACTATGACTACAAGAGTACTATCATACAATTGTGAATCAACCAGGAAAGGATCAAAATTTCGCTGACTACTTTTCAACAATGCCTATCCAAGGTCATGGTGCTCCATCTAAAACGACGAGGCCTACATCAATTTCATTGTCAAGTCAAGTGCACCAGCTGCTGTGTTGTTAGCCCAGATTGTCACTGCCACAAGTAATGATATTGACCTACTGAAATTAAAAAATATAGGCCCTCATTATGTCAATGGCGGTAATGACCGCCTACTGCTGCAGCGATGGCCGCCAAAACACTGTCGCCACAGCTACCTACCGTCCGCCATATTATGACCGCAGCTGGAATTCCGCTAGAAGGCTGGCGGAATTCCAGCTACGGTTATGCCGGCAGACAGCGGTGAGGTGGCGCTGCTGCCAGCAGCAGCGTCACACCAGTAGACCACTGCAGACCGTATTATGATCCATGATAAGGCCTGGTGGTGTTCCGCTGGCGGACGCTGCTGCTGGCAGCAGCGCCCTGTCCCGCCTCCTGCCAGAGGACCCCTGCAAGAAGGTAAGTCAGGTGCCCCGACAGGGGAGAGGGATGGGGTGTGTGTGTGTGTGTGTGGATGCATGTTTGTGTGTGCGTGCATGCGGGTGTGTGGCGTGCGGAATGCGGAATGCGTGTGTGCATGAATGGGTGTGAGTGTGCGTGCATGTTGTGTTGTGTGAATGCATGTGTGCTTGTATGTATGTCAGTGTGTGTGGATGTGTGTGTGAATGTATGTCTGCATGCATGGGTGAATGTGGGTATGAGTGTGTGTATGCGTGTGTATGTTGGTGCGTGAATGTGCATGTATGTCAGTGGGGTGGGAGGGGGAGGGTGGGAAAGACCCGTATCAGTGTCAGGGAAGGAATTCCCTGGCACTGATAGTGCCTACCGCAATGGTTTTTGTAGCAGCAAGAAAGCTACGAAAACCATGGCGGTACGCAGGGTCATAATCCCGGTTGGGACAGTGACGGCCGCCTGGCTGGAGACTGAAGTCTCCAGCACAGCGGCTGTTACCACCCTGTCAGATGGAGTGGTACATTGGCGGTATGGCTTGAGCCAAACCGCCAATGTCATATTTTGGTGAGACATACCACCAGCCTGTTGGCAGTACCTTTCTGCAAAATACCGCCTGCCGCCAGGTTTGTATTGAGGGCCATAATTACACATCAGTTTTGCAGTGGTGTAATGAAACTGGAGGCCCCCCTACAGCTCAGGGGCCACCCTGCACCATGGAGAATGGAAGGGGAGGTATTTGTTACACCAGTGCAGTCATGGAGTAAACACATTCAACCTCTCAGTAATGATGGTGAATATAAAAATACAAAATTGTCAAAGAGGAATTGTCCATATTGAGGAAGGAGTTATACTGCAACGATCAAGGATCCTGATTCCTGAGAGTCTATTACAAAAGTACACCATGGTACTGTAACTACAAAGAGAGCTCTTCAAGACCGAGTTTGGTTTCCGTACTTAGATGGTAGAGTTAAAAATGAACTCAAGGCCTGTCACATATGCAATTGCCTGTCAAACAAAGTTACTCAACATACTCTGAACATGTCAGAACTCCGTAAACATGCCTCGGAGATATTAGTCATCTGTTTTTTCATTCACATGATAATGAACGGTGAATAGAGAGGTAGGTGACGGAGCTGATTGACTAAATTAAGAATTCTTTTTTTAATTAAAATTAATTCAATATACAAAATCCTGAGCATAGTGATTATTCTTTTTAGGGTCAGCTCTAATAAATGAGGTGAGAAAAAGCCAATATATGTTTCACCCCTTTCTCGGCATGCAGGCCTCTGACTTTCTCAAGGCTGACCTAGTAACAACACAAAACAACACAATGGAAGCAATATAATTCGAACTCCCCCAACCAAAATGAAAATCAGCATGTAGAATACAAGGAGAGAATTCACACTGAACTCAAACCCAAAGGAGAAACCAATGACAAACAGGGTGAAAATAAAATAAATTAAATCAAAACTACAGCCATTCAAATATAAAACCAGCATTATAGTACCAAAATGGTTAACCATATTATCTGTAATGGAAAAGAATAGAGTGACCAAAGTATAAAAGAAGCATCATATAGACATGTAATATGAAACATAATGATTTCAGAAGCAGTGCAAGGGATATAAACATAGGTCATGACACATGTAACAAAAGTATAAAGCAATGCTATGTGAACACATTTAATTGTTTATACCTAAGAAAAGCAAAAGAAGATTTACATCAAAAGGTAGTTAAAGTTAAACTCAACCAAAGATACATGCAAAGTCCAAGAGTAGTGGGCACAGCATTGATATGACAGAGATCAGCACGGGGTCTGAAAGCAAAGAAAAGAAGAAGAAAATGAAAGAGGAAGAGAGAAAACAGAAGAAGAAATAACATCAATCTTGGCCACACATTGTGACATAAAAGTGGGTAAAGAAGGGGAGGTGCACCTCTAGTTCACTTGGTGATAAAGAAGTGAGCATCACAGGATCACTAATAAAGGTGATGACTAAAGAAGAACGATAGATTATTGGGAGTAATGCAAAATAGTCATGGTGGCTAAGGAAAAGAACTCACAATGTACTAAAATATATACCACTGAGGTAATGGAGATGTAAAAGGTTAAGCAAACCAGTTATATTGTGAAGGGATGGAAGCAAAGACCATACCTGAAATCACCTAGAGGTGGATGCAGCAGGTGGTAAAATTATACATGCAGAAGATGGTGCAAGCCTCTTGCCGGGTATTGCAAAAAACATAAGTCTCAGTATCTCAGTGATGAGCTGTAAACATATTAATAGACCCGAGTGAGATAGATGAGCTGTGAGTGTCACAAATACAGCCCCACAAATATTTAAAGTCCATTAAAACTTGCCCCTAAAAATGTTACCTTAAGCACAGTGTAGAAAAAAGATGCAGAGAGGTAGTGATTATGCAGAGGGGTATCGACCCATATAACAATTATGGTCAAATGTTCTAAACATAAAATAAAAGAACAGAAATATCAACATTTAATAAGTGTGCACATCAAAGGTTTGATACTATAAGCAACAACTTGGATGTCAATACTTAGTATTATTCTCCTAAGTCCTGTGTGGTCCGCTACATCCCTATAGAAGTCCGGAAGGAACATGGGCAACCATGCCCATAAAAGGTGGCCGGAGCTTTCGGCAGGAGACAGACAATGGAAATCTGTACGGCTCATTGGCGGCCCTATGAGTCCTAGGGCAGCTGGCATGTTTACTTGGAAATATGTTCTACCAAAATAATCATTATGATTTACCATTGGTGTAGAGGATTATAAAGTGTTACACCAGTCTCTAATAAGCAAGGTGTTAGATAAACAATACAAACCATAGCCTGAATTTCAAATAAAAAGTGCCACATGGACAAAGCTTATTCCCATATTATGGGTAAGGCCAAGTTGGGCTGCCATATGCATAGAAAGATATGACTAGCATAAAACATAAAACAACATTAAACTCTACCTGGAAATGGGATTCTACATAGCATGTAACTTAAAACACGTGCTGTGCAAATCTGAATTCAGCAATCACAGATTGGTCAAACCCACCTTCCTTGGTAGGCCAACATGTCTCCATGTCTGCCATAATTGCAGCATTTGCAAGTTTGGTCTACACAGAACAGGAACATACATTGAACACTGGTCAAAATATGTAAATTCCTTATTGGGTAGACTGCAATATTAAATTTGCCATATATATTATCTTTTGCCCATGCAACTTACCATACATCAGCAGCAACATCAGACCATTGCATACAAGTATTCAAGAGCATTAGTGCAATATAAACACATTTTCTACAGGGCGCCCATTTAGAGAACATTTTCAAAAATCGCACCCTCAGAACAAGACATTACTTTTGTGGGGATTGAAACCATTAGCAGAAACCTGAATGGTGGAATTGAGAACTAAGGCTCTCATTAGGAACATGGCGGTCTGGACCGCCATATTCCGAACACAGGGGGACCACCACAGGCGGCCCTCTGCCACCACCACGCTACAGCTGCCAGGCAGCCTGACAATGGTGGAGTTCTCTATCTGACAGGGCAGTGCTGCAAGCAGTGCTGCACTCTGGATAAAGAACCCGTGTTCCTCCAGCCTTTCCCTGGCGGGGAAAGGCTGGTGGAAGGGGTGCTCCAGGGCCCCCGTGCACAGCCCCGTTGCGCAGGTCACTGCCCAATTTATGGGCAGTGATATGCACAATGGGTGCTGCTGCACACGCCGCACTGCGGCATTGATGATGGCTCCATGTGGAGCCGTCGGCAATGTCCAGGCCCAGCATTCCACTGGGCCGGCGGGCGGAAACACTGTTTCCGCCAGCACAGTGGAATCTTCATTATTGAGCCACCGGGGGTCTCCAATGGGTTGGGGGTCTGTGTTAGACCGTCAGCATGAACACGGCAGGGAATCCCACCGTGTTCATAATAACCCATTAAATCTTTACAGAAGGGAAAGTTCTAAAAAGTGGTCTGAATAAGGATGCTGAAATGCAGAATTGACTATACAAAGAATGAAGTGGTGATCACAAAATTCAGCCTTATACTCTATGCTGACCAGGTTGTTTAGTGGGCTTATGCCTATTTTTTATATCCTTCTTCTGTAGGGATATGAATGCATTACCTTTATACCCTGTTTACTGTATACACACCCTATGTATATTTTTCATGTGCTTTTCAATTTTCCCTTTCCACGATTGCTATGATTTGAAGATTGGTCCCTTTAGCTTCTTTATATTAGCTTCTCATAAACTTTCATTTACCTGCCCTTTATAGGAATCTGACCTTGTGTGATAGGAACTCGAGATCTTCTATGGGTTCCATTAGTCCCCTTAGTTCTGTCAGAGCTTTTACCTGATATTCACAGGAGAAGAATGTCTGTTCCTAATGCCCCACTCCGAAACCCTCTATCATCCAATATCGCTAGACCAATAGAAGTGCTCTAATGGGAGCAAAAGGGGGGGAATAGGGGAGAGAGAGAAGAGACAGCCTGGTCTTTCTTTGGTTCCTGGATTTGTCTCACTCAAACGGCACAGGGAAGAAATTGTTAGTATTCCTTTTCTTTTTGCTGACATTGTTGACTTAATCTTTCTTTCTTCTTGAGTAATTTTGAAAAGAAAAGTCTTCCTTTTGTCATTTTTGGCAGGAGTTAACAAAAAGTTAACTAAATCCAACAAGCGTGTGCAATGTAATAGGTCTCTCATAAGGAAGAGTTGGAGCTGTTGGCGTTGTAATTGATAATGACAACTTTGCATTTGGGACATTATAAATATTTAGCCATGCAGCACATTAAACCTTTATCAGAAATAAACTGTGTTTGCGCTTTCCTTTATACACTTGGCATTAGACTATAACGGTCTGAACAGCCCCTGCAGAGCACCACTGTAAAAATAGCATTTGGAAGGAACATGGCAATGTAACTATATATTTAGCATCTAGAGGGCATAATCACATAAAAAAGAATGATAAAGAACACAGCAGTGTAGCCATATAATCAGCCCCTTGAGGGCATAGTGTATTACACATTTTCAGGCCTAGCAGGCCTTTTAAATATCATTTAACTGTGGAGTCAGTGTCACAAGGGTGCAGTGCCGCAGGTCATTACTAGATGTCTCTGTAGAGTCAAAAGCAGAAGGTGCACTCCCACTAGTCATGGCAAGATTTCCCTGTAGAGTTAACAACGGAAGGTGCAATATCACTGGCATTGGCTAGATGTCTCTGTGGAGCCAGAAGGACTCAGAGTACAGTGCCACAGAACGCTGCCAGAACTTCTTCTGACATCAGAAGCTCAGAATATCCCCAAACCTGGAAACAGCTTGAGAAGTACCAGGTCTTCAGTGAAATGGCTGAAATATTTAGCCATGCCGTACATTAAACCTTTATCAGAAATAAACTCTGTGTGCACACATTAAACCTTTATCAGAAATAAACTGTGTTTGTGCATTAGTAGAAGGTGCAATATTACTGGTCGTGGCTAGATGTCCCCGTGGAGTCTACTGAGTTATAGTGCCTTGGGGCAATTATCATCCTTCTGCCCCTGGAGTGCATACTGCATTACACACTTGGAGGCTGAGCAAGGCTGTCTGAATATTATCACAAACAAGGCACTTAGAACAAAAACTCCACTCAGCTGTAAAAACTAAAGTTGCCAATATAAGAGAGAAGTTTGCATTGTTGTGGAAGAGGTTAGGATTTGTGGGCCCCCTCTAACCTAGTGTGACCCACAAGATGGCCTGAACAGAAAGAGCACATTGAGGATTCATTCCAGGGTTGGTTTCATGTCACACAAAAAAAATGTACATAACACATGCATTACACAGCTACTTGTATTTACTGATAATGTAAAGTAAAGACCAAGCAAAGGGCAAACGCAGAAAATGAATCATGCGTGTGAACATGAGTGCTTACTAATAAACAGGAAAGGCAGGCAGCAAAGAAAATAGTCCGTCCAAACAGCAGACAAATATTCCAGGTGAAATTAAACGGTACTTGAACGGTGCGCATCACCCAGGTACAGGAAGTGACATATCTGCTGCCAAACCAGTTAGGAGGCAGCAAAAGAAGAGCAACACTGCCTTCAACCTATGGTAAGCAGCAGGCAGCTGGCAGGTGAGAGCAAAGTCCTGTACAGATTCCAACAGGTCTTGCAGACAGCGCATGCGTGCTGTCTAGGCTCAGCCTGAAAATAGAAAGTTATGAGATGCACTCTCATCAGGAATTTGCTTGTGCTGATGCTGATCTTTGTAGGCGGCACTCAATGCTTAAGGAAGAGAGACACTATTCTCTCTTAGAGCACTGGCCACCGCCTCAAATACTAACTTCTATGATACCTGAGAAACAACATGCTCCGAGTTGAAACACTAATGCTTGCAACACTCCCTCAATATGCTGTCCCTAAAACACCAAGGGCACACTGTCCCTAAAATACGAAGCTCTAAAATGGTTCCTCACCAAACACCACTGCTAACCTGATTGATTTCCACGGCAAGAACAAAACTTGATGTTTACTATGGAATTTCCTCAGGTGAAGTGTGCGGTTCGGAAATGGAGTGTGCTGGACATTCTATGTTGGCCTCTTCAACACTAGCATGTGAAACAGAGAGCGGTATTTTGGCAGCCATCTTGGAATTTCTTATATTCCAATTCATACTCCGACTTGTGCAGTTTGATCTTCTTCTTGACTGAAATGATTGCCTTACATAAAGCTCATCTGTTTGGTTCAGGTCCATTATTACATTCATGTCTTGTTGTTGAACTACTGAGAACTATGGTTTTTGCAATACCCTTGTAAGAGGCTTGTGCCTTCTGATGCATGTATATTACTTCCACCTGCTGCCTTCACCTCTAGCTGATACTTGGGCATGGTTTTAACTTCCAGCCTTTCAGAATATGGCTGGTTTGCGTAGCCTTTTACACCTCCCTTACCTCAGTGCTACATAATTCAGTACAATGTGATTTATTTTCCTTAGCCACCCTGACTATTTTGCGTCACTCCCCATAATCTGACATTCCTCTTTATTCATCGCCTTCATTTGTGATCACTTCTTTATCACCAAGGGATATAGGGGTCCACCTCCTCTTGTTGACATACTTTTAGTTCACAATATGTGACCAAGATTGAAGTGATTTCTTCTTCTCTCGTCTTTCTTTTTCTTTTTCTTCTTCTTTACTTTGGTTTTCAACTTCATGCTGATCTATGTGATATCAATGCTGCACCCCTACTACTTCTTTGACTTTGTATGTATCCCTGAATAAATTCAACCTTAAATACCTTTTGATGTAAATCATTATTTGCTTTTCGTGCGCATATACAATTTATTATGATTATATAACATTGCTTTATACTATTGCTGCACATATCATAAACTATGTTTATATTGCTTGCACCGTGTCAAAATCAATATTTTTCATATTACATTGGTACTATAATACTGAATTTATATTTAAATGACTGCTGCTTTGATTTAATTTATTTAATTTTCTCCTTGTTTGTCACTGGTTTATCCTTTGGGTTTGGGTTCTGAGTAACTTCTCTCCTTTCACTCTACTTCCGGGTTTCCATGAAATTTGGTTGGGCGATTCTAATTGTATCACTTCAACTGTGTTGTTTTGTTTTGTTGCTAGGTCAGCCTTGAGAAAGCCGCAGGCCTGCGTGCCGATAAAGGGGTGAAACATGTGGTGGCTATTTTTTTATTTATTATCTAAACATATTTTGGAGCTTATCCCAAAAAGTTTAAACACTCTGCTATAAACCAGTAAAGATGTTTTATCTTGAAAAAATTGCAATTCAAAAAAATATTCTTAATTTGGCCAATCAGCTGTGTCCCCTACCTCTCTATTGATGACTTTGCCTCAGTGGGTTAGGGGTTTCCCATTTCTTGGGGATTACTGAGTATTTTGATTTTACACAATTACCAAGGACAGAGATCTCTGGGACATTTACCCCTTAACTTTGTTTCTAAATGTAATTTAATAGTGGTTATAGATGAATATTTATTTTTCCTTTAGTCGAAGATCTTTCATCCATTACTCGAGTGAGTATTCAAAACATTTGATGCCATCTTTGCAACATTTTTCATACCCATGTAAAGTCTGACAATGATCCAGACTTCCACAGTAAAGAAGTTAAAGAATTTCAGGAGCATCAAAAGATCACACCCTTCTGGCCATAGGCCAATGGATTTCTTGAGTGTTTTCTGAATACGCTAAAGTAAGCTGTATGACTCTTGAGAAGCTCATTTTAAAGACAGTATTAAATACTGCTTTAAAAACTTAGGCCCATAGTTATACTTTTTTAGCGCTGCATTTGCACCATTTTCTGATACAAAAGTGGTGCAAACTTACAAAATACAACTATATATTGTAAGTTTGTACCGCATTTGCATGTACACAAATGCAGCGTTAAAAAAGTATAAATATGGGCTTTCTTGTTCGACACTCTACTTGACCACAGGTGAAAGTCCTGCAACCAGGATGAGTAATGGCAAGCAATTTACATCAATGAACCACAGAAAGAGACAGAAGTGAAAAAAAAATGTGTTCAAGGGACTTGGGGCCAGATGTAGCAAACGTTTGCGACTCGCAAACGGGCAGAATCGCAAATTGCGACAGTGCAAAATCGGAAATGGGATGCAAAAAGCCCATTTCCGACTCGCAAAAAGCGATGGGACCCTTTTGCGAGTCGCATCTGTTGCGACCCCATTGTGCGACCCGCAAATTGCGAGTCGCAACCCATATGCAATTGCAACTCGCAAATTGCGACTAGTCGCAAAAAGCCCAGTTTGCATGTCCCATTTACCACTAACTCAGAGCAGGTGGTAACCATTACCAAAGTATAAAAGGAGACCCAGAAGCCATCTGGGTTACTCAAGATGGCGGAGATATACCTGATAGCAGTGAGGAGGAGAGTCTACGCAGCCCAGCAGAGGAGGAGGAGGGGCCACAGACAGGAGAAGATATATAGAACAAGGCAGACCCTTTTCCAGCAAACTGAATAGGAGATCTATGATAAATACCGCCTTAGCAGCGCAGCCATTCTAGAATTAATAGATTTACTAAAGCCACAGCTAGAACACAAGACCCTGCGTGGCTGCGCCATCCCTACGCATGTGCAAGTACTATGCGCACTGCACCTCTTGGCCTCAGGGAGCTATCAGGGGGTCATTGCCGTGGCAGGTGGGGTATCCCAAAGTGCAGTGTCAAGGTTCCTCAGGGCATTCCTAGATGCCTTAGTCACACACAGGTCTCACTTCATATACTTACCAAGGAATGAGGCAGAAATTAACAGCACCAAGTTGGACTTTTACCCCATTGCCCACTTTCCCCATGTCATTGAATGTGTAGATGGGACACACATTCAAATATGCCCCCCTGCTAATCTGGAACACATTTTCCGCAACAGAAAGTGTACCCACTCACTCAACATACAGGTTGTTTGTGATGCCCATTACATCATCACGGACATCGTAGCTAAGTTTCCAGGCAGTACCCATGACTCATACATTTTTAGGCATAGTGGGATACATCAACGCCTGGAACGTGGGGAATTTGGAGACGGATACCTCCTAGGTAGAGTCACAGACACTTGCAGACATACACACAGGTCACTGTGCACGACTATCTGGACTTCCTAACAGTGTACTTTTGTGCCCAACAGGTGACAGTGCATATGCTCTAAGGCCATGGATCATGACTCCGTTTTTAACACCAAGAAATTAATCTGAGAGGCAATACAACAGTGCGCATAAGAGGACCAGGAACCTGATCGAGCGCACCTTCGGACTCCTGAAGGCAAGATTCAGATGCCTCCACCGCAGTGGAGGCGCCCTCCAATACACCCCCCTTACCGCATTCAAAATTGTGGTCGCATGCGCCATCCTCCACAACATAGCCACCCGACGTGGGCTACCTCTCACCCCTGCAGACCCAGATCCTGATGATGGAGAGCAAGAACAACCACATCGCCATCATGGGGATAGAAGTCTAGCTAATCAAGGCAGACTGAGACGGGACCACATTGCAACGCAATATTTTGGACGGTACGTGTAAACTCCCACCATACTCACCCATTAACCAAACACTCCTTTTGTTAAGTGGAAGTAAAATAACTGTTTTAATAATGTAATGAATGAACTATATACAAGATGAAATTGTCCATGGGCAGGGAAATGCCAACCAATCATGTGGCACATTAACGGCATGTGCCACATTTATTTCTCCTGGCTGTTCTCTAAGATCTCCTGCCCCTCCTGCCAGCCTGGCTGGTCCCTGCTGCGTCCATGGTGCTCTGCCTACCACTCCTTAGCACCCTACTGTCAGTGGCAGATACACTGCTCACTGTGGAGCCCTCTTCACTGTCTTGGGGTGTTTCCCCGGTGGCCCTTGACATCTCCCGTGTCTCCATTAGTTCTATTATGTGTGTGAGACGTCCCAGGCCCCTGGCAACATCCCCAGCAAAATGGCCCATCTCTATTTGCAGGCCAACTGTCCTCCTCAACAGGCCTGTTGTGTTGATGGCTAGCCTGACGATCGATGTGGCCATCCTGTCCAGTCTTAGCATTATCTGGCGATCTCTGCGCCGCCCAGCCTCTGCCTGGCCCAGCAGTCCACCCGCCAGTTCCCTGATGGCAAAGGCAATGTCCCCAGTGTTCTGGCACATCAGGTCCATGCGTCTGTTGAGGTGCTGCATGCTTGCATGGTTGTGTCTTACAAAGCGGTGCAGCACCCCACTAATCCTGCCCAATATTATGTTCTGCAGGCGCTGACCCCGCAGCAGATGTGCCTCACTGCTGGTTGGAGGAAGTATCCGGGATCCAGATGCTCTTGCCCTGCGACGCCTGCGCAGTGGTGGCTGCCCTGTGCTCCCACCTGTATCCTCCCTGGCTGTTGCTGGGGCAGCTCCTGGCGTTGTTGTTGCAGCAGGCGTTACCACTGCAGGAATGCTGCTGGCTGTGCAGGTGGGGGTGCTGGAGGGTCCTGGGGTGTCCTCCTGGGCCTGGGTGCTTGGGGTGTTGGGGGTGTCTTGCTGGAGACCTGTGGGACATGGGGAACACACTGTCAGTGTCTAGTATCTATTGCACAATTCCTAATAAACATTTGCCTATGAACTGCCTATTTGACTACATTTCCCATAATGCATCATTCTGGTTTTTTCTACCCTGAAATGGAGCTAATTTGGTTGTGCATGCACCTGTGTACATGGTGGGTGGGGTATGACATTGATAGGGGTATAGGCTTATCACATGGTACTCACCGGTTGATGTGCCGGGCTCTGAGGTGTCCAGGTCCCCAAATCCACACACTGCCTCCGGCTCAAATGTTTCCTCAATCCTTTCTTCAAGGGGTGTGGGTGGTGGCACAGATGATGGTCCCCCTCCAGTGCCTCTCATCTCCCGGAGCCTTTCTGCCACCCTCTCCTTGGTCCGGGAGCGGAGGTCATACCACCTCTTCCTTATGTCCTCAATTGTCCTGTGGCTCACACCCAGGGAATTAATTTTTTCTTGCATTTCCTGCCAGATTTTCTTTTTGGTGGCCTCAGGAACAGTGAGGGCTGCTCTCCCAAAGAGCTCATCATGGTGCTGACAACATTCCTCGGTCAGCACCTCAAGCTCCCTCTCAGAAAATTTGATTTTCCTTTTTTGTGGGGTTCCCTCCATGGCTGCTGCTGCTTGTTCAGTGTGAAGACTGGCAGTTATAAAAGGGTGTGGTCCAGCCTCCTCCCAGGTGTATTAGTGAACTTCCTGGCTATGATGTCATCATCATGTGCCAGGAAGTGTTTCCAGAGTGTTCTGGTGTGCTTTCTGGAGTGTTCTGCTGCACCTGCAAGCAATTTTGAAGGTACTCGCAATTTGCGACACCCACTCGCTAATTGCGAGTTCGTTTTTTGCACACTCGCAAACAGCGACCTCGCAATCTGCGGACTCGCACACAGCGTTGCGAGTCCGGCTGGGAGTCGCTAAATCGGACCGGTTTATTTCCTGGCATTCCAAATTGCGACTCGCATTTTGCGAGTCGCATCGACTCGCAAAATGCGAGTCGCAATTTTTATTTTTGCTACATCTGGCCCATGGTTCCCAAACAGAAAATGAAAGTTTCTGCAGACAAGAGGTGACACGCAAAAGACCTCTCATTCAGATGCTGAACCTTTCCCAGCAGTGTCTACCAAAGGTCATATGATGACTACCGAGCACCCTGGGAAGTCTATTACCAGAGAGTCTTCAACTCGAGAGGGTGACAGAAAGACTGATTCTGACAAATCAGTGGTTGTTGCTGAGTCCTTACCATTTTTAGCAATTTCTGAAATTGAGGATGACAGTTTACAGCTTTCAGTAAAAAGATTGGGTCGACTGATCAAAGCGCCAAGAGGATTAATTGAAGAGATCTAGGCCCTCATCATGACTTTTGCGGTCTTCCTTGAAGACCACCAAAGCCATAAGCTCCAGAAGATCGGCAGTGCTGGCAGTCTTCGTCCCACCATATTATGAATACTGCTGGATTTCTGCCACATTTTTGGCGGAAATCCAGTAGTAGTCGTGCTGATGGGTGGAAACACTGGGGCGGCTCTACCACCGGCCCCACCCCGCCAGAAGGACTCCGCCCTCTGTATTATGTGCAATAATATGACGTGGTGGTGTCCTGATGGTGGGGCGCTGCTGGAGGTTGAAGCATTCGTTCCCTACCGGACGACCTCCTCCCCGGACCATACAAGTTGATCGTCTGACAGGGAAGGGGAGTGGGAGGATGGGGGTTCTTGTGTGCGCGTGTGTGTGTGTTGTCTGCATGTGTGCATGAATGTGTGTATGCATGCTTGTATGTGTGCCTGAATGTAGAAGTGAGGGCGTGTATCCATGTAACTGTGTGTGCATGTGTGTATGCAAGTATGAGTGTTGCAGTGAATGCGTGTTAGTCTGAGTATGCATGTTTAGATGGGTGTGTGCATGCATGTTTGGATGAGTGTGAGTATGCATGTTTGGATGGGTGTGAGTATGTGTGCTTGGATGGGTGTGAGTATGCAGGTTTAGATGGGTGTGTCCATGCGTGTTTGGATGAGTGCTGAGGTGAATGCGAGTATGGATGCATGTGAGTGAATGTATGTATGTAAGTGTAGGTGAATGAGTGTATGTGTGGTGCTTGTGGGTGTCTGTGTGCATGTATGTGGGGGGTGGGGGAGTGGGGCACTGTACCTGGAGGGGGTGTGGAGGGAGGGGCTGTTGTACCTGGAGGGGGGTGCGGGAGAGGGGCTCTGAGGGGGTGTTTAGTGCTTGCTAGGGGGTGGGGGGGTTATCTACCAGTGACAGGAAAGAAATTCCCTATCACTGGTAGCCTTTCCGCGTGAACACAATCACTTTAGCACTGGTTAGCAGTGGTAACATGCAGAGTTCTATGGCCAATAAAAATGAATTCAGTAAAAATAGGAGGGGTGAAGGCAAACAGTTTTAGAGTGACCCTGCAGAGAGGGCCACATCCAACACTGACCCATAAAATAAAACAGAAACACATCTAGAACCAAGCAATTACAAAAAGTCAATTCAGAGTAAGGAAACTGACATGCAATAATTCACTGTGATGCTTTTAATAGCATTGTATTGTAATTGTATTTATTTAGCACTTACTCCTCTGGTAGCATGTGCTATATAAATACACGCTACTCCATAGTCCAACGTTAGTGGTTAATCCAGTGGTTATTATCACTGAAGATTTGTTGGTTATTGGGTTAAGCTTATGTTCTAAAGAAACTCGAAGAATTTCCTCCATTTCCAAGTACTGATGTATTAAGTTAGTGGAAGTTAGACATAAATATTAGAATGAGTTTATGTAAGTGTAAAAAGAGGCTTGAAGAAACAGGGTGCAGGAGGTTAGATATTGTGAGATAGCAAGAAGTGAAACAAAATGGGACACTGCGATTTAAAGGAGCAAGGTGAGTAGATAGGTTAGGTATCACATGAGTTGTTACTCAGAAGTAGGGGAATGCACAATTGATATAATTTCCATGCATGTAATAGCCCAAAATTCAGAAAAATTACACAAAGGTTTTCCTAAGTAGGCAAAATAGAAATCTTTAATTTCACACTATATTTTAGCACAAATTGCATCATCGTATCCATCTTTGATGCAATGATGCTAAATAAAATGCAAAAAAAGTACAGTGAACAAAAGAGGCTTGTGTTCTGTTGTTTCCATGTGTTTGTAATACTGCAAATGATTTAGTCACTGTAAATCTTTAGCACAAATGGTACGTAATTACTCAAAGTGATGTAATTAGTTGGGTTTTGCATAACAAACCTAACATGAAATGTCCCATATTTATTATTAGCACTGAGGCTTACTCAGAAGAAGAGTTTGTAATTGGTAAGGATACCAATTTTACTGAAGTTTATTAGAGAGTAGGGTGGCAAGAATGTGATAGAGTAGAGTAAACTCAGGCACTAAGGCATGCAGAGCATGGAGAGTATTGTTCAAATAGTAAAGCCGGAGAGAGCATAATCCATATCAATATGCAAGACTAAGTTCATGCAAGTTGTTTGAATTTTGAGGTAGGATGTAATCTGAGATAGTATAAAAGTAGTAAGAAAAGCTGTGGGCAGATGATATAACTTGTTCATCATAAGTTGTCCTGTTTGGCTATTGATGGTGTTGATATTGCATGTTCTTATATATATATATAGTGTTATAGTTTGGTTCACATTTTCCTCACACAAACCTGTAGAAATTCAACAGTTATTATTGTAGATATGGTTCTCTTAAGTAACTCTAAGTCGTACCAGAAGGTAACTATAACTTGCGCCCCCACCATGCACAGTTATCTCAGCAATAATTTAATTGCAAATGTTACTTTAGTGTTATCAATTTTGTTAGAAAATATGTCTTGAGTGATGCAATATCTGGGGTAATCAGCACTGCATTAGCAGGATATAAATGTATCTACATAATGAGCATTATTGAACTTGTTTGACTTTATAAATGTTTTTTGTTATAGGAACTGCAACATTTCCCGATGCCTGGAAACATGCTGAAGTCAGGCCACTACTCAAAAAACCCTCTGCCGGCCCAGCAAACCAAGAAACTACTGTTGAATATCCCTGCTCCCATTCCCATGAAAGGTTCTGGATAGGATCATCAACAAGCAACTCATGACATACCTGGAGCAGAACCAACTACTTGATGCCACCAACGACATCTGAACCCTCCTCAACCTAGTACAAATATCAGCTTTGATCCTCCTTGACCTCTCGACAGCCTTCAACAACCTATCCCACCACATGCTGATCGAAAGACTCCACTACATAAGCATCCACGGGGATTTGCTCAGATGGACCACCTCCTTCCTCACTGGAAGAACCCAGAAGATCAACCTCCCACCTTTCATCTCCAAACCCAAGGAGATCACCTGCGGTGTCCCCCAGGGCTTATCTCTCAGCCCAACGTTCTTCAATGCATTTATGACCCCACTGGCCAACATCGTCAGATCCCACGGTCTCAACATAATTTCCTACGCAGACGACACTCAACTAATTCTCTCGCTCACAGAGGACAAACATTGCAGACTGGATGAAGAACAATTGCCTGCAGCTGAACACAGACAAGACGGAAGTTCTGATCTTTGCCAACAGCAGCAACACGTGGAATGATTCCTGGTGGCCATCAGCCGTAGTACCCACACCCACTCCCTTCGACCACGCCAGAAACCTCGAAATCATCATTGACAACAAGCTCACCATGAAATCACAGATCAATGCTGTCACCTCCGCCTGCTTTCTCACTTTGCGCATGCTACGTAAGATCTTTAAGTGGCTACCTCTACACATGAGACGCACTGTGACACTGGCCCTCATCACCAGCCGACTGGAATACAGCAACGCCCTCCATGTAGGAATCGCCGTGCACCTCCTACAGAAACTTCAGACCATACAGAACTCTTCAGCCACACTCATCCTCGGCCTTCCCTGATGAACCCATATCACACCCCACCTCAGGCAACTCCGCTGCCTCCCCGTACAGAAGAGATGGCAATTCAAGCTGCTGACCCATGCACACAATGCCCTACATGAACATCCGCCAACCATCAAGAAGACCACGCTCTGCCTCCCTTTCACTTGCCCTTAGTCCCTGTGTCTACTGAAGCAGAAGTGGAGGACGCTCCTTCTCTCATGTCACAGCAAAAACCCGGAACAGCTTCCCCACACACCTCTGAACCATCACCTCACTTCTGGAATTCTGAATGGCCCTCAAGATCTCAGTGTCGAATAAGCCTCCGGACCTGCAAGCACCTGGATACCCTATTGGGTGAATTATAAATCCTGATTGATTGATTGATAGACTGAACCTGAATTATATGGTCCATCCGGACAGTGGGTTGTTAGGTAAGTGTGTTGAGGTTTTGAGGAGTGGACAATCAGTTGGGTTTGCATTGATTATATGTTTTTTTTTTACAAAAATGCATGGGTAATGAGTATCGTGGGAGATATGGTTCTTTCTGATTTTATCAGGCTTTCAAAATGAGCTCTGACCTAACCATTTGATCCTCTGGAATCAAGCTAGACTCAGGATTTCAGCCCCCAAATCCACTCTAAATCAGCTGCTACCATAACCTATGATGTATGGTGGCCACAGATTAGCCAGTAGGGGAAAGGAGAAGTGGAGAAAGAGAGGAGGAGAGTTGCAATATCAGTTCCCGACCAGTGAAATTCTGCCTGCGATCCTTTCCTAACTGACTGTTGCCCGGGCAACCCCAGCACTCAACCCAGCTGAACTTTCCATGTGCATGCTAGCAAAATTTTCCCCTCACAGGGGGCGCTAATACCAGGAGCACCATAACCAAATGTTTACTGATCAGGAGGATATAACCCAGTGCTTGGGGGCCATATTATAAATACCCTTGACAATGTTATACACCTAAGGGACATCTTCCAGTGCTTGGGAGTCATGTCACTATACTGAAGATTCCAGACAGAATTTAGACTATGGTGCACTTGGCATCAGGCCTAACTACATTGGTTTAATTGGTGCCCATAGGGCAGGCACAACATACTTTAGGGTCTGTCTGTTAATGGACTGTGTTGATTTAGCACTTTCTTGATTTTAGATGGAGGGCATCTTTCAGTAGGCATAAAATGAGAATGTTTGGATTCTTTGTTGGATGAGTTTTATTATAATCATGTCTTAACAATCCTTCTGAATTCCTGATGAATCTTAATGGTTACGATCCCCGCAGATAGGGGATTCTATAGTTTTACCACTTGTACAGGGAAAGTAGAGCCAACAATGTTTTTCTTCCTATTTGTAGAATTATTAAGAGTGGTGCCAGTCTGGAACATTAGTCCCTAGGTTGGGATTATGTTGTAATATTTTCTTGATTTTTTTTGGTCCTTTTTTTGTCTTTTTTGGTCCTTTTTTGTCCTTTTTGGGACATTATCAGCTTTGTGAGTGATGCACAATATTTTGAAAGATGATCGTCTCGCTACGGGGAGCCTTTGTAGAGCCTTCAAGACTGAAGAAATGTGGAGGATGTGCATATTTACATTTAGAAGTAGTCTTGCTGCTGAGTTTTAGATTCCTTCAAGCCTCCTGACAGTTGAGAGTGCTTTGGTATAGGATGTTAGCATGTACAAGTTCTAAGAGTTGTTGATAATAGCATCAGAGTAAATAAATGCCAAGGAAAAGCTAGAATTAAGTATCTTTTGTTGACATTAATTTCAATTGTAGTCACAAATAAGATAGTTTAGCACTGTTGCGGCATTTTATTAAATGTCATTTTCGTGTTCTTTGTTTCACTGATGTACAAAATGACAGAAAATATTTAATGTGTACATTTGTTAACGATGCACTTTAACTAGACTTCATATGGAAATTTAAAGAAGCCCACTCATCAAATAGTTTCTGGCAAAAGCTGTAAACAATGTAACATATCCACTGTAGTAAAGCACTCCCCAGAGGGCAAAATAGCGTATAGAGTTAGGTGCAAGATGTTTACTTATATGAAGTTCAATGCAAAAGCGCTTTCAAGCCATGTGTAAACTTCCATCTGCTCGCAGATCCTTTTCAGTATGCCTGCATTTCCCTCTCAGCTAAATAACAGGCCATATGTCTCTGTTGAGTTCCTAATCCTCAAAAGTTGAAAAAATAACAAACTGCAGAATGAGACTATTAAAATACAGCTTTCTCTAGAATAGTATGAAAAATACGGACCCTCAGTAGGTTCTCCCACAATCCCAATAGGAGATGGGGGTGACTCCTATTATTATAGGTGAGAGACAATCTCAAACATATACAAATACTGTGGTTGATAATGAGGCCAGGTATTTTCTTCTAAGTATGTATAAGCAAATAATGTGAGGCACATATCACCGCAGAGCACAGACGCTGTTGATTTATAGTCATCTTTAATACTTGATAAGTGTGTCGAAGGCTACATTTCTAATTAAAGAAAGCATCAGCGATGCCATCTACTTGATACATTACAGTAATCTATCATACACCCTTGGCAGACTATCTCTGATATTCCTGTGTTCTGTCAACATTACGATAAATCGTCAATACCCACCAAGCAGTATGAAGGTAATGCGGGTGGTAAATGAGGTGTTTTTTGGCCAAGGAAATCTGTATATTTAGTTCCATCACAGTGTTATATTTTGTATGAACTAGAGATCATATTGGGATCTTATATACACTTAGCACAATGTGTATTGGCTTGAGATGCCTTTTAGCTCTGCATTTACCACATATGTGTTCACATAAAATAAAATATAATTTCAGTTAGAGCGTAAATTCTGTTCCACAAAACACCTGGTTTATTTGTTCTCTCGGCAATAGTTGTGTTCTACGCAGCCTGCCTTAAGCCTGTGTCTAGAAAAGAGAATAATCTGATAGCCTGGGATCAGACATGCACACCTCCTCGTTGTTGGTCCTTTAGTTTAAAAGGGTCCTGAGACAACAGGTGGCGTTGTCATAATATAGTAGACGTGTTGGAGGGAGTCTTCTGCCTGCTAATAGAAATGAGTATTAAAATACATCAATCAATTCGTACAATGTATTGTTCATATATTTCTGCTTGAGCAAGGCTAAGATCAGGGGCTTAGCTTCCATTGGTACAGCCGGGGTAGCGACACCGAAGACCAGAGTCCGGAGGTGTTCACAGAACCCTGATTATTGCATTATATAATTTATACAGCAGCCGAGCTGGGGAAGGGGAGGGGGGCATTATGTGCAATATTTCCCTGCACATGTTTTAAAGCTCCTGAACTTTGAACTGGCACTCGTGAATGTCAACTGATCGCTGTTACTGTGCAAAGGACACATTTACAATGGGGGTAGTTGGCTAAAAACTCTAGTTGTCAAATACCGGAATAAAATGATGATAGATGGACTAGTTCACAATCTACAGTCCAGAGTGGTGTAATTATTAGTGCCCTGTAAATCTGTAAAAACGAGCCCAGATTTACTAACATTAACACAATGCAGCACTCCGCTTAAATCTGTAGTTCAGGGTTGCATCAATACTAAAACATTTTGCAGCACATTTTTTCCAAGATTTGTGCCCTCGTGATGTCATCAGTGGCACACACACAACAAATGGCACAGATTTACCAAATACACACGCAGTGCAGCATGAAAAATGCTGCGCTGAGTGAGGAGAGAGCAGGAGAGGACCATGTTTACAGAAATATGGCACCCTCCTCCCCTCTCCCTAGCGCCGGCACAGAAATCTGCTGCCTACTATGTCGCAGTTTGACTCTTGCTCTAGGCAAGACTGCTAGTTTGAGGATGACAGTACTTTTGTTTGTAGGTGACTAGGCCAATCCTACAAGGCGCAACTGTCATCCCAACCCTCCCGGCACACAAGCAATACCTCACCAAAAACCCAAACAGTAAGAGGTGGTTTGTGACAGCCTTTACATATGGACTGAAGAGTGTGACATCTCATGGAGGTCGTGGTTAAACGGAGATTACCCTTTTCTAACATGAGCAACCTGTCTCAGTCACACACGGGCAATGAAAGAGATACATTGTAAAGTTTTCAATAGGTTTTATTAACCAGAATGCGATCTATGATAAATTGCATGGGCTGCAAGGATTAGGATAATGAACAAATCAAGAAACAGAATGGTAAAAATGAGAGTCTTGAATACAAAGACCCCCTCTATCTTCCAATAAAATAAGGTATAAAGCAGTTGTGAAATAGGACCTAATACCTTAGCGTGATGAACCTAATCCCTAGCTGTAGGAGGCTGACCTGGTTTGTAGTGGTACCTTGGGTACTTACACCTCATACCAGGTCCAGTTATCCCTTATTAGTGAAATGTAGTAGTGTTCTAGCAGTTTAGGCTGATAGAGGTATCCATAGCTGACCTGTATAGGATGAACTAGGAGACATGCAAAGCTCATGCAATACCGCTTATAGTTACACAGTACTTATACACAAGTAAAGACAATACTCAGTGTTACCAAAATAAAGGTATTTATTAGGGTGACAAAGTACCAAAAATATCTTTGAGACAATACTCCATCTGGAGGTAAGTATTATACACAATATATACACTAGACGCCAACATTAGACAAGTAAAAGTCATAGAACAATGCAAACAGTAGGAAATCCTATAGAATGCAATGGGAGAAAATACGTCTGGGGCAACATAAACCATATGCTAAAAAAGTGGAATGTGAATCACGAATTCCCGCCTAGACAAGTGTAGTGTGTGCAGAATTGCTGGGAGAGTAAGAATACATTAAAGGTAAGTAAATAACCCCACCCTAGAGCCCAGAAAAGCAGGAGTAAAATAGTAAAATACTGCAAGTTTCCTTAGGGCACACTACACCTCATTTTAGGGATTTTGCAGCAGCGAACCAAGGGCCAGATGTAGGAACCCAAAAAATAGTGAGTCGGAAATAGCAACTCCATGCGAATCGCTATTTCTGACACGCAAAACGAGATTCCAGGAAAAATAGCTATACCAAATAGCGAGTCAGTGCGGAGGTCGCACATTGCACAAGGGTGTGGTCCGGTGTCGCAAATTGCGACTGACTCGCAAATTGCATGCAGGTGCAAATGAACTGTTGAGAAACCCTCTTCCTGGTTCTGAGTGATGACATCAGAACCAGGAAGTAACCACATGGAACAGGGAGGAGCCCACCCAGCCCAAATTGCAGAGTCTCACCCAGGTGAGAGGAGCTGCAGCAACAATGGCTACACAGGAGAAGGAGAAACCCAGTGCTGGCAGAAAACGAAAACTAAAGTTTTCAGAGAAGGAGTTGGAGGTGCTCACAGAGGAGTGCTGCCTGCACCATGATGAGTTATTTGGAAAGGCAGCAATGAGTGTACCTGACGGGCACAAGAAAAAAATCTGGCAGGACATCCTCAACAAAATCAAATCCATCGGAGTCAGCCACTGCACACTGGATGAGGTCCGCAAAAGGTGGTATGACCTTTGCTCCAGGACCAAGGAAAGGGTGGCAGAGCGCATGAGGGAGATGCATGGCACTGGAGGAGGGCCATCTACTGTACCACCCCCTACAGCCATCGAAACCATGGTGGAGACCACTCTGGAGCCGGAGGCAGTACTTGGCATTGGAGACCTAGACAGTTCAGCACCAGGAACATCCAAAAGTAAGTACCAAAATTAACGTATTTACACCAGCCTATGCACGATGCACACAATCACAGTACACATAAGCATGCACCTCCAGATTAGCCCCATTCCCAGTTTTGCAACCTATAGGACAGTGCATTATGGGCAATGTAGTACAGTAGTCCAAATATAGAGAAATGTTTATTCTGAGGAGGCATTAAACAGATGTGAGGCACTGACAGTGTTGCCCCTGTGTCCCACAGGTCTCCCACAAGGACCCACCAACAGCGCCACTGTGCAGGGAGAGGAACAAGGCACTGACACACAAGAGGAGGCTGCCACAGACACCGCAGGGGAGTGCAGGACAACACCACCCCTGCAATCAGCACCAGAGGACATGGATGATCCTGATCTGGGTTTAGAGGCAGCCAATGTGACACCGGGTCCAATGCCTAGGGAAAGTCGACCACAGAGATCAGCTGGCTCGGTGCGTAGACGACAACGCACAATGCAGTCAGCGCGTATGGAGGATGTCGCTGATGAGCAATTGTTGGGACTGGAGGCATCCTTACTGCAGAGTCACTGGCTGCAAAATAGACATATGAGGTTAATGAATCGTAACCTTACCAGACTACAGAACACACTCACGCGGGGGTTTGCAAATGTGGACAACCAGTTCACTACAATGAACGCTCACATGGCTAACCTGACCACCTCCATAGACAACTTGGTCAGGGAAATGGTGGCCGACAGGGCACAAGCATGGTGCAGAGAGCGCAACACTGTTGCCCGTTTTGACAGGCTAAGTGTGCCTATAGGGCGCCTGACTGCCACAACAACCTGCCTGTCAAGGCGCTCAGTCAGTCTGCAAGTCAAACTAGGCCATTTTGCTGGTGATGTAGCTAGAGGGCTTTGCCGCATCAGGCATGCAGTGGACCTTGTGGAGACCAGACAGGCAGCACAGGGCATTGGGGATACCCCACAGGACAGTGAGGAGGTCTCCAGTGTCAGTAGTGTGTCTGCCACTGATGCATGTGTGTTGCAGAGTAGCAGTGCCCGCCAGGGATCAGGGAACCAACCTGGAGTGAGCCCTGGTGGCCGCAGTCGCAGGAGGCTGTGAGCTACTAATATGTGGTGGGACAGAGGCACATGCACTTAATGGTGTGGTTTTCATTATGTACTTTAGTTGACTATTGTTTCCGCATTATAGTCCTGAAATAAAAGGGTCAATTTGTTGAACTACACAACTGGGCAATGTGTGTCTTACATTAGTGAGTTTTGTCAGGGTTGCCATGTACCTGCCAAAGTAGTGGGTTGCAATGTGCTTCCGTCTCTGTTTGCCCTCCATTGCGATGCTTCCATCCCAAGGCTGTCGATGTGGTAGCTCTTGCTCCTCATCCTCTGAATCTGTGTCGTCAGGGGTGAGATATAGCCCATGTCTGGTGGCAATGTTGCGTAGGATGGCACAAGTGGCAACAATCTTGCATGCTGTTTCTGGGGCATACTGAAGTGCTCCTCCACTTTTGTGCAGGCATCTGAATCATGACTTCAACAAGCCGAACATCCTCTCAATTACAGCTCTGGCCCGCCGATGTCCAATGTTGTATCGCCTCACATGGCAAACCTGACCACCTCCATAGACAACTTGGTCAGGGAAATGGTGGCCGCCAGGGCACAAGCATGGTGCAGAGAGCGCAACACTGTTGCCCGTTTTGACAGGCTAAGTGTGCCTATAAGGCGCCTGACTACCACAACAACCTGCCTGTCAAGGCGCTCAGTCAGTCTGCAAGTCAAACTAGGCCATTTTGCTGGTGATGTAGCTAGAGGGCTTTGCCGCATCAGGCATGCAGTGGACCTTGTGGAGACCAGACAGGCAGCACGGGGCATTGGGGATACCCCGCAGGACAGTGAGGAGGTCTCCAGTGTCAGTAGTGTGTCTGCCACTGATGCATGTGTGTTGCAGAGTAGCAGTGCCCGCCAGGGATCAGGGAACCAACCTGGAGTGAGCCATGGTGGCCGCAGTCGCAGGAGGCTGTGAGCTACTAATATGTGGTGGGACAGAGGCACATGCACTTAATGGTGTGGTTTTCATTATGTACTTTAGTTGACTATTGTTTCCCCATTATAGTCCTGAAATAAAAGGGTTAATTTGTTGAACTACACAACTGGGCAATGTCAGTCTTACATTAGTGAGTTTTTGTCAGGGTTGCCATGTACCTGCCAAAGTAGTGGGTTGCAATGTGCTTTTGTCTCTGTTTGCCCTCCATTGCGATGCTTCCATCCCAAGGCTGTCGATGTGGTAGCTCTTGCTCCTCATCCTCTGAATCTGTGTCGTCAGGGGTGAGATATAGCCCACGTCTGGTGGCAATGTTGCGTAGGATGGCACAAGTGGCAACAATCTTGCATGCTGTTTTTGGGGAATACTGAAGTGCTCCTCCACTTTTGTGCAGGCATCTGAATCATGACTTCAACAAGCCGAACATCCTCTCAATTACAACTCTGGTCCGCCGATGTTCAATGTTGTATTGCCTCTCATTCTGATTGCCAGGTGTTAGGTATGGAGTTTCCATGGCCTCAGGGCATATGCACTGTCACCTGTTTGACAAAAGAGGCAAACTTAGCAGGGCATCACAGGGTTATGCAGTAACATGTATGTAAGGCATCAGAGAATACTCGCCAGTACCTAATAAATATCCTTCTCCAAACTCCCCAGGATCTAGGCGTTGGTGTATCCCACTGTGCCTGAATATGTATGCATCATGTGTACTCCCTGGATATTTAGCCACAATGTCAGTAATGACATTATGGGCGTCACGTACCACCTGGATGTTTAGTGAGTGGGTGTAGGAAAGTACCATCTTGCCTGGCATGTTACCCCCATTTTTCACTGTATATATGTTGTTTTAGTTGTATGTGTCACTTGGACCCTGCTAGTCAGGGCCACAGTGCTCATAAGTGTGCCTGAATGTGTTACCTGTGTTATGACTAACTGTCTCACTGAGGCTATGCTAATCAGAACCTCAGTGGTTATGCTCTCTCATTTCTTTCAAATTGTCACTAACAGGCTAGTGACCAATTTTACCAATTTACATTGGCTTACTGGAACACCCTTATAATTCCCTAGTATATGGTACTGAGGTACCCAGGGTATTGGGGTTCCAGGAGATCCCTATGGGCTGCAGCATTTCTTTTGCCACCCATAGGGAGCTCTGACAATTCTTACACAGGCCTGCCACTGCAGCCTGAGTGAAATAACATCCACGTTATTTCACAGCCATTTTACACTGCACTTAAGTAACTTATAAGTCACCTATATGTCTAACCTTTACCTGGTAAAGGTTAGGTGCAAAGTTACTTAGTGTGAGGGCACCCTGGCACTAGCCAAGGTGCCCCCACATTGTTCAGGGCCAATTCCCCGGACTTTGTGAGTGCGGGGACACCATTACACGCGTGCACTACATATAGGTCAATACCTATATGTAGCTTCACAATGGTAACTCAGAATATGGCCATGTAACATGTCTATGATCATGGAATTGCCCCCTCTATACCATCCTGGCATAGTTGGCACAATCCCATGATCCCAGTGGTCTGTAGCACAGACCCTGGTACTGCCAACTGCCTTTTCCGGGGTTTCACTGCAGCTGCTGCTGCTGCCAGCCCCTCAGACAGGCTTCTGCCCTCCTGGGGTCCAGCCAGGCCTGGCCCAGGATGGCAGAACAAAGGACTTCCTCTGAAAGAGGGTGTTACACCCTCTCCCTTTGGAAAATGGTGTGAAGGCAGGGGAGGAGTAGCCTCCCCAGCCTCTGGAAATGCTTTCATGGGCACACATGGTGCCCATTTCTGCATAAGCCAGTCTACACCGGTTCAGGGACCCCTTAGCCCTGCTCTGGCGCGAAACTGGACAAAGGAAAGGGGAGTGACCACTCCCCTGACCTGTACCTCCCCTGGGAGGTGCCCAGACCTCCTCCAGTGTGTTCCAGACCTCTGCCATCTTGGAAACAGAGGTGCTGCTGGCACACTGGACTGCTCTGAGTGGCCAGTGCCATCAGGTGACGTCAGAGACTCCTTCTGATAGGCTCCTTCAGGTGTTGCTAGCCTATCCTCTCTCCTAGGTAGCCAAACCCTCTTTTCTGGCTATTTAGGGTCTCTGTCTCTTGGGATTCCTTAGATAACAAATGCAAGAGCTCATCCGAGTTCCTCTGCATCTCTCTCTTCACCTTCTGCAAAGGAATCGACTGATGACCGCGCTAGAAGCCTGCAAAACTGTTACAAAGTAGCAAAGACGACTACTGCAACTCAGTAACGCTGATCCAGCCGCCTTCTCGACTGCTTTCCTGGTGGTGCATGCTGTGGGGGTAGTCTGCCTCCTCTCTGCACTAGAAGCTCCGAAGAAATCTCCAGTGGGCCGACGGAATCGTCCCCCTGCAACCGCAGGCACCAAAGAACTGCATCACCGGTACCCTGGGTCTCCTCTCAGCACGACGAGCGAGGTCCCTTGAATCCAGCAACTCTGTCCAAGTGACTCCCACAGTCCAGTGACTCTTCAGTCCAAGTTTGGTGGAGGTAAGTCCTTGCCTTCCCATGCCAGACTGCATTCCTGGGAACCGCGACTTTTGCAGCTACTCCGGCCTCCGTGCACTTCCGGCGGAAATCCTTTGTGCACAGTCCAGCCTGGTTCCACGGCACTCTAACCTGCTTTGCACGACTTCCTAAGTTGTCCTCCGGCGACTCCTTTGTGTGACTTCGGGTGAGCACCGTTTCACGCATCCTCGTAGTGCCTGTTTCTGGCACTTCTGCGGGTGCTGCCTGCTGCTGAGAGGGCTCCTTGTTTTGCTCTATGCCCCGTCTGTCCCCAGATGCAATTGGCAACATCCTGGTCCCTCCTGGGCTACAGCAGCACCCAAAAACCTTAACCGCATGATTTGCAGCTAGCAAGGCTTGTTGGCGGTCTTTCTTCAGGAAAACACTTTTGCACGACTCTCCACGGCGTGGGGGATCCATCTTCCAAAGGGGAAGTCTCTAGCCCTTGTCGTTCCTGCAGAACCTTTAGCTTCTACTGTCCAGTAGCAGCTTCTTTGCACCCACAGCTGGCATTTCCTGGGCATTTGCCCATCTCCGACTTGCTTGTGACTTTTGGACTTGGTCCCCTTGTTCCACAGGTACCCTCGACTGGAAATCCATCGTTGTTGCATTGCTGGTTTGTGTCTTTCCTGCAGAATTCCCCTATCACGACTTCTATGTCCTTTGGGGAACTTTAGTGCACTTTGCACTCACTTTTCAGGGTCTTGGGGTGGGCTATTTTTCTAACCCTTACTATTTTCTAATAGTCCCAGCGACCCTCTACAAGGTCACATAGGTTTGGGGTCCATTCGTGGTTCGCATTCCACTTTTGGAGTATATGGTTTGTGTTGCCCCTATTCCTATGTGTCCCCATTGCATCCTATTGTAACTATACATTGTTTGCACTGTTTTCTAATACTATTACTGCATATTTTGGTATTGTGTACATATATCTTGTGTATATTTGCTATCCTCATACTGAGGGTACACTCTGAGATACTTTGGCATATTGTCATAAAAATAAAGTACCTATATTTTTAGTATATCTGTGTATTGTGTTTTCTTATGATATTGTGCATATGACACTAGTGGTCCTGTAGGAGCTTCACTCGTCTCCTAGTTCAGCCTAAGCTGCTCTGCTAAGCTACCATTATCTATCAGCCTATGCTGCTAGACACCCTATACACTAATAAGGGATAACTGGGCCTGGTGCAAGGTGTAAGTACCCCTTGGTACTCACTACAAGCCAGTCCAGCCTCCTACATTGGTTGTGCAGCAGTGGGATAAGTGCTTTGAGACTACTTACCACTCTTGTCATTGTACTTTTCATAAGAGAAAAATATACAAAACAAGTTCAGTGTATGTACACCTAACCAAAAAGTTTTGCATTTCTTTTCTCACCTCTTTCTAAAGTGCTGAAAAGTACCTCTAAACTTTCTAAAAAGTTCTAAAAAGTTTGAAAAGTTTTTTTTTTCTGTCTTTCTAAAAGCTCTGACAAACTTTTTATCCTTTTTCTATCACTTTAACTCTTTCTAAAAATGTCTGGCACAGGCCAAAATGTTGATCTGTCCAAACTTGCATATGACCACCTTAGCTGGAAAGGAGCAAGGAGTCTCTGTGTAGAAAGAGGTTTGAGTGTAGGGAAGAATCCTTCTTTGGAATTATTGCTTAACATGCTTAGAGAACAAGATAAGGCCAAAAGGGCCCCATCTGTTGAAAAAGCAGCTAATGGTTCCCAATCTGATCCAGGGACTCCCCTAGGAAAAGATTCAGGAAAGAAACTTCAGAGCCTGCCCATTACTAGACAGTCTAGCATAGTTGGTAGTGATGTAGAGGTACACCATACAAATAGTGTTATCTCACATCACAGCAAAAGTATTGTTTCTCACCACAGTAGAAGTGATGTTTCTGTTAACCAAGCTGTTGGGGTGCCTTCTGTAAGGGATAGGTCTCCTTCTGTCCATTCTCATCACACTTCTGTTTCAAGGCATGTCCCTCCCACCCACCCTGATGACAGATTGTTAGAAAGGGAGCTCAATAGATTGAGAGTGGAACAAACCAGACTGAAGCTCAAGAAGCAACAGCTGGATTTGGATAGACAGTCCTTAGAAGTAGAGAAGGAGAGACAGAAATTGGGTTTAGAAACCCATGGTGGCAGCAGCAGTATTCCCAATAGTCATCCTGCAAAAGAGCATGATTCTAGGAATCTGCACAAGATAGTTCCCCCTTATAAGGAGGGGGATGACATTAACTAGTGGTTTGCTGCACTTGAGAGGGCCTGTGCTGTACAGGATGTCCCTCAAAGGCAGTGGGCTGCTATCCTATGGCTATCATTTAGTGGAAAAGGTAGGGATAGGCTCCTTACTGTGAAAGAAAGTGAAGCCAATGATTTCAAAATTCTTCAGAATGCACTCCTGGATGGTTATGGCTTAACCACTGAACAATACAGGATAAAGTTCAGAGAGACCAAAAAGGAGTCTTCACAAGACTGGGTTGATTTCATTGACCATTCAGTGAAGGCCTTGGAGGGGTGGTTACATGGCAGTAAAGTTACTGATTATGACAGCATGTATAACTTAATCCTGAGAGAGCATATTCTTAATAATTGTGTGTCTGATTTGTCGCACCAGTACTTGGTGGACTCTGATCTGACCTCTCCCCAAGAATTGGGAAAGAAGGCAGACAAATGGGTCAGAAGAAGGGTGAACAGAAAAGTTCATACAGGGGGTTACAAAGATGGCAACAAGAAGAAGGATGGTAAGTCTTCTGACAAGGGTGGGGACAAATCTAAAAATGAGTCTTCATCAGGTCCACAAAAACACTCTGGTGGGGGTGGTGGGCCCAAATCCTCTTCAAATCAAAACAAAGAAATGAAACCATGGTGCTATTTATGTAAAATAAAAGGCCATTGGACAACAGATCCCAGTTGTCCAAAGAAAAGCACCAAGCCTCCTACCACTACAACCCCTACTGCTACACCTAGTGTCCCTACTAATAGCAGTGGTGGTGGGAGCAAACCTACTAATAGCCAATCCAAGGGAGTAGCTGGGCTCACTTTTGGTAACTTAGTTGGGGTTGGTCTGATTAGGGAGACCACAGAGGCTGTGTTAGTCTCTGAGGGGGCTATTGATTTAGCCACCTTGGTTGCTTGTTCCCTTAACATGGATAAGTACAAGCAACTACCCCTAATAAATGGTGTTGAGGTTCAGGCCTACAGGGACACTGGTGCCAGTGTGACTATGGTCATAGAGAAACTGGTCCACCCTGAACAACACCTACTTGGTCACCAGTACCAAGTAACCGATGTTTACAACAACACACTTAGCCACCCCATGGCTATTGTAAATCTCAACTGGGGGGGGGGGGGTTACTGGTCCAAAGAAAGTTGTGGTAGCCACAGATTTACCTGTAGACTGTCTACTAGGAAATGATTTGGAGACATCAGCTTGGTCAGATGTGGAGTTGGAGGCCCATGCAGCAATGCTGGGCATCCCAGGGCATATTTTTGCTTTAACCAGGGCTCAGGCCAAAAAGCAAAAAGGACAGGGTGACTTGGATCCTGGAACAATGGACCAAGTGCTCCCTAAAGCTAGGGCTAGTAGAAGTAAAGCACTTCCTACTATCCCTACCTCTACAGTGGATTCTACTTCTGAGGAAGAAGAATTTCCACCCTGTGCAGAACCTACACCAGAGGAGCTGGAAGCAGACACTGCTGAGCTTTTGGGTGAAGGGGGGCCTGCCAGGGAGGAGCTGAGTGTGGCACAGCATACCTGTCCCACCCTAGAGGGTCTAAGACAGCAAGCTGTCCAACAAGCTAATGGGGATGTCAGTGACTCTCACAGAGTTTACTGGGAGGACAACCTCTTGTACACTGAGGCAAGGGATCCTAAACCTGGAACTGCCAGGAGGTTAGTGATTCCTCAGGAGTACAGAAAGTTCCTCCTAACTCTAGCCCACGACATTCCCCTAGCTGGACATCTGGGACAGATGAAAACTTGGGACAGGCTTGTTCCCTTGTTTCATTGGCCTAGAATGTCTGAGGACACAAAAGAATTTTGTAAGTCCTGTGAAACCTGTCAAGCCAGTGGCAAGACAGGTTGCACCCCAAAGGCACCCCTTATTCCACTGCCTGTGGTTGGGGTTCCCTTTGAAAGGGTAGGGGTTGACATAGTTGGCCCCCTTGACCCTTCTACTGCTTCAGGCAATAGGTTTATTTTGGTGGTAGTAGACCATGCCACAAGATACCCTGAAGCTATTCCTTTAAGGACCACTACAGCACCTGCAGTGGCAAAGGCCCTCCTGGGAATATTTTCCAGGGTAGGCTTCCCAAAGGAAGTAGTATCAGACAGGGGAAGCAATTTCATGTCTGCTTACTTAAAGGCCATGTGGAAGGAGTGTGGTGTGACATACAAGTTCACTACACCCTATCATCCACAAACAAATGGACTGGTGGAGAGATTTAACAAAACTCTCAAAGGCATGATTATGGGGCTCCCTGAAAAACTCCGCAGGAGATGGGATATCCTTTTACCATGCCTCCTTTTTGCCTACAGGGAGGTACCCCAGAAAGGAGTGGGCTTCAGCCCCTTTGAACTCCTCTTTGGACACCCTGTTAGGGGTCCACTAACACTTGTCAAGGAGGGTTGGGAACAACCTTTAAAAGCTCCAAAGCAAAATATTGTGGATTATGTACTTGGCCTCAGATCATGGATGGCTGAGTATATGAAAAAGGCCAGTAAAAACCTTCAGGCCAGCCAAGAGCTCCAGAAGCAATGGCATGATCAGAAGGCTGTTTTGGTTCAGTACCAACCAGGGCAGAAAGTGTGGGTCTTGGAGCCTGTGGCCCCAAGAGCACTCCAAGATAAATGGAGTGGACCCCATATAATTGTTGAAAAGAAGGGTGAAGTCACCTACTTAGTTGACTTAGGCACTGCCAGGAGTCCCCTTAGGGTGCTCCATGTCAATCGCCTGAAACCCTACTATGACAGGGCTGATCTCACCCTGCTCATGGCAACTGATGAGGGACAGGAAGAAGACAGTGATCCTCTACCTGATCTCTTCTCTTCCACAGAACAAGATGCTCTGGTGGAAGGTGTAGTTTTGGCTGATTGTCTTACTGCTGAGCAGAAAGACCATTGCATAAATCTCCTGGGTCAGTTTTCTGAACTCTTCTCTACTGTGCCAGGTACCACTTCTTGGTGTGAGCACACTATAGATACTGGAGACAGCTTACCTGTCAAAAGTAAGATCTATAGGCAGCCTGACCATGTCAGAGACTGCATAAAGCAAGAGGTGCAGAAAATGTTAGAACTAGGAGTGGTTGAGCACTCTGAAAGTCCATGGGCTTCTCCTGTGGTACTTGTACCAAAACCTCATTCCAAAGATGGAAAGAAGGAAATGCGGTTTTGTGTAGACTACAGAGGTCTCAACCAGGTAACCAAAACTGATGCTCACCCTATACCCAGGGCAGATGAGCTCATAGATACACTGGCATCTGCCAAATATCTAAGCACTTTTGATTTGACTGCAGGGTATTGGCAGATCAAATTATCAGAAGATGCTAAACCTAAAACTGCATTTTCAACCATTGGAGGCCATTACCAATTCACAGTAATGCCTTTTGGATTGAAAAATGCACCTGCCACTTTTCAGAGGTTTGTGAACAAAGTCCTGCAAGGGCTGGAAGCTTTTAGTGCAGCATATCTGGACGATATAGCTGTCTTTAGCTCCAGTTGGGATGATCACCTGGTCCACCTATGGAAAGTTTTAGAGGCCCTGCAAAAGGCAGGCCTCACTATCAAGGCTTCAAAGTGCCAGATAGGGCAGGGGAAGGTCGTTTATCTGGGACACCTTGTTGGTGGGGAACAGATTGCACCACTTCAGGGGAAAATCCAAACTATTATAGATTGGGTTCCCCCTACTACTCAGACTCAGGTGAGAGCCTTCCTAGGCCTCACTGGGTATTACAGGAGGTTCATTAAGAACTATGGCTCCATTGCAGCCCCTCTTAATTACCTCACATCCAAAAATATGCCTAAAAAGGTATTATGGTCAGCAAACTGTCAGAAAGCTTTTGAGGAGCTGAAGCAGGCCATGTGCTCTGCACCTGTCCTGAAAAGCCCTTGTTACTCTAAAAAATTCTATGTCCAAACTGATGCATCTGAATTAGGAGTAGGGGCAGTCCTATCACAACTTAATTCTGAGGGCCAGGATCAACCTGTTGCTTTTATTAGTAGGAGGTTGACCCCTAGAGAAAAGCGTTGGTCTGCCATTGAGAGGGAGGCCTTTGCTGTGGTCTGGGCACTGAAGAAGTTGAGGCCATACTTGTTTGGCACTCACTTCATTGTTCAGACAGACCACAAACCTCTACTTTGGCTAAAACAAACGAAAGGTGAAAATCCTAAATTATTGAGGTGGTCCATATCCCTACAGGGAATGGACTATACAGTGGAACATAGACCTGGGAGTAGCCACTCCAATGCAGATGGACTCTCCAGATATTTCCACTTAGACAATGAAGACTCATCAAGTCATGGCTAGTCTTATTGTCCTTCGTTTGGGGGGGGTTGTGTAGGAAAGTACCATCTTGCCTGGCATGTTACCCCAATTTTTCACTGTATATATGTTGTTTTAGTTGTATGTGTCACTGGGACTCTGCTAGTCAGGGCCCCAGTGCTCATAAGTGTGCCTGAATGTGTTACCTGTGTTATGACTAACTGTCTCACTGAGGCTCTGCTAATCAGAACCTCAGTGGTTATGCTCTCTCATTTCTTTCAAATTGTCACTAACAGGCTAGTGACCAATTTTACCAATTTACATTGGCTTACTGGAACACCCTTATAATTCCCTAGTGTATGGTACTGAGGTACCCAGGGTATTGGGGTTCCAGGAGATCCCTATGGGCTGCAGCATTTATTTTGCCACCCATAGGGAGCTCTGACAATTCTTACACAGGCCTGCCACTGCAGCCTGAGTGAAATAACGTCCACGTTATTTCACAGCCATTTTACACTGCACTTAAGTAACTTATAAGTCACCTATATGTCTAACCTTTACCTGGTAAAGGTTAGGTGCAAAGTTACTTAGTGTGAGGGCACCCTGGCACTAGCCAAGGTGCCCCCACATTGTTCAGGGCCAATTCCCCGGACTTTGTGAGTGCGGGGACACCATTACACGCGTGCACTACATATAGGTCAATACCTATATGTAGCCTCACAATGGTAACTCCGAATATGGCCATGTAACATGTCTATGATCATGGAATTGCCCCCTCTATACCATCCTGGCATAGTTGGCACAATCCCATGATCCCAGTGGTCTGTAGCACAGACCCTGGTACTGCCAAACTGCCTTTCCCGGGGTTTCACTGCAGCTGCTGCCAGCCCCTCAGACAGGCTTCTGCCCTCCTGGGGTCCAGCCAGGCCTGGCCCAGGATGGCAGAACAAAGGACTTCCTCTGAGAGAGGGTGTTACACCCTCTCCCTTTGGAAAATGGTGTGAAGGCAGGGGAGGAGTAGCCTCCCCCAGCCTCTGGAAATGCTTTCATGGGCACACATGGTGCCCATTTCTGCATAAGCCAGTCTACACCGGTTCAGGGACCTCTTAGCCCTGCTCTGGCGCGAAACTGGACAAAGGAAAGGGGAGTGACCACTCCCCTGACCTGCACCTCCCCTGGGAGGTGCCCAGAGCTCCTCCAGTGTGCTCTAGACCTCTGCCATCTTGGAAACAGAGGTGCTGCTGGCACACTGGACTGCTCTGAGTGGCCAGTACCATCAGGTGACGTCAGAGACTCCTTCTGATAGGCTCCTTCAGGTGTTGCTAGCCTATCCTCTCTCCTAGGTAGCCAAACCCTCTTTTCTGGCTATTTAGGGTCTCTGTCTCTTGGGATTCCTTAGATAACGAATGCAAGAGCTCATCCGAGTTCCTCTGCATCTCTCTCTTCACCTTCTGCCAAGGAATTGACTGCTGACCGTGCTGGAAGCCTGCAAAACTGCAACAAAGTAGCAAATACGACTACTGCAACTCTGCAACGCTGATCCAGCCGCCTTCTCGACTGCTTTCCTGGTGGTGCATGCTGTGGGGGTAGTCTGCCTCCTCTCTGCACTAGAAGCTCCGAAGAAATCTCCTGTGGGTCGACGGAATCGTCCCCCTGCAACCGCAGGCACCAAAGAACTGCATCACCGGTACCCTGGGTCTCCTCTCAGCACGACGAGCGAGGTCCCTTGAATCCAGCAACTCTGTCCAAGTGACTCCCACAGTCCAGTGACTCTTCAGTCCAAGTTTGGTGGAGGTAAGTCCTTGCCTCCCCACGCCAGACTGCATTGCTGGGAACCACGACTTTTGCAGCTACTCCGGCCTCCTTGCACTTCTGGCGGAAATCCTTTGTGCACAGTCCAGCCTGGGTCCACGGCACTCTAACCTGCATTGCACGACTTCCTAAGTTGTCCTCCGGCGACGTGGGACTCCTTTGTGCGACTTCGGGTGAGCACCGTTTCACGCATCCTCGTAGTGCCTGTTTCTGGCACTTCTGCGGGTTCTGCCTGCTACTGAGAGGGCTCCTTGTCTTGCTGGAAGCCCCCTCTGTCCCCAGACGCAATTGGCAACATCCTGGTCCCTCTTGGGCCACAGCAGCATCCAAAACCCAAACCGTACGATTTGCAGCTAGCAAGGCTTGTTGGCGGTCTTTCTTCAGGAAAACACTTCTGCACAACTCTCCACAGCGTGGGGGATCCATCCTCCAAAGGGGAAGTCTCTAGCCCTTGTCGTTCCTGCAGAACCTTTAGCTTCTACTGTCCAGTAGCAGCTTCTTTGCACCCAGAGCTGGCATTTCCTGGGCATCTGCCCATCTCCGACTTGCTTGTGACTTTTGGACTTGGTCCCCTTGTTCCACAGGTACCCTCAACTGGAAATCCATTGTTGTTGCATTGCTGGTTTGTGTCTTTCCTGCAGAATTCCCCTATCACGACTTCTATGTCCTTTGGGGAACTTTAGTGCACTTTGCACTCACTTTTCAGGGTCTTGGGGTGGGCTATTTTTCTAACCCTTACTATTTTCTAATAGTCCCAGCGTCCCTCTACAAGGTCACATAGGTTTGGGGTCCATTCGTGGTTCGCATTCCACTTTTGGAGTATATGGTTTGTGTTGCCCATATCCCTATGTGTCCCCATTGCATCCTATTGTAACTATACATTGTTTGCACTGTTTTCTAATACTATTACTGCATATTTTGGTATTGTGTACATATATCTTGTGTATATTTGCTATCCTCATACTGAGCGTACACTCTGAGATACTTTGGCATATTGTCATAAAAATAAAGTACCTTTATTTTTAGTATATCTGTGTATTGTGTTTTCTTATGATATTGTGCATATGACACTAGTGGTACTGTAGGAGCTTCACTCGTCTCCTAGTTTAGCCTAAGCTGCTCTGCTAAGCTACCATTATCTATCAGCCTATGCTGCTAGACACCCTATACACTAATAAGGGATAACTGAGCCTGGTGCAAGGTGTAAGTACCCCTTGGTACTCACTACAAGCCAGTCCAGCCTCCTACAGTGGGTACATTTCCTATTGCGGAACACATATTCCAGATTTGCTGGTGGGCAAATTGGTATATGTGTCCCGTCCACACACCCTATTACATGGGGGAAGTTGGCAATTCTGTAGAAGTCCAACTTGGTGCTGTTAATTTCTGCCTCATTCCTGGGAAGGTATATATATCTGGACA